>NC_053492.1:286901437-287215187 GCF_905171775.1 Rana temporaria
TTACGTCCAGCCCCATTCACGGACGACTTACGCAAACAATGTAAAATTTAAAAAATTTGATGCGGGAACGACGTCCATACTTAACATTGGCTAGGCCAGCTATTTGTTCGACTAACTTTACGCCGGAAATCGCCTTACCTAAACGGCGTATCTTTACTGCGACAGGCAAGTGTACGTTTGTGAATCGGCGTATATCGCTGATTTACGCATTCTAGGCGTAAATCAGCGTTCACGCCCCTAGCGATCGGCGGAAATAGACAGCTAAGATACGACAGCGCAGGCAGACGTATCTTAGCTACATTTAAGTGTAACTCAAATTGAGAATACACTTATATGTACGACGGCTTAGATTCCGAGTTACGACGGCGTATCTACTGATACGCCGGCGTAACTCTTTGTGAATCTAGCTAATTGACTTTTAGCAGAATGTAATGGCAGGAAATAAAACCACTGCCAGTGCTTCCAGGAGCAGCAGAACTTTGGCAGAAAAAATGATTAACCACCTTAGCGGTATTCCCGAGTGTGGCTCGGGGTGAATTTTCATTACCAAAAGTGGTAACCCCGAGCCACACTCTGGATCGCATCGCAGGATCCATGTACAGGTTACTTACCTTGTCCCCTGGATCCTGCGATGTACCTGTTCTTTCTGCCTGGAAACTGGAGATTGTCCACAGCAACCAAAAAGTGCTTTTAGACAGCTGGAAAACAGCGATAATAAATTAGAATCACTTGCAGAATTGAGCGATAGCGATTTTTGACACCTACTGTAACAGTGCCTAACATGATGTTATCGCACACAGCGGCCATCGAACAGAAGGAATTCATTGTGGACCTTTGCTCATGTTTTGTCACATTACTAATCTAAGCGTGGAATTGCAGACGTATACAAAAAAAGCATTTATGGCTGGTTTAAAATAATGTTCCAGGTAGTGTGACCACATTTCCAAACTACCATTCAGGGACACCCTCCCTTCACAAAAATCAGCCTGTAGTGTAACAAATCACAGCACAGTGATTGGACACAAGAGGCAGGATTTATGATTTCTTCAATCACAAGCAGGGGGCGGGATTGTGTTCCTCCAGGCATTCCCAGCCAGGACAAGTACTGTCAGTGAGTAAAGCAGTGATGAGGCGGCCTTTTTTGGGGGTATCATATTGGCAGTTTCATTCCGGGACACTATATTGTCCTGGAATGAAGGTGCCCGGGACAGACCTTCAAAATGCGGGACTGTCCCGGGCAATCCGGGACATGTGGTCACCCTAGTTCCAGGGCTTGTTCTGTAGCTTTTTATGAAGACTTTGCTCCAAGAGTTCTATAACCTTTGGAACTTAAGCAGCAAGACACTCTTTCTCTCAGGTAAAACCCCATCCAGACCAGATGCCAGTCAGAAAATTGAAGTTGGTCAAACCAAAGATCTCAGGGCACTGTAGGCTCCTCCAGGGTGCTTCAGAAACTTTTCTGGGGGCTGTGCACAGGGTTTAGATGTCCTCATCGCCATTGTTGTGTCTCAGAGGTTGAGACAGACTGTTAACAGGTAATCAAAGAAACTTTCTGCTCAATCTCCTCTTACTGTCTCTTAACCTCCCTGGCGGTATGATTCTTTCAGAAAAAAGTGCTGAAAGCGGTACCATTATTTGCAAGGAAATTTGGCGTTTTATACTGTAGGTCTGTAATTTTTAGGAATAACTCACTTAAATCTGACCAAACAAGAGACTAGTAGACATCCCGGGTATGACATTTTTATAAAAACAAAATTATAAATTATAATATAATAAATAATTATAAATAATTATAACAAGTAATAATATAATTATAATAAAAATTATTCAATAATGTAATCAACTCAAAATCACTGAAATTTGCTCAGTTGCAGAATTGTCGCTGTCATTACTTTTATTTTTTTATGACGAATTTCCCCACAAATCACTATCGTTAAATTCTGCAAGTGATTAAAATTTATTATCGCTGTTTTCTAGCTGATCTAAAACCATTTTTGACATAAAGGGACACTTTTGGTTGCTATGGACAATCTACAATTTTCAGGCAGAAAGAACAGTTTTTATTATATAAAAGTACATGCAGAACACTGGGCAGACCACTAGGGACAAGGGGGGGGGGTGTATTTTTTACATACAGTACTGTAATCTATAAGATTACAGTATACTGTATGTAAGGTGTTTGTTTACGTTTTTGAATTTGGCGCCGTTCTCCGCTCCCGTGCGTCGTAACGTCGCAGGGAACGGAGATCGGCGGCACAGGAGGACACTGTGTGAATCGAGCGAGGTCCCGCTTGATTCACACAGCGCGGTGGCATCGCTGGATCCAGGGACAAGGTAAGTAACTTTGTCTGCTGCTGCAGCGAGGCAAGCCAGAGTCTGACTCGGGGTTACCGCTTTTGGTATGAAAATCTCACCCCGAGTCTGACTTGGGAATACCGCCAGGGGGGTTAAAGTAGAAAAAAACATAACATTTTAAAATAGCAATACACATAACTTAACAAAATGCACAACAGGTCTCTGTTGAAAATGTCAACCACATTGCTTTCATGCTGATCCAGTGGCACCAATACTTTCTGAAGCACAGATATGCAACAAGTATGCAAATCAGACCGGTCTGAACTCACTCTTTCTGAGTCTGCATGCTTGTTCCAAGACAATGGGGTTGATTTACTAAAAGTGGAGAGTGCAAAATCTGGTGAAGCTCTGCACAGTAGCGGATTGGTTTCTATGCAGCAAATGTTGCACTCTTCAGCTTTAATAAATCAACCCCACTATCTCATATTTATAGCAGAGATAGCAAGATAGTATTTTTAGGAGTTCACACATGGCTATTCCCGTATTTCTCTTAAAGCAGATTTTCTTTTACATTAATAAATAAACAAACTATTGTTTATAAGCACTGCTTCCTGCTGCTTATTACAGCCAATCTGATTATTTTCATTTTAGCCAGTTCAGTGAACAATAACAAATATTTATCCTTTAAAACAGAGGTTTCCAAACTTTTTAACCAAATGGCCAGCTTACTGTTCTTCAGACTTTAGGGGTGCCGGATTGTGGCCAGTGGAAAATGTCTCGGGCCCAGCATCAGTGAGAGTATGCATGGCCTCAGGGTTTGTGGTCAGTAGAAGAGTAGGAGGAGTAATGCCCCATCAATATTATCTCATCATCGGTAGCAGTGGAAGATATAGTGCCCCATTGTTGGTGTCAGTAGGAGGAATATTGCCTCATATCATTGGCAGAAATAGTACTACAAGGGCCAGATAAAGGCTAGCAAAGGGCCACATGCGACCCTTGTTCCACAGTTTGGAGACCCCTGCTTTAGAATGTTCAATCAACAAGGCTAGCCACACACTTTGATTACATGCTTAGAAACCATTAAATTCAAATTCTTGTGTATTAGCCTGTACAGGAAGTCTTAATGAATGTAATACCAGTGATATAAAACCATGTCCATGTTTTGTTTATATGTACAATACAACATATCTCAGTTGGAAACATCAAATATTTTAAACCTAAATCCCCTAGAACAAAAGAAAAACAGAAACAGTCTATAATAAAAATTAGGATTTCTTTCATTGCAAATAATTACTTTAATTAGCTAACCTAACAGATTTAGAATAATAAGCTTATATGTATTCATTAAAGAGCTTTAGCAAGATTGCTTCCTATCACAATGACTTCTAACTAATGTGGAAAGTGAAATGCATTGTGATGATAATCTTTTTATTATCAAACTAAAATCTGAAAGAACCGAGAACATTTTATGTCAGACTTGAACAGAAGGCTGAATCAAGATGAGGTTCTAAGCTACCCATATACATAAAATGAAAGTTGCAATGAGTTTGTGTCTATAAGAAACCTTCACAGGTCCACTTACTGTTAGGGGAATTTAGTTTATCGAGGAGTTTAGAAAACAAGAACATTTGCTACTGGTATTCCTTGCTTTAACAGCCCCAGACCATTTTGCTGGTCAATGACCGGGCCACTTTTTGCGATTAGGCACTGTGTCGCTTTAACTGACAATTGCGTGGTCGTGCGACGTGGCTCCCAAACAAAATTTACGTCTTTTTTCCCCCCACAAATAGAGCTTTCTTTTGGTGGTATTTGATCACCTCTACGGCTTTTATTTTTTGCGCTATAAACAAAAATAAAGCGACGATTTTGAAAAAAATATATATTTTTTACTTTTTGCTGTAATAAATATCCCCCAAAAATATAAAAACAACGTTTTTCCTCAGTTTAGGCCTATACGTATTCTTCTACATATTATAATTTTTTTTAATTGCAATAAGTGTTTATAGCGTCTACAAAATAGGGGATAGTTTTTATGACATTTTTATAAATATTTTTTTTTTCTAGTAATGGCGGCAACCTACGATTTTTATCGGTACTGCGACCTTATGGTGGACACTTCAGACACTTTTGACACATTTTTGGGACCATTGGCATTTTTATAGCGATCAGTGCTATAAAAATGCATTGATTACTGTAAAAATGTCACTGGCAGGAAAGGGGTTAACACTAGGGCGAGAGGAAGGGGTTAATTATTTTCCCTAGGTGTGTTTTAACTGAAGGGGAGGTGGGACTGACTAAGGGGAAATGACAGATCGCTGTTCATACATTGTATGAATATGCGATCAGTCATTTCTCCCCCTGAAAGGACCTGGAGGTTTGTGTTACACACACAGCTCCCGGTTCTCGCTCTGTAACGAGCGATCACGCCCGCCGGGCATGTGCGTCAGCACCAAAGGCGAGCATGGGGCGCGCACGCGCCGTGGCTGAAATTCAAAATCACGTAATATTACGTGATTTTGCACAGCCGAGCCAACCTGCCACCATAAAACTACGGTGGGCGGTCGGCAAGCGGTTAAGCAAACCCCAGCTCCTCACCCACAGAAATATTTAGCTGAGCTAGGTGATAAGAGTGTCTGAGGATGGTTGAATTAGTCAAGCACACCCAAAATGCTCTTGGGGACCTATGGGAAGTATTCTCTATGTGAGTAATTATCCTATGGCTTCCCACAAAACTTCAAGGGTGGTTGGACCTACAGTTGGATCATCACACCCTAGAAAGTCAATAAACAGGAACATCAAGTAAACTTCCCTGTTCATGTAGTATTAGGTAGATACACATCTCATTTTGGGAAACAATAGCTAATTTGTTGAATGATTAAAGTGGTTGTAAAGGCAAAAAGTTGTTTACCTTAATGTATTCTCTGCATTAAGGTTGAAAACCTTCCAATACCAGTGTACCCCGGCCCAGCCCCCTCCTTAACATTTATTTGAGTTCTATATCTTTCCAGCGCTTTGCCCAGTTACAGGTCTTCTCTCTCCTTTCTGTGCGCTCACAAGCTTGGCTAAGAGCAGCAGGAGCCATTTGCTTCTGCTCCTGTCAGTTAAATTATGAGAGGAGGGAGCAAGAGATGGGGTCATGCTGGGCTGTGTGTGTCTATAAATGCACACAGTTCAGCTAGGGATTGATCCTGCATGAGTGCCCCTGTAACAAATGGCTTGCCATTGGGGCACTCAGAAGAGAGGAGGAGCTAAGAGAGCCTGCAGGAGACCCCAGACACACTTGCACCTGGGAGGCTTCTTTATCTAAAAGTCACATATAATCCCTTATATCTTTTCAGGTGCTCAGTGATGTGTGTTACAGAAAAAAAAATGTGATGGTGTCTTCCTTTAATAAAGTGTCTATGGAAGTGTTTATGGAATAAAAGCACGACCTTGGGATCATACATTCATAGAAATCATATACAGTCAATCTACAGCTATAATAAATGTAAAGCTTTAGGAAACTTCAAATTAGAGCCTGCAAGAGTGTACTCATAGCAAAAGGCTATGCAAGTTTTAGGTGACAGAGTTTCATATATTTGCAGTGAGCTCTGGCACAAATCAGATCAATAATATAGGAGGAAAATGCCATTTCTATGTTACTAAAATAAAGTATGTAAAAATATGAAAACATACATTTTGATGTTCTTATCCAGACCAGGCTTGTTCTGGCACTTTGTGTTTACATGTAACAATCTGTATTTTTTGCTAGAAAATTATTTAAAACCCCTGAACATTTTTGCCGTTTTTTAAATGCAATTTTTTTGGGAAAATATATACTTTTTGAACTTTAATGCAAAAAACCCAATACATAACCCAATTTTTTTTGTAAAATATAAAAGATGATTTTATGCCAAGTAAACAGTTACCAAACATGTCATGCTTTAAAAATTTCACACACCAATGCAACTGCAACAAACAATGTAATCTTTACTATCCATAGGTGATGCTTTAGCCTTTACAGGTTACCACTTTAGATTTACAGAGGACTTCCAGTACTAGATCTTACGGTCATGGTGGTACCTCACATGTGTGGGATGATCACTGTTTATGTACGTGTGAGACCAAAGCAAGGCAGCAGGAGGGGGGGTCACTTTCCGCTGCTTGTAAAATAAATTCAGCTGGTATTTAGCCACTAAGATCACTTTTATAAGAGAGCCGACTGCCGGCTCTAAAAAATAGTAACTGGGTGATGCCTGCAGATGCATCCCGGCATACCCACCCGAAGTCCAGCTACATATGGGTATGTCGCTGGTCCGGAAGTGGCTAAATTAGCACCAGTTCAGGCTAGCAGTCTACAGCAAAATTACATCCATCCACAAGATTGAGCATGACCAATGATTGTTTACAAATAGCCAATGCTTAAACTACAAAATGATGTGTACCTCTCAGTATATTATGGAGTGATTCAACAAAGACATGGCACTTTGTAGCTAATATTAATAAGTATAAATCATGTCAGGTTATTTATTTAGTTATTGCCAGCATTTTGTACCACCCAGATAACTTTTCAAAGTAAAGATATATATATTAGTTTTCTGGTGCATGGATGGCCATGCTACAGAGTTAAAACCCCTCTGGGTGATATAGAGCTGTGGTCTGCAACCCATGGATCACGATCCAACTGTAGACTGTGGGTAGGTGACAGGTGAATCACAAATAGATCCCCAGGCTGCCAACACTGTTTTTCCCCGACAGCTCCAGAGCACGCAAACACGCGCGCGACCAATCCCAACCTGCAGAGACAGCCAGTGGCATAGCGCAGGTTGTCAGCACCCGGGGCAAGGCAAGTAATTTGCGCCCCCTAATGTATGGACTTTGAACCCCTAAAAATGGGGGCCCAGGGACTGCTCTGCTGCTGCTTATGTGCTGTGGCTGTCAAAATGCAAAGGGTTCCTCCACTCACAGCCTGAGCCTCCGATTGTCTGCCTGCAGCCTTTAATTATTGGTTAGATCTGAGATATCTCTTTGACTACAGTAGTCAAAGAGATATCTTCACATTTGCTACCCACAGCCTTTTATTATTGGTTGATAAGATTGGTTGATCAGATTCTCAGGTTGTAAATAACGAGGCGCACATATACAGCAGTAGGTATGAGCCGAACACCCCCCCCGGTTCGGTTTGCAGCAGAACATGTGAACAGGCAAAAAATGTGTTCGAACACGCGAACACCGTTAAAGTCTGTGGGACACAAAAATTAAAAATCAAAAGTGCTAATTTTTAAGGTAATATGCAAGTTATTGTCATAAAAAGTGTTTGGGGACATGCCCCAGGGGACATGTATCAATGCAAAAAAAGTTTTAAAAAATTACGTTTTTTCGGGAGCAGTGATTTTACTAATGCTTAAAATGAAACATTAAGAGTGAAATATTCCTTTAAATTTCATACCTGGGGTGTCTATAATATGCCTGTAAAGTTGCGCATGTTTCCCATGCTTAGAAAAGTCCCTGCACAAAAAAGCATTTCTAAAGGAAAAAATTTATTTAAAACTACTCGCGGCTATAATGAATCGTCGGGTCCCGGCAATACAGATAAAAGTCATTGAAAAAAACGACATGGGTTCCCCCCAGTCCATAAACAGGTCATTAGGGTCTGGTAAAGAATATTAAGAGGAACCTTGCACCAAATAAAAAAAAAATGGCGTAGGGGTCCCCCTCAAAATCCATACCAGACCCTTCAGGTCTGGTATGGATTTTAAGGCGAACCCCATGCCAAAATTAAGAGAAAAATGGCGTGGGGTTCCCCCCAAAAATCCATACCGGACCCTTATCCGAGCACACAACCTGGCAGGCCTTAGGAATAGAGGGGGGACGAGAGAGCGCCCCCCCTACTGAACTGTACCAGGCCACATGCCATCAACATGGGGAGGATGTCCCTATGTTGATGGGGACAAGGGCCTCATGCCCACAACCCTTGCCCGGTGTTGGTGGGGGTCTGTGGGCGGCGGGCTTATCGGAATCTGGAAGCCCCCTTTAATAAATGGGACCCCCAGATGCTGCCCCTTAAGTGAATTGGTAACGGGGTACATTGTACCCCTACCATGTCACCCAAAAAAGTGACAAAAAAGGTAAACAAAACACACACACAGCTTGGGACAAGTTAAAAAATAAAAATAAAATTCCAGTGCTGACCCAGAACGATACAGCCTCCATAGGAGAAGCCTGACCGATTGACGCGCGACCCGTCAGACAGCTCCTAAATAACCAAGGGCGGGGCCACCCGTGACATGGATGAGAGACCCTGCCAGGGCCGGATTTCTGACAAGGCCACCGAGGCCAGGCCTCTGGGCGGCAGTGGGTGCAGGGGCGGCGCCGTGGCAACAGGGGGGTGAAAAAATCCTGTCATCCCAGCCGGTCTGTATTGAGAAAAGCATCCGCCCCTTGTCTCATCACATATGGCTACCCATCACAGTTTGCTCCGTAAGTGACGTTCCGCTGAAAAATTTTGCACTGCGCATGTGCAACACCGCCATATGCGTTCCATCACTTTTCCGACAAAACAGCACACTAAAACCATGATGGGTAGCCGAATGTGACGAATCACCACCATCTTGCTACACTCCGCACTCCTCCACCCTAAGGATACAGTGAGAAGGGGACAAGCGGACAACTTTGTACACCCCCCGGAGTTTTACATTTTACACTTATTTATAACAGTAAACTGAGGTTCTATAGTGATATACAGAACTCCATCTGATTGTTTATATGTTGAATTTTAAAAGCAGCGGCAAGCCGGCTGATCACACAGGTTTGCTAATCTGACAGAAGTCCGATGCTTTTAAAATTCAACATGTAAACAGTCAGACAGACAGAGTCAGATGGAGTTCAAAGTACTGTATTTCACTATAGAATTTGGCAGGGGGGGATTTTTAATGTAATATATATATATTTTTTTACATAATTTCTATCACATGGGGGGGCTCAGAAGCCCCCTATGTGATGTTGTGTGTGGGGGAGGGGGGCTCAGAAGCCCCCTATGTAATGGTGTGTGTGTGGGGGGGGGCTCAGAAGCCCCCTATGTGATGGTGTGTGTGTGGGCGGGGGGCGGCATTGAAGGACCCGGCCTTGGGGTGGCAAAGGGAATAAATCCGGGCATGGA
This sequence comes from Rana temporaria, assembly GCF_905171775.1. Taxonomy (NCBI): domain Eukaryota; kingdom Metazoa; phylum Chordata; class Amphibia; order Anura; family Ranidae; genus Rana; species Rana temporaria. Next base: position 286,910,871 of record NC_053492.1, read on the forward strand.
CCCTGCCCCCGTCCACATCACGGGTGGCCCCGCCCTCAGTTATTTAAGAGCTGTCAGACGGGGTGCGCATCATTCGGCCGGGCGTCTCCTATGGAGGCTGTATCATTCGTGGCGGCGGGTCCGGGTCGTAGAAGGATTACATCGCTGGAATTATTATTATTTTTTTTATTAAAGGACTTGTCCCAAGCTGTGTGTGTGCGTGTGTTTTTTACAATTTTTGTCACTTTTTTGGGGTGAAATGAAATACCCCGTTAACAATTCACATGGGGGGCCGGCATCTGGGGGTCCCCTTTGTTAAAGTGGGCTTCCAGATTCTGATAAGCCCCCCGCCCGCAGACCCCCACAACCACCGGGCAAGGATTGTGGGGATGAGGCCCTTGTCTCCATCAACATGGGGACATCCTCTCCATGTTGAGGACATGTGGCCTGGTACGGTTCAGGAGGGGGGCCCCTCTCTCATCCCCCACTATTTTCCCGTGGCCTGCCAGGTTGCGTGCTTGGATAAGGGTCTGGTATGGATTTTTGGATGAACCCCACGCCATTTTCTTTATTTTGGCGCAGGGTTCCCCTTAAAATCCATACCAGACCTGAAGGGTTTGGTATGGATTTTGAGGGGGACCCCTACGCCATTTTTTTTTATTTGGCGCAGGGTTCCATACCAGACCTGAAGGGCCTGGTAATGGAACTTGAAGGGACCCCCACGCATTTTCTTGGGTTCGGGGTTCCCCTTAATATCCATACCAGACTCATTGGGCCTGGTAATGGAATGGGGGGGGACCCATGTCATTTGTTTCAATTTGTTTTATCTGTATTGCCGGGACTTGACAAATTATTATAGCCGCGAGTAATTTTAAATGACTTTTTTTCCTTTAGAAATGTCATTTTGTGCAGGGACTGTTATGAACACAGGACACATGCGCTACTTTACAGGCATACTATAGACACCCCCCAGGTACAAAATTTAAAGGAATATTTCAATTTTATTGTTTCACTTTATGCATTATTAAAATCACTGCTCCCGAAAAAACTGCAGTTTTTAAAACTTTTTTTTTGCATTGATACATGTCCCCTGGGGCAGGACCCAGGTCCCCAAACACTTTTTATGACAATAACTTGCATATTAACCTTTAAAATTAGCACTTTTGATTTCTCCCATAGACTTTTAAAGGGTGTTAGGTGGCTTTCGAATTTGCCGCAAACACTCCAAATTGTTCGTTATTCGGCGAACGGGCGAACAGCCAATATTCGAGTCGAACTCACGTTCGACCCGAACATAAAGCTCATCCCTATACAGCACAGTAGGCAGCCAATAATTACCCTGACCTAAGGGTTGTGCATACTATTTAGTGCTAGACATGATACAGGAGACAGAGACAGGCTGCAGACATGATACAGGAGATGGTCAGAGACTGCAGACATGATACAGGAGATGGTCAGAGACTGCAGACATGATACAGGAGATGGTCAGAGACTGCAAACATGATACAAGAGATGGTCAGAGACTGCAGACATTAAACAAGAGATGGTCAGGGACTGCAGACATGATACAGGAGATGGTCAGAGACTGCAGACATGATACAGGAGAAAGTCAGAGACTGCAGACATAAAACAGGAGATGGTCAGAGACTGCAGAAAGAGTACAGGAGATGATCAGAGACTGCAGACATAGTACAGGAGATGGTCAGAGACTGCAGACATGATACAAGAGATGACCAGAGACTGCATACATGATACAGGAGATGGTCAGAGACTGCAAACATGATACAGGAGATGGGCAGAGACTGCAGACATGATATAGGAGATGGTCAGAGACTGCAGACATAATACAGGAGATGGTCAGAGACGGCAGAGATAGTACAGGAGATGATCAGAGACTGAAGACATAGTACAGGAGATGGTCAGAGACTGCAGACATGATACAGGAGATGGTGGGAGAGTGCAGACATACCATAGGCAGGGCTATTTTTCTCATATAATAGGCGCAGGAACTTAACCATGCCACCACCGCCTAACAGTGGAAGAGTCTTAATGGGGCATTGTTAAATACCATTTGTGCATTCTGCACAGGGTGCAGAGTTCAGGAGTTTGCTACATACAGAATGCAAAGATCAGGAGTGTGCTATATACAAAAATGCAAAGATCGAAATTGTACTACATATAGAGTGCAGAGTTCAGAAGTGTGCTATGCAGAGAGAAAGTTCTGCCGTCTGTATGCAGAACAAGTTCACGACCAGTGCCTTTCGGACAAAAATATATATATAATTATTATTATTATTATTATTATTAAAGGGCCCAGAGGTCCCGGATGGAAAGCCCCCTTTATTTGGTAATTTATTTTTATAAAAAAAAGGGGGGGTTGCCATCTGGGGCCCTGGTGGCCTCCGGACCCCTAAAAAAAATAAGGGGGTTCCCATCCAGGCCATCCGGGCCCTCTCCAGCTGACTTGAGCAAGTCTGGTGCAAAGTTACCCCTGCTTTATGAGGGGTAACTTTGCGCCGGAATTTCCAGTTACGCGCACCGGAAGTAGCCTGCGCCGGCCAAACGTACTTTTCTGAATCGACGTATCTCCCTCATTTGCATATTTAAAACAAAAAACCCATGGGCGCGCCAGATCCGTCCAGCGTAAATATGCGCCCACGCCGCATCGGCGTAGAAAAGTTATGCCGGTAGGAAGAAGTCTATTTTGAGGCGTATCTGGTTCTGTGGGTACGGTGTATAGATACGCCGGTGCACATTTAGACTTACGCCGCGCATCTCGAGATACGCCGGCATAAGTGCTACATGAATCTGGCCCCGAGTGTGTGGATGGGGAAATCAAGTCTTTTTCTTTTTTTTCAACCCACTGGTTGAATGAAAAAAAAATTACTCATGTATGGCTAGCCTTAGTCTGGCATTGTAAACTAGGTATATCGTTACTGTTTAGAATTTTTCTGTTAAACGTAAGAGTCTGCTTGTAGTATTGTATACCTGTGGACAGTAAACCGTAAAACTACTGTGTTTGATTAAAACTTGGTATTTCTCTGATTTAGCATAGTGGTCATCTATACTATAGTGGATTAGTTTGCTACTGTAGCAAACTGTTCTTGCAAGGCATTCTTGCTCAATAAAAATTATATCAAACCAAAGGTGTGTCGGTAAGCATACCAGCTCATGCTCTCAAAGGACAGAAAGATCCAATATAACCAGTGGCTTGCCTGGGGGTACCACTACATCTATATTACAGCAGCCGAGTCATAATACTGAATAAACCTCTATTTATTACAAGGGAGAATCACAATTTGTTCTGACATCACAATTTTTCAAAATGTTTTAAACTGATAAAGAAATGTTAAAAAATGAACAGGTACAATAGGCAGTTATCATTATGATCAGCCCTTTGCCTGTTTTTTACCCCAATACGTTTTATTTGAAATGAACAGAAAACCTTTGCCTGTTTTCAACATACTAGCTATTCATAACCAATACATTTCTACAGACAAGTGCATTTTTATATTAATTTTGATGCGCTCATATAATAATTACTATATGGTGACTGAAAAAAAATGTCTTTTTATTATCATATGACTAATAAAAATGTATATTGCACAAAGTGGTGCAGTAATTGTTTCTGAAAGGAAGGCGTTAAAATAAATACAGTGCTTTTTTGACTCAGAAAAGCTATAATACCAAGATAATTATTAAAATTAAGCTGCTGAATCACTACATTTCAAATTCAGTTCTGCAGCAATGTGTCTGGAAGGTCAAAGGATGAACAATCTATTTGCAATGAAAATCACACGGGTCATAGTTATCACTCATCTGGAAGTAAACTCGTCTACAAATTTGATTGACTATCTTCTAAACTGTGTCCCTCTTGCATCTAAAAGTGAGTCTATTAAATACAGGGCTTTTAAAAGCAGACTTGAAAGTGGCACGTAGGAAATCAGCTCAGTGGTACAGCAGTATTGTGCTTCCAGTTAATTAAAATTTTCTTTAACAATGATAGACTTGTGAATATGTGTTTTGATGCAGATTTGAAAAGAATTTAAAGATGTAAAGGAAGAATTGAATTCTATTATCTGTCCAATTGCGCTTGTTATACAGAATATGAATCCACAGTAATCTCTTTCATCTTCAAGTTTCGACGTTAAAGAAAAAATAGTCATTAAAAGTAAGGTACTTTCTCTGAAGGAAATTGTGAAATGTTAACATTTTAAAATATTACATTGATTTGTGTGTGTGGACATGTACACACTATATAACACTCTATCTTATATAACATATTTTAGTTACTAAAATGACTCATGAAATGAATCCCAAACATACAAAGTATAAACATACAGTACATTGAAAGCTTTCACAATGTTTATTCTCTGTTTAGTAGTTTAGAAAAGCCACACGCTATGTGAATATGGCTTTTTTGTTTTCTGTCTTGCTCTTGTAACATAAAAAAAAAAAAATACTACAGTAAACTATATTTCCGAAATGAAAGAAATGCTTGCTATAGCCAATGAAACTTCCGACAAGTTTCACAAAACATGGTCCGCCTGGTTTCAATTCAAATATTCTGAAGCGTATGATAGACTGACTACAGGGTGAGCGAGCTCCTGAACATTTGATGTACCATTTAGGAGCCTGACCACCCTACCTCTGTTATGCATGAGTCACCATTAGTAGAACATATTTGTACCTGTGGCCCCTATTGGGGTAATTTGGATCCTTTATTTTTCTGTTTACTTCCAATCTTAATCTCATACTATTCTTCTTTAAAAAAATAAAAAAATCTTCCCTGTTCCAAATTAAGTCCTTTGCTCCCTTCGTAACGTCTGGAGGCAGTGGACTTAATTTCATTTAACAATGAATTGAAAATCCTAAAAATATGTGAAAAGATTGTTATTTTTGATCATTTCTTGCTACATCTTTTATCGATATTACGTTCAAATTGTGACCAACATTGCTTAATGTCAATGTATTTTTGTTAACGATTTAATTTTTTTATGTATTACTTAACTATGCTCAATAAAACCTTTTATTGGTTCAAAAAATACAAATGCAAATACAAATAACAAAGGGTGAAAGACAGGTGAAAAATATAACAATGTTAAAATATCACCATGAGCACACACATTAAGCAAAATGCAGTCACCAGAAAAATGTTACAATGTGCTATCTATCTTGGATAAAGTAGGGGAGGGTTACAACCCCTGTCAATTTTTTTGCCATCTTTGTTCCATTGCAGAGATTTCTTTTTACATCATGCCCCATACCCAATCAGGAAGTGAGAGGAAATCTCTGCAAATTAAGTGAATTTTTGGGGACCCCCAGGTCACCACAACTAGTGTCCCCATTGGAAGATTCCCCCTTTATTACTTTTCTGGGATACACCAAAAAGGAAAACTCTGCGCTCCTGAAAGTTCACCAATTATAAATCCACTTAATGTTTGTGAAGAAAAAAACATACATTAACACTTTAATTTTCGGAAGATCCAGTCCTTTATATGGTTAAAAAAGGGAAAGTTTCCACAATGTGCACAATATGATAAAAAAAGTATAAAAAAAACTTTCCAAATGTCTGCATCAGACCAGCACCCTCTTCAGACTTCAAATGGTTAAAGCTTGCGGTTTTAGTTTGTGGGCTGTCTAGCAAGACATCATTAGTGCAAATGGTGAGCACAGTACATTACCCAGCCAGATGTAAACATCGATCGAATGTCCTTCTCCTGGCTGATGTAACAATGTCCGGGATCCTAAGCTCTCTCCTATGCGGGTCTGGAAGCTTCACAGACCCGATAAATGTGACTGCTGGAGACACAGGGTGGATCAGCCTATCAGAAAGGACGCTCTCCCTGGGTGAACATGCAAGCATCCCACGTCTGAGACACTGTTTCAGTAAACCAGCTGTACTGCAGGGAGAAGTTTAGGCGCCCTCCAGTGGGCAAATTGCAGTATGCGCTTGTTGAAAAATCAACAGCGTTGCATGGCGATTAAAATAATCGGATATAAAAGTTCTTATGCATGAATAGGATCTTCCATCATAAAAGGGGGATATTAAGAGGGGTCCTAGATGACGCGTTTCGCCCTTACAAGAGCTTTGTCACAGTGGACTGTGACAAAGCTCTTGTAAGGGCGAAACGCGTCGTCTAGGACCCCTCTTAATATCCCCCTTTTATGATGGAAGATCCTATTCATGCATAAGAACTTTTATATCCGATTATTTTAATCGCCATGCAACGCTGTTGATTTTTCAACAAGCGCATACTGCAATTTGCCCACTGGAGGGCGCCTAAACTTCTCCCTGCAGTACAGCTGGTTTACTGAAACAGTGTCTCAGACGTGGGACGCTTGCATGTTCACCCAGGGAGAGCGTCCTTTCTGATAGGCTGATCCACCCTGTGTCTCCAGCAGTCACATTTATCGGGTCTGTGAAGCTTCCAGACCCGCATAGGAGAGAGCTTAGGATCCCGGACATTGTTACATCAGCCAGGAGAAGGACATTCGATCGATGTTTACATCTGGCTGGGTAATGTACTGTGCTCACCATTTGCACTAATGATGTCTTGCTAGACAGCCCACAAACTAAAACCGCAAGCTTTAACCATTTGAAGTCTGAAGAGGGTGCTGGTCTGATGCAGACATTTGGAAAGTTTTTTTTTTATACTTTTTTTATCATATTGTGCACATTGTGGAAACTTTCCCTTTTTTAACCATATAAAGGACTGGATCTTCCGAAAATTAAAGTGTTAATGTATGTTTTTTTCTTCACAAACATTAAGTGGATTTATAATTGGTGAACTTTCAGGAGCGCAGAGTTTTCCTTTTTGGTGTATTTGTGTATTTGTGGTACTTCAGGGTATCCGGATCTCTGCAGCACGGACTGTTCTCAGCCCATACGAGGGTTTCAAGTATTTCATGGGATATTAGTTATTTCCCATTGAGCGCCAGTGATTTTTTTGTATCAATATTACTTTTCTGGGGACAACCCAACCTTTTGGATTTTCTTTTACTTTCAATTTCAATGATAATGGTAAACAGGACAAATAGAGAGGGGGATCTGCCTAATAAGGGCACAGGCTGCCCATATTATTTGTAATGGTGCCGGTCCAACCGCCAAATTGAACGGCACTGAGGCTGCAATGCAATTGGTTTCTTTCCCCGTCTGGATCCAATAAGTAGTCTGATTAGACTACAAATACCATGATGCTTTGTGACCAGGCACGTCCCCTGAAGATGTTAACCAACGAAACGTACGCCGGCTGCGGTGCCTGGTCACGTGACATCCTCTCCGACCTGTGGAGCTAGCAGCCGGGAACCTGTATGTTTGCCACGGAGGTGGGAACAGATCCAGCCGCCCCAAACTACAAACCGCATTCTAGCGGTGATATATCTGCAGCCCCAGTGCCAGGAGGCACTTTTAAAGTAAGAGACCATTTGGCTCCCCCTTTTTTTCATGTATTTTAACAAATAAAACAGTATTACACTATTGGATTTTCCTTCGGTTTTTCATATATCGTGCCTGGAACGCTGGGAACGAGGTTATACAAGTCATTTTCCTGTCAGCATGTGTGCAGGCACAATCCTGCTAAAGCTTTATTTGACTATATTTTTCGTTAAAGTAGTCAAATACTTCTGGCAAGCGCATCCATTTTCTTCAGCACGTTTTTGGGTGAAAGAAGAACACTAAGGCCCGGATTCAGAAGGGACTTATGCTGACGTATCTTCTGATATGCCGCGTAAGTCCACGGATGCGCCGTCGTATCTATGCGCCTTATTCAGCAAACAAGATACGCCTGAATTTTGGCTTGATACGACCGACGTAAGTCTCCTACGCCGTCGTATCTTGGGCGCATATTTACGCTGGTCGCAAGGGGCGCTTCCATTGATTTACGCGTTGAATATGTAAATGACCTAGATACGCCGGAAACGTCGGAACAGCCGTCGTATTTTACGTTGTTTACATAAGTCGTACGTGAATGGGGCTGGGCGTAGGTTACGTTCACGTCGTAGGCATTGAGCCGGCGTATCTTAGGGTGTAAATTCGACGTGCTTCTGAGCATGGGTGCGCATGCGCCGTTCGTTCGGCCCTTCATTTACATGGGTCACGCTTCATTTAAATACATCATGCCCACTACCTGCCTACTTTGAATTAGGCGGGCTTACGCCGGCCCATTTACGCTACGCCACCGTAACTTAGGGAGCAAGTGCTTTGTGAATACTGGCCTTGCCTCTCTATGTTACGTCGGCGTAGCGCATATGAGATGCGCTACGCCTGCACAAAGATACGCCGCTGTACGTGAATCTGGGCCTAAGTGTGGTGGTGATGGCATTATCACTTAAACAAGATTACAGTGGTTAAGAAGATTGGAACAATATTTTCACTGATTGGGACTATATGTTTAAAGAGACATTTAACAAACACTGCCATTTTGTTATAGCACTGTATTTATTCAATATTATTATAATTTTTTTTGTTCATATTGAAGTTATTATTGGCATAATTTTTAATCTGCACAACTATAGGGGATATATTTAATTTGTGGGATATTAACCTGTAGCTTAACGCCCTCTATACACACTTTATATTCATTGCAATCACTTATTGCCAATGAGGAGCAGCTTTTTTATTATTATATCTAATTTAATTATTAGAATTGGCGCTGATTAACTCCATTCACAATAAAAACTGACATGTGTTCTAATTCTCTCTACTCCATCCACAACTAGAAGAACATTTTTGTCTTTAGTTATACTTTAAAGCTGTAAAGCCTAATGTTGGGCATTTAAAAACAAAATTAAATGGACACCTAGCAGTAATAAAACAAAAAAGCAGCCCTTACCTTTAGTCTGGAGCTGTACCCTGCAGTACTTATTTTTCGTCAAAAGATGTTCTCAGTCTTCTGGATTGAACAACACCCAGGTTCATTCAACCCTGAGGGAGTGTTACCGCTACACCCTTCATTCCTATTGTATTGATTCAGAGAGCAGCACTGACATCATTACATTAGCACATCTCTCTCCATCTCTGAGGACCAGCTAGCAAAGGAAAGATACAATTTTATTAAAAAAAGGCCACTTGTGAGGATTTGTGATATGAGTTGGGCTTTAAGAATTTCAATCCATGAAAGTATTATTAACTGGTTCCCGACCGGCTCATGCAGATTTACTGTGGCACAATATGTACATATACAGGTTTCCCTTTAAGAGCCGCCAGAGGGCGCACCCGCTGCACGGTTGGGGACCCAATGCGCGTGGCAAGCGGTGGCCATCACGATCAGTCCCATCCAAATACAGTTAGAACACACCCAAACAATCACCCCCTAGTGTTAACCCCTTCCCTGCCAGTGACATTTACACAGTAATAAGTGCATATTTATAGCACTGATCACTGTATAAATGTCAATGGTCCCAAAACTGTGTCAAAAGTGTCCAATGTTGCAGTACCTATAAAAATCGCAAATCACCCTCATTACTAGCAAAAAAAAAATGCCATAAATATTTCCCATAGTTTGTAGACACTATAACTTTTGCGCAAACCTATCAATATATGCTTATTGCGATTTTTTTACCACAAATATGTAGAAGAATATATATTGGTCTAAACTGATGAAAATATATTTTTTTTATAAAACAATTTTGGGGATATTTATTTTAGCAAAAAGAAATTCGCTCTTTTTTTGTTTATAGCGCAAAAAACAACGACCGCAGAGGTGATCAAATACCACCAAAATAAAGCTCTATTTGTGGGGAAAAAAATTGTTTGGGTACAGCGTCACACGGCCACGCAATTGTCAGTTAACGCAACACAGTGCCGAATTGTGTTAAGTGCTCTGGTCAGGAAGGGGGTAAAATCTCCCAAAATCTTCTGAAGTGGTTAAAAATAAAACCTCATTGCAGGTTGTAAAACTGGGGTTTACCTTATTTCATTTTTGTTCCCAACTGGGGTTTTTATTTTTCACGCTACAAATAATAAAAAGACAGAAAATATTGAAAAAAAATTTTTTTCTTTGTTTCTGTTATAAAATGTTGCAAATAAGTAATTTCTCTTCATAAATTTTGAACAAAATTGATACTGCTACATTTCTTTGGTAAAAATAACCCAAATCAGTGTATAATATTTGGTCTGTGTGAAAGTAATAGAGTCCACAAGCTATCATTGAAAATTGATCACACCTGATGTACTGACCTCTTTTCTTGAGGCCGGGTTCACATTGGTACGACATGACAGTCGTATTACTTTGGATCTGACTTTGCCCTGCGACTTGAAGTCCAACATGTGTCCGACTTTAATAAATAGGGATCCAACTTTGATCCCTGACAATACCAGGCACTGTGTCTAGTATGAGTCTTTAGGGGGAACTCTACGCCAAATAAATAAAAAAAAGCATTCCAGGTCCTTCAGTCTGGTATGGATTTTAAGGGGAACCCCTACGCTTAAAAAATGGTGAGGGGTCCCCACAAAATCCATACCAGACCCTTGTCCGAGCACACAGCCTGGCAGGTCAGGAAAAGGGTTGGGGACGAGCGAGTGCCTCCCCCTCCTGAATCGTACCAAGCTGCATGCCCTCAACATGTTGATGAGGACAAAAGCCTCTTCCAGACAACCCTGGCAGTTGGTTGTCAGTTGAATAAGGGGGCCCCCAGATCCTGGCCCCCCACCCTATGTGAATGAGCATGGGGTACATTGTACCCATACCCATTCACCTAAAAAAGTGCCAAAAATAAATCTTTGATCAAACTATCTTCTGTCCTTTTGGCCACTCTTTTGCTCACTCTTGCCCAGTCTTCACCGCTGTCTTCTCCCTTTGTTCTTCTTATGATGTTTACTCAACGCTCTCTCCCGCTCTAATGCCTGGTGCGGGGTGTGCCACTACTTATATTGGCATGGGGCTGAGCCACAATTAGATGTTATCCGGAGGCCCCACCCTTTATGATGCCACCACCCATCATGCACCGGGTGATGATATCATAAGGGGTGGGGCCTCTGGATGATGTCACACAGTGCCCGACCCATGCCAATATGAGTAGTGGCATACAGCACACTGAGCATTAGAGCGGGAGAGAGCAATGAGTCAACATAGGATGAAGAACAGAGGGAGAAGACTGTGGAGAAGACTGGGCAAGAGCAAGCCAAAGAGTAAGCAAAATATTGAGCAAAAGAGCGAGCAAAAGAGTGGGCAAAAGAGCAGAAGATATCGGAGGAGACCCGGCAGAAGACAGCGGACAGAGGGAGAAGACCCAGAGAGAGAGCAGAGAAGAATGATAAAATAAGCATTTGTTGGTTACCAGTTTATAGTTACACAGGAGCTCTTGCACTAGAATTTTTGTTCTCGCCCTGATGTTCACGGCAATACCTCACATGTGTGGTGCTAGTGCTGTTTACTGGACTTACATTTGCGTTGGCCTATGCATGCAAGCATAAGGGGATGGGGCACTTTAAATGTTTTATTTATTTATTGGTGTGACACTTGTACACTATGACAGATATTTTTATGCACTTGTACACTGACAAATGTTGATCGGCCACCGGTGGACAGTAACAGATGATTGATGTCACAATGGTACACTATTGCACTAGATGTTTTGTGCACTGGTACAGATGTGATGGGGGGACTGACAGATGTTGTTTGCACTAGTACAGATGTGATGGGGGACTGACAGATGTTTCATACACTGGTACAGAAGTTTTATGGGGACACTGGCAGATGTGTATGGGGACAAGGTTGACAGTAGTGCTTGGTGTACTGTTTGTGAGCTGTCACAGAGCTTGCAAACTCCCCCTGTACCCCCCTCCCCTTCCTGCACTGAGCTCTCACTGAGCTCAGTGGGGAGCACTGTCACAGGGGCATGCGTCTCTGTTTACACTGTAAAGGCTGTGATTGGACACAGCCACCATGTGATCCGCAGGGTCAATCACAGTACTCATATCCTAATCCCGTCTTGGCTGTGTCCTGTGGGATCATGGACATTCCTTTATGGCCACATAGAACGAATAAAGGTCCACCCGGCCATTTATATGCAGTGGCCCGGTGGGAGGAGGTTAAAGAAATGTACTAAACAACAAATTTGACTGGTTGCAGACACACTGTAAAGTCACATAGTACATTTGGACTATATATTTCATATAAATTACATAAGTGTAAACAACATATAAACAAATATATGTAATTGATTTATCTTTACAGATTTAAGCCTCGTACACACGATCGGATATCTGATGGGGTCTAATCCGATGATTTTTTTCGTCGGATATCCGATGAAGCTGACTTTCATCAGTCTTGCCTACACACCATCAGTCCAAAATCTGACAATGCCAAAACGCGGTGACATAAAACACTACAAGAAAAATTAAGTTCAATGCTTGCGAGCATGCGTTGACTTGATTCTGAGCATGCATGGATTTTTGACCGATGGATTTCCACACAGACGATCGTTTATTGCTATCGTTTTTTTTTAATCCATAGAAAAAATTTAAAACATGTTCTATTTTTTTTCACCGATGGAAAACAAACCGATGGGGCCAACACACGATCGTTTTGTCCGATGAAAACAGTCCATCGGTCTGTTTTCATCGGACAAACCGATCGTGTGTACAGGGCTTTACAGCATATAAGTCAAACTATTAGAGTGCCCCCACTCTGAATGAAGGAGCACAGGGGAGTGTTAGCTGCACTAGCAGATTTACACTAAAACATTTAAGCTGATTCTGCATTTACACAAGTAGTTACAGCAAAAGTTCTGTTCCTTTTGGGATAAAGGTTTTACATGAATAAATGAAAGCTGGTAATTGTAAGCACCTCTGTCTGTGGTAAATGGTTTGTCTCACACTTGTAACTGATTCATTTGAAGGAGAGCTTGTTCTGTTGAAAAACAACAGACTTATTGGACAAATAACCAGATGACCAAAAAAAATCCTAAAAAAGAAACAATGCAACTTTCAGGCCTTGTACTCACGACCGGATCTGTGCGCTGAAAACTGTCTGCCGGACAGTTTCCGGCGTACAAGGCTGATTTTTGTTTGGTTCCGCTGGCTTGTACACACCAGCGGACCAAATTACCGTCGTACCGGAACGCGTGCACGTAAACTACGTACGACGTCACTATAAAGGGGAAGACCAAACTTAATGGCGCCGCCCTCTGTTCCTCTTTTGCTAGTTACGGGTTTGCTCGTGTTAGTGAAGGTTTGGTTAGAGCTGATTCGCGCTTCTCGGTCTCCAGGCTTTGACAGCGTGTATTCACGGGTTCAGTGCGTGTGCTTGCGTTAACGTAGTTGTCATTCGGCTATAGGCTAGCAGGTTGTTTCTGCTTTTGCAGTTGCATCCTGTGCGCTCGTATCTGTTTGTCACGCGTTTGTCGCAGGTAGTGCTGGATTTGCGAGTGCTTTCTGTTTGAGTGTGTTCTTGACTGACCAGCCGGCCGGTTTGAAGCCATGATGGAGCAGCAGCGTCAATTTTCGCGAGTTGGTGCTGTTTATGGGATGGCTGCTGGATATGTTAATTTTTCCAGTACTTTGGCCAGAAACAGGGGGCGGAGGCGTTTCTGGACCAAGAATTGGTTGCGCCAGCGTGACCAGTTCTCACATATGCCTCTGCTTAGGGAACTCCAGGAGAATAATCCTAATGACTTTAGGAATTTTCTCCGCATGACGGACCCCGTATTCAACAGTCTGCTGGATCTTCTGTCCCCCTATATCACGAGGCAGGACACTGTGATGCGCCAAGCCATCACGGCCGAGCAGAGGCTTATTGCCACGTTGCGGTACCTGGCGACTGGGAGGAGCCTGCAGGACCTCAAGTTCTCGACAGGCATCTCTCCGCAGGCGCTTGGGGTCATCATACCGGACACGTGTGCTGCCATCATTAAAGTTCTGCATGAGGAGTATATTAAGGTAAGTTTCCTGGCTCTAATAATGTGGCCAACTAACTTTATTTTTAATTTCCCAGATATGCTGTGTGTTTAACTAACGTTCCCTTTTCTCCCTATGCATGTTGATATAAGCTTTACATGTTTTATTCTTGACCTACCTGCATATTTGTCCCTTACCCAATATTAACCTGTCTAGCATGCTATCCTAGGGACAAACCCACCTTTCCATTTTTTAAAACTCTAATTTTTGTTTTTTGTGTCCCCCCCCCCCCCTTCAAACTTTGTTAGTCCCCATCAGAGGGCTGTGGAGTCTCTTAATTAAGTGGCCCTATATATTTCATTCCCCAAATTCTCCATGCACATTTTTCAAATGCAATTTTAATACTGTGAATTTTCACAAGGATGCTTGTAGGATGTTTTTGTGCCAAAGTACTAAATCTCATTTTTTGTTTGTCCCCACAGCTACCCTCCACACCACAGGAATGGCAGTCTGTGGCTTCCCAATTTGCCCAGCGGTGGGATTTTCCAAACTGCGGTGGAGCAATAGATGGGAAACACATCCGCATTGTGCCCCCACCCCACTCGGGGTCCTACTATTATAATTACAAGGGTTATCATAGTATTGTGTTGATGGCGGTGGTGTCGGCACAGTATGAGTTTCTATATGTGGACGTGGGGAAGAACGGCCGGATGTCTGATGGGGGAGTGTTCGCACGGACTGATTTCTATGATCGTCTCCAAGCTGGTGGTCTGGCATTGCCACCAGATGAAGAGAATGTGGAAGGACTTCCGTTTGTGTTCCTAGCGGACGAGGCTTTCGGGCTTGGTCCTCACCTCATGCGGCCTTTTCCCCAGAGGACCCTCACCTCAGAGAGGAGTGTGTTTAATTTTCGGTTGGCCAGGGCTCGGAGGGTAGTCGAGAATGCCTTTGGGATACTCACCAACCGGTTCTGCCTGTTCAGGACATCGATACATCTGGCGGAATATAAATTGGACACCGTTGTATTTGCCTGCTGCATTTTGCACAACTTTTTACGCAGGCACTCCCAGACGTACCTACCCGACATCGGTTCTGAGGCAAGACTACCCTCAGATCCCCTTCCCGGGCTGGACACTGGTCGCGCTGGCTTGGCCCCCCAATCAGCTCGTGAGGTACGCGACAAATATGTTGAGTACTTCATGGGTCGGGGGGCCATTGCTATGCCAGATCATATTTCTTTCTAATTCGGCCCCCAAAGAAAGGAATATTCTCACAAATAATAAATAATTAGACCATTGGACTTTATACAGTTGTTTGTCATTAATGCTTTTTCTCTTTTTATCTGTCTTCCTGGTTCTCTAACTAACTTCTGCCATTTTACTGCATAATTGATTTCTCCACTTTTAGTAATTAACCACATTTTGCACAGTATTCACTCATCTACAAACAGGGTATTGAGTCTAGAAATAAGAAGCAACTCCATTAGAAAATTTGTAGGTCAATTTTTTTAATTTTTGCTTGTTCATGACCCCAAAAATTAGTTTATATTTTTTTCATTACTCCCTGCTTTTGTACTTAGGAGTCTACAATAATTTTTTTTTTTTTGTTTTTTTTTTCAGGTAATTCAACAAAAAATAGTATGAAGATTATACATTTTTTAACAAGTTCACAGTTTTGTTTATCAAATATAGTTTGATTTATTGTTTACATATATATATATATATATATAGAATATTTTTGGTGGGGTGTTTACCGCCTTTGTATTTTTTCTTCTCGGCATATTTTTTATGCCCAAAAACCTATAATTTTTTTTTTTTTTTTTTTTTTTAATTTTTTGGTGTGTTTTTAAATACGAATATTTGTTGTGGAGATTTAGGAGTCAAATCTCGACTTCACTAAATTCAGTGATTAGAGAGATTTATAATTCTATATATATATATATTTTGAATTTTTATCGGTGTTTATTCTTTATGGTCTAAACTTTATAGTAGCCAAAAATGTACAACATGGTCAAAAAGTAAAAAAATAAAAATATAAAAATATAAAAATTCACAACAGCAGTCAGTCATGGTGTGCTTTCACACTGGAACACGCCAAAATTTGAAGATACACACATTCAGTGCAAACTCGCCAAATGTCATTGGTTCAACAGACAAATGGCCACATGTCCTATCTGACATCATGGGTGATCAATGTCTGTGTTTTGTGGGAGCAAACCCTTCCTCTCAACTACTTGAGGATGGAGGAGGGGGTTGGACCCACAAAGCACAGACACTAGATATTCTGTGATGGCAGATAGTACATGTTGGCACACTGTGTGTGTATCTTCAAATTTTGGCGTATTCATTATTAAAACAGTAAAAATGTTTGTGGGGGCGGGGGATGGGCGGGGGGTGTTTCAGTCTTTGACACGGCCCATCATGTCAATAATATTTTTGAAATTAGATTCGATGACCATCATTCTTTGCCGCATATTGTCCATTTCCGTGCTGCATTCCAAAAGGACATTTGTTACATTCTGTTCCATGACAACCATCCTTTCACGCATATTGTGCATTTCAGTGCTGCACTCCATTACCTGTTGAATAATTATAGCAGCACTTGCACGTGAAAATATTGACACACCATCCTCCTCCCCTAAAAACAAAAAAAATGGTCATTTACAAAATTATTTTTGGATGAGGCCTATCTACATATGTTTTTTTTAATCAAGCTAGGGTGACACTGACCTGATGGGCTTCTCCTTTCCACCTCTTCGACATCTTCTATCACTCCTCCTTCTTCCACCACCTCCCCATCATCTTCTATCACTCCTCCTTCTTCCACCACTTCCCCATCATCTTCGACTCCTCCTTCATCCATCAATCCACCTTCTTTCAATTCGCCAAATTGTTCTTCCGCCACTTGCCCTTCATCTGCTATAAATTCTAAGTCCAAAATTACTTCTTCCTCCTCTCTTCCTTCATCCTTTCTTCCTTCCTCCTCTCCTTCCACATCCTCTTCTCCTTCCACATCCTCTTCTCCTTCCACATCCTCTTCTCCTTCCACATCCTCTTCTCCTTCCACATCCTCTTCTCCTTCCACATCCTCTTCTCCTTCCACATCCTCCTCCTCCTCCACATGTTGAGATGGAAGATTTTGGCCTTGTCTGGCCCTCTCTGCCTCCTCCAAATGCTGGCGACTTCTTTCCCCTTAAATAACAAGAAAAAAAATGTAGACTCATCAGCACACAGATATTGGAGAGCATAAATCGCACACATTGCTTAGAAGAGGCTTTCATTTAGTTACTTTTATCTTTCACCAAACCTACATTTTGCAATTACTTCTATGGCAAGCTCTGATCCTGCCCCTTTTTAGCAAAGTGACACACATGGATGTCCCCCCTAAACTGTATTTTTGGGAGACCCTACCAAAACCCATTTTTGATTTGGGGAGACACAG
Source organism: Rana temporaria (assembly GCF_905171775.1). NCBI lineage: Eukaryota > Metazoa > Chordata > Amphibia > Anura > Ranidae > Rana > Rana temporaria. Next base: position 286,928,131 of record NC_053492.1, read on the forward strand.
GTGCTGTGCATTGCAGATGTGAAAACATCTGCTTTATTACCACTGTTTTTAGAATGAATCCTTTTTGCCTTTCCCATTCTCCTAATTCTATTTTTTAGAACTAGCTTTTACACAATGTTTACAAACAAAGTTTTTGGCCAGTGAGCCATGTCCAGGTGTGTTGTTCCTGGAATAACCGAGCCTTTCTGAGAAACTATGTGATGTTACGTGGTTTACTAAGAACACTATTTGTAAATATGTAGTTATTTATGTCATAAAAAATAAATGACAACATGTCTTTAAAATTACAAGCAGGCCAAGGAGGCAGATGGTGAAATATACATGGCAACACATTATTGCAGACTATCAACCCCCCCCCCCCAACCCCAAAATATATTTACTTACTTTTACGCAGAATTTTAAGGATCTTCTTCATCTGATGTGGCTCCCTCAATTTTAAGTCTGACCAGCGTTTCCTCAGCTGTTCCTTGGACCTGGTGATCCCAAACATCCTCTGCATTCTCCTCGCCACCTTGTCCATAATATGTGCCTTTCGGCGGTTAGGGGTCTTGTATGGCCCTAATTCACCATCATAGTCCTTCTTTCGCATGATGTAAACTAACTCCACCATTTCCTGGAACCGCATATTAGTGGCTTTATATCTTCTTTGCCTTGATCGGGACGTCCCTGCCTCTGTCCCTTCACTTGTGGCATGAGAGCATCGTGCCCGCTCGTGTGACATCGCCATCTTTCCTTTCCCACAGAGATTATGGGCGGGGAAAAGATGAATTGTTACGCCATGGGCGGAGAAGAGGGCGGCGTTTAATACATACGCGGAGTGTAGAGAATGCAAACAACGTGTTTACGTAGGTTACGCGGAGAATCTTCGAGCGCATCCAGAACATACACAGTTAACGCCATATTTCCTAAACACATTGATTAGGGGCCTAGCAAAGGTGACGAGGGCGGGGTTTAATAAATACGCGGAGTGTTTAAAAGGTGCACGCCGTGATTACGCATCTTACGCGGTAATTAGGCGAGCGTGAGAAACGAGGAGCGAGAGACAGGAAGGTAAGGAAATTAAAAATGGGATCAGCAGAGGCCTATAAAATGTAGACACATGGGATGGGGGTTTGGGCTGTTGGTTGCACCCGTTTTAAGCTATTCTGTCTATGGGGTACCACAATGTTATTTTGGTATCCAAATGCTTTTGGACAACTCACAAAATAGAGATGTGAACAATGCTGTACCTCATTGACAAGTTTTTGAATGGTGTATTCAGATCAGGCAAAGTATTGTTCAAGTGTTGGTTGTACAGAGGTCATTAGGAAGTGTCTTTTATGTCATCCATTGTCAGGGGCATGAGATTTACACATGAAAGAGTGCCTAGATGAATACTGTCATTTGTAATCATTGTTTATTTTTCTATCTTAAAAATTGTTACTGCAATGTTAACAATGGCTCTGCATCTAGCAAATCAATGTTTGGTACAACCAATGCGGCCGAGCTGCCAATCATTGTTTAAACAAGAGAGACTGTGTTTGTAATTAGATATAGGTAATAAATTTGAAGACACATATTATATCAAGGTCAACGCTGATCCTTTTGAATATTTTTTTTTCTTTGGTTTATGTTTTGCGAATGTAGACTCAAAAAGAAATATCATATTTCATAACGGGAAATGGACCAACTACAAACCAAGGAAGCTATAGAGGCCTTACTCCAAAAATATCAGGACACGCCCATCCTGTGGAATTCCAAACACGCGTTATATTGCAATAAAGAGGTACGAGCGGCAGCACTAGAAGAGCTAGCAAACTATATGCAAACATGGGTGCCAGGATGCACTGCCAACATGGTGAAGGATAAACTTGCCAACCTGAGAAGCACATACAGAAGAGCATATAAAGCTAATAAAAGCAAAAAATCGGGAGCAGCAGCAACACAAGCAAAGGAACCCAAACTGTGGTATTACAAACAGATGGCTTTTTTGCGGGACGAAATGGAAGGCAGGAAAACGATGTCGAGTCTTTCTTCCAACCTTTCCTCCATGCTACCTTCCAGCGGACATTCCCCAGATGACCACAGCCCTGCAGAGTCGGAGGAAGAGGGCCTGGCTGACAGAGATGCAGATCTGCCACCCTTCGATGAGGAGGTATAGTAGTTTCCTCTATATTTCTGGCGTAAATAATTATTGGTGGATTAATGATTTGATATTGTAAAAGAAAAGCCAAGCTGGGAAAAAGCACAAAAAAAGGTGTACAGACAAATAGGTGTCAGGGATGACAACTGCAGGGGTCAGAAGTAGAGTGTATTCAAGTAATAATGAACAGAAAATACTAAACGAAAAACATGAAAATGAGTGTGGTTTTATTTAGCGAAATTGTAAAAAATGTCCTTTTTTTTGCACACAGGAAGAAGAGATCAGCCAGGAGGTGGCAGATCCTCACGTCTCTGTCAGCCAGGAGGAGGCCGGGGTCAGTGGCAGCCAGGAGGAGGCCGGGGTCAGTGGCAGCCAGGAGGAGGCCGGGGTCAGTGGCAGCCAGGAGGAGGCTGGGCCCAGTGGCCTGCAGCAGGTCCCCCAGGCCAGGAGAACCACCACCAGCCAGTCTTCTCCCCCCCAGGTGAGGCCATCAGGCCGAAGGAGGCAGTTGAGGCCTGTGGAGGAGGCAAGCCTCCGCATGATACAGGAGGCAAGCGCCATCATGAGGGCCCCCCTCAACCCCACAGAGGCCTTCAGTGCCTCATTGGCCCACGATTTGAATGAAGGGGAGGAGGGCCAGAGAAGACTGGCAAAGGCCCTGATGAACCAGGTCCTTTGGTGGATGCAGAAGGGCCTGCTGACCCCAGACACTGGGCTATGTGACCCGGCCCGGCTTGCGGAACACCATCCTCCTGCTGCCACATCGACCCCACCTGCAAGACCCCGTGTTAGATCCGCTGGAAGGCTGCCTGGAGGGAAGGCTGGAAAGAGGAGGAAACGTTGATTCTCTGCCTTCCATTTCCTTCCACATAAAGGACATATTGTTTGGACTACCACAGTTTGGGTTCCTTTGTTTCTGTGCTGCTGCTTCATATTTTTGGGTTTGGCTCCTGAGGCTTGGAAGTTTATCCTTCACCATGTTGGAAATGCAAGTTTGCATATAGTTTGCTATCTATTCTAGTGCTGCCGTTCTGTTTATTTTTAGAGATGACATTTGCCTAAATAAAAGGCTTTTTCCTTTCATTTGAAAACATGTCTATTGTTTGTTAGTTATACTGTGGGGATTATTAGGCAGCAAACCTTTAATAAATATACAATGGGTCATTTACAAAGGACACACTCCTTGGGGGGGGGGGACATTTGGTGTGCCAACATGGTTCAATATTCTCAAATGAAACACAAAAAAAAAAAAAAAAAAAAATTAAAAAAAAAAACATGTAAAAATATATTAAACAAAATGGTGACATAACTAGAAAGAACAAAAAAAAATAAATAGATGCACATTCATTTACAAAAATTACTACTATAAATTATGGAGGACCACCAACCAAAACACACGTCTGGCATAGAAAACCTTATTAAAGGATTACATCACAAGCAAGAAATGTGACATTTCAGTAGGGGACAACTCTATTGAAATTGCATCAGCAAGAGAACGGGGTTATTCTAGCAAGAGAAGAATTAATAAAACGAGGCAAGAAAATGTGGTTTAGTGCGCCTTTTTAAGACATTGTTCTTTTGCGAGAATAAAAGGTTTCTAATGACGAATGTGCCATATCCCAAACAAACGCGAGTTTTACCTGAACGAGCGCTCCCGTCTCCTCATTTGGACTGAGCATGCGCGGGGTTTTTGTACGCTGCTTTTGTGTACAGACGACCGAACATGTCTGACGGACACGATTCCAGCAGACTGTTTTAAAGCAAGACCAGGAAACAGTTGTTCGTTGGAAAACGGTCTGGCCGACGAATGTTTGCTGGAATCCTGTCCGTTACTGCCTACACACGAACGAACATGTCCGCTGAAACTGGTCCGCGGACCAGTTTCAGCAGACATGTTTGGTCGTGAGTATGGGGCCTCACATCTAGGAATTGGTATGCTGCAATATAATGTTTGCGTTTGGGTTTAATACTCCTTTAAATTACATCCCATTTTTCTGTGTAACCAAACTTTCATGTTCATTTCTATCAGTGCATATGAACATATCCAACCTTTTTTAAACTGGTTTAAAGGTTATTGCCAAGTGAAGATCAATAACATGAGTTGTGACAGGATAGAGAAAAGTTACTTGACTTCTTTTTCTAAAAGATGCTTTTCAGCATGTAAATTGGCCTTGAGCAGATCAAATGCTACGTCAAAGCAAGTTGATGCTAGATTGGAGTAGTGAAGGCAAGTTCAATGCTCATTTGCTCATTTACTTAGAGCGTGAAACTAAATCCATACCTGCCACTATATTGGATATTCAGCTCCTACTGAGCAGACTAAAGCCCTGTACACACGATCGGTTTGTCTGATGAAAACGGACCGATGGACCACTTTCATCGGACAAATCAATCGTGTGTGGGCCCCATTGGTTTGTTTTCCATTGGTGAAAAAAAATAAAACATGTTTTAAAAATCTCCTATGGATAAAAAGACGATTGAAGAAACGATCGTCTGTGTGGAAGTCCATCGGTCAAAAATCCACGCATGCTCAGAATCAAGTCGACGCATTCTCGGAAGAATTGAATTTCATTTTTCTCAGCACGTCGTAGTGTTTTACGTCACCGCGTTTGGACATGGTCGGATTTTTGACCGATGGTGTGTAGGTAAGACTGATGAAAGTCAGTCTTGCCTACAGTCTCGGATATCCGACGAAAAAAAACATAGATTCCATCAGATATCCGATCGTGTATACAGGGCTTAAGAGTTGTATACATACAGAATGGGCATTTTGGAAAGCAAGCACTCCAAGGTATTTTATAAGAGGCATAATGACTCTTTTGAAAAAAAGCAGACCCCCGGCCGCTCTGCTACTATGATTCAGGGCTACAGTGGGAGGAGCCGAAATCTCCCCCTGATGTCGGCCAGGGAGTCACGTGACCGCCATGTTGGCCGCTCGGCACCTCCCACTGTAGCCCTGGATCGTAGTAGCAGAGTGGCCAGGAGTCACTGAAGATAACTGGAAAACGGTACTTAAAGGCAGCTTTTTTAAACAAACAGTGAGTTATTGCCAGAATAGAAACTGCACTGGACTCTGCACCAATACTGGGCCCACATATATGTGAACCCAGCCTTAACCAGTGCTCGGCTGAAACACTGATAGAAGTCACAAGACTCATATATACTGCTGATGAGAAATGATATTTAGCAGTTTATATTTACTAAAATAATTGCACTTCCATGTTCTGTGTACTTGGAGACCAGATATAGTGAATGTGGGGTCCTTGGTTTAGTAGCACTTAAATAAACATTGTAATCTATATAGATGGTAATGAACATTCCTAAGGAACAGTTTATGCACCTTTGAAGGAATTGCAAAAGAGTGGAAGATTACAGGGAATAATTAAAACGATTAACCTCCTAGTTTATGGGAAAAACGAAGCAAGTAATGCGCTAAGGAGACACTCATGGGGGCACACTCCAGAGCTGGGCTGTGTGCAGACATAGACACACACAGCGTGGCTCAGCCATACCCTTACTCCCCATCACATTAACTGACAGCAGCAGGAGCCTATGATGCCCACTGCTGCCTGTGTCTCCTCTGATACCAGGAAGAGAAGCAGTGGTAATGCAGCTGGGACAGTACTGGATCAGTGAGAGGAGGCAGGTAAGTGTTTAGGGATGGCGATAGGTAGTGGGGCACTTTTTAAATCTTTATGCATAGAATGCATTAAGATAAAAATGCCTAGACTTTAGAATCACTCTAAATGTTATACTAATATTATTTTGTACACTTTTTTTTATATATTAAGTTATCTATTAGTGTAAGTTCTGCTTGGAGTAGTGTTTTTTTTTCTTTCTTTATGTTCTGTTAGTACAGTTTTAAACCTAAATATTGTATCAATTGTGTTAAGGATTATTGTAACGTTATATTCTTTGTTTCCCTTTGTTGTCCTATGAAAGATGTTCACAGAGGGGCTTGTAGTAAAAAATGATTGGCATTGAGCTTAATTTACAATCAATATGATGAGCTCACAATTGGTTTCCCCATGATTGACCCAGTGAAGTTTTGCAGAATAATGAAATGAGTTATGCCAATCACAGATAAAAATCTATCAGTAACCATCAATCTTTCCTTCAGTAGTGTTTAGCTGTACCTAGAATGTTAAAGCTCTTCAGCTGCACCTGGAATATTGACATGAAAACATTATATTGGGATGGAACATTTAAAGTACAACCAAACCTTAAATGATGATCTAGGTAACCTTAATAGCAATAACAGCTCATTTAGCACCTTATTTTATATTTAGTAAGATGTGCATTACACATGAATTAATAACCAAGTCACTAATTCCTTTAATCTTGAAGAATTAAATAACAAACGAGTCATACTTACCTGTTCTGTGCAATGGTTTTGCACAGAGCAGCCCCGATTCTCCTCTTCCTCCCTCTCTGGGGCTCCTGACTCCTCCCCCCTGCCAAGTGCCCCCATAGCAAGCAGCTTGCTATGGGGGCACTCATGCGGACTCGCTCCAGACCTGGGCTTTGTGTGTCCATTGCGTGGCCCAGCCCTGCCACTCACTCTCTCCTCACAGGCTGACAACAGCAAGAGCCAATTTCATAAAATAAAGTTATAAATGAAAAAAAATATGAAAATAAATGAAAAGCCAAAAGTATCATACCTGAAACAAAAGCCTATTTTTTTTTAAAGGGAAGTCTTTCTGCAAAAAAAAGCAGTTAAGCCTAAAACAAAGGCCCTATCATCACAAAATAATAAACAATATACCTTGAAAGTAAGTAAAAAATCCATTCCTGAAACAAAACCAACAGCAAAAATACCCACTGGTATTAAAGCAACCAGAAAAAAATAAAAATAAAAGCCCAATAACAAGAACACACAAAAGCAGCAAAAAGGTTGATTGCAAAAAGCTAGTAATCAGAAGTGATTAGTTAATAACTAACCCTAATTTCACGTTATGCATTTTGTCAGCTTTCCTGCTTTGTCAAGCAACTTCGCTGAATAGAGATGGGCTCATGTAAGTATGGGGGGGGGGGTGCTGCACACAGAAGGTGTTTTATCCTAATGCCTAGAAAGCATTAAGATAAAAAAAAACTTCTGCCTTAACAACCACTTTAAAGCTTCAGTTTTTTTAAATTATTATTAAAATAACAAACATGTCATACTTACCTGCTCTTTGCAATTGTTTTGCACAGAACAGCCCTAATCTTCCTCTGCTTGGGTCCCCCGCTAGTGCTTCTGGTTCCTCCCCCAGCCAAGTGCCTACCATAGGAAGCCGCTTCCCAATGGTGGTCACTCGTGTGGGCTCGTTCCTGAGCAGAGCTGCTTGTGTCTATTCAAACACACAATTCATCTTGGCCCCCGCCCCCAATCCCTGCTCACTGGTTTTGACTGACAGCTGCAGGAGCCAATAGGGGAGCTGCACTTTAAGCACTTTAAGGTGATATCCACCTTTTAGCGATCTAGCACAGTTTACTCCCCTTCCAGGATACACGATCAACAAATGCGACTCTTCACAAAAGGATTCTGCCCCACTTATAAGATTTTGCATTCCACATGAAAGGTAAACAAGCCTCCAATAGTGTATTACCATTTAAAAATGTTTATTAAGCTTAAAAATACCTGCTTACATGAATAAAGTAAAATTGCGCTGAAGAAAGACAAACGGCGTTCGTGCCACCTCTCACGTTACTTCCGGTTTGTGGTATGCTCCAGCCACGCCCTACGCGTTACATCACATCACTGTCACGTGAGGTAGGGGTGGCCAACCAGTGGCCCGGGGGCCACACGTGGCCCGCGGAGCCCTCTGATGTGGCCCGCGACCTCTTGCTCTGGAATGGCGGTTTTGCAAGCCCAGATCGCAGGTTGTCAACGTGCCATACCACAGCATCAGTGTTGTGAATGAAGCCGGAGGTAGGGGAAGAAAGTGGCTGTGAAGCAAAGCTCCATAAGCCGATGCTTCCTCTACAGCGCCGGCTTTTGCCACAGGCGGAGTCTATGGCAAAGTTCAGCTAACCCGCAGGATAGACACAGGTGCACTACAATGCACCAGCAGTGTGGGTAAACCGCAGCACATCAGTGTGAAAGCAGTCTTAGGCCCTTTTCATCAGCCCGATCAAATGGGACCTTCTATTCACCTCTATAGAGCTACAGATGTCTGTTTACGCCCACCTACCTCCAATCCAAAAAAACAGAAGGGAATTTGTCCCCTTCCATATGGGTCGATCGGAGAGCCTATAGAGTAGCCGTGACCTGTCATCTGCCCGCTCTGCTCTTTATGGCCCGCGACTGGTTACCAAGTTGCTTAAGTGGCCCTTGCTCTTCAAAAGGTTGGGCACCCCTGGCGTAGGGCATGGCCGGAGCATTCCGCGGACCGGAAGTAACTTCAGAGGTGGCGCAAACGCTGCTTGTTTGTCTTTCTTTGGCACAATTTTACTTTATTCATGTAAGCAGCCATTTTTAAGCTCAATAAATGGTCATACACTATTGGAGGCTTGTTTACCTTTCATGTGGAATGCAATATCTTATATGTGGGGCGGAATACTTTTGTGATCCTGGATCCCGAAAGGGGAGTTTATTGATTCCTACTGGATTATGGTTCAAGGCTTATAACATCCACCCATGTGGTGAGAGTTCTGTGAGCACAGTGGTGTGGGAACAGAAGTTGTATTCCTTTGAGAAATTACTAAGGGACTGTTTTTCCACCATCTTCACCATTTTTGAACAGTGGATGAATTGTATCAATGAACTTCACTTTATATATTTAATTAATTTGTCACTATTTATGATTCACTTTGTATATGGGATATTATAGGATATGCACAAGATCACTGTATTATATTCATATGTATTTGTGTAATTGTGACCACTTCTAGGTTTTGCAGCAGTCTCACTTATTTAATTTTGGATCTTGGGGCAATGCACAGTAGATTTAGGCTGCATGACTCAAGTTCTTGTACACTATTGGGACTAAATGTCCTTCCCTTGTCAAAGGATTTACATTTCCACTCCCTTCCTCTGTACTATATTAAAGTGTAGTGTAGCAGACAAAAAAATGCCATGGTAATGGCTGCAACAAATGGGTTAACTGTTAACTCTGTTTCAACAGTTGTAATATACATCTCATCAGTTGTATGCAACTGCAATTTGACTGCATTTAATGCAGGCAAAAAATATATATTATAAATGCAATTTAGGCATGTCTAGAAAATATTTCCTTTTTTTGAGGGGTACATGAAAGCTGCAAGCTGTTTAGTTTGCTGACACATTTCTATTCTCTCACCTCAGCAGTACTGTGTTAAAATTATGCCTGTGTTTTTGTGGCATCCACATATGATTGGTTTATTACTTCCTCCTTGACTTTGCAGTGCTATGCTAAAATCTGTCCTGCCAAGAAAGGAGTAGTTACTTTGGCTCTTGAAACAATCTGCTTCCAACTGGTACCCAGGCATCAGTAGTCTGAACATTGGAACACATATGCACATAAATATTAGTAAGAGGTTCCAAGTGAATCCATTACTTCACATGGTTTGTGAACCTGCATTTTAGACAACCTCACAGCTCACAAACTCTTATTGCCACTAAAACAATGCCACAGTAGAAATAAAACTCTCAAAAGGAACACACTGGGCCAGATTCTCAGAAGAGTTACGACGGAGTATCTCAGGAAACTCTGTTGTATCTCTCTTTTTTGACCCGCGTATCTATGCGAGTGATTCCTAGAATCATTTTCGCATAGATACGCTGTAGATCCGACAGGTGTAAGTCACTTACACTGTCGGATCTTAAATGTAATTCGCCGCCGGCCGCTAGGTGGTGTTTACGTTCAGGTCTCATTTGTTTATGCAAATGAGCCTGATACGCTGATTCACAAATGAAATCGCGTTGCGTAACCGTTGCTTACGTTGTTTGCGTAAGCGTAAGGTTACCCCTGCTATATGAGGGGTAACCTTACGCCAGTCCCACGTATGCCATGTTAAGTATGGCGTCGGGTCCACGTCGTCTTTTCCCGTCGGGTACGTCGTTTTCCTAAGTCGTTCTTAAATACGACTTTACGTCAATGACACACACGTCAGCATCATTGACGTTTTCCGCCGAGAACTGGAGCATGCGCACTGGGCTATTTTTAGCCCGGCGCATGCGCAGTTCGATCGGAACGGGGGCACGCTTAATTTAAATATAAGCCGCCCCCTTTGAAATACGCGGGGATACGCCGGGCCTTTTACACTACGCCTCCGCAAACTACGGAGCAAGTGCTTGAGGAATATGGCACTTGCTCCAGTAAGTTGGGGCGGCGTAGTGTAAATGGCTTACGCTATGGCCGCGGGAAAAGTACGAGAATCTGGCCCACTGTTATTATAAATCAATCATCATAGTAAAAATATGTCTTAAGACTAATAAATGCACATTGGATTTTTCTTAATTGACCAAACTCCTCAGAGAGCACCAACCCGATAAGTGTGTTTATGTCTCTAAACCACGTACCTAAAACATAGCAAACCACTGTGATTTTTGTATGTTTTTTTATTTTTTTCATTTTAAGTGGCACCACCACCACAGAATAATTAACTAGCCACTTCCCGACCGCCGCATGTATATGTACGTCCACAGAATGGCACGTACAGGCAGATGGGCGTACAGGTACGTCCCCGCCTTTCCGCGGGTCGGGGGTCCGATCGGGGTCCGATCTGGCTTCCCTGTGCTTCACTGTGGTGGCTGCATCGATCGAGTCATCCCTTTTATAGGGAGACTCAATCGATGACATCAGTCCTACAGCCACACCCCCCTACAGTTGTAAACACACACTAGGTGAACACTAACTCCTACAGCGCCACCTGTGGTTAACTCCCAAACTGCAACTGTAATTTTCACAATGAACAATGCAATTTAAATGCATTTTTTGCTGTGAATACATCGCTCACCGTGATTGGCCAAGCGGTGTATACTGTATGTAGCCGAAGCTACAAACAGTATTACCGCACGTATAAGACGACCCCTGCTTTTTGGTCCGTTTTTTTAAGTGTTAAAGGTAGTCCTTTACGCCAGCAAATACAGTATGGCCCAGATTCTCGTATCTGGGCGTAAAACTGTGCGGGCGTAACGTATCTGGTTTACGTTACGCCACTGCAAGTTTTACAGGCAAGTGCTTTATTCACAAAAAACTTGCCTGTAAAGTTGCGGCGGCGTAGCGTAAATCACCCGGCGCAAGCCCGCCTAATTCAAATTAGGCGGGTAGGGGGCGTATAGCATTTAAATTAGGCGCGTTCCCGCACCGAACGTAATGCGCATGCGCCATCCCGACGTGTATTGCGCTAAATGACGTCGCAAGGACGTCATTGGTTTCAACGTGAACGTAAATGGCGTCCAGCCCCATTCACGGACGACTTACGCAAACGACGTAAATGTAAAAATTTCGACGCGGGAACGACAGCCATACTTAACATTGGTTGCCCCTCATATAGCAGGGGCAACTTTATGCGTCGCAAATCTAACGTAAACGACTTGACTTCACTGCGTCGATCGCGCGTACGTTCTAGAATTCGCGTATTTTGCTAACTCGACGGGGAAAACGACGGAGGCGACACCTAGCGGCAAAAATAAAATTGCATTGAGGGCGCATGCGCGGCGCTGATCGGGATGGACGCTTGAGGCTGTAGCTCCGCTCCACTTGGGACCCAGATCACCGCTGGAGGGCTAATAACGATCGGCTTTTTGCTCCATTTTAACACCCCTCTAGCCGCAACTCAGTAGTGCATGCCGCCGAAGAAAAAAAAGTCCCAGGGCCCGGCTCAGCACACTTTGACACACTATCTCCTCCGTGCCCGGGAGCAGGACAGCATGTCACAAGATGGCGCCGACGTGGATCCAGGCCTGCCAGGCACGCCGCAGCGGACCTCACCAGTACTTCCTTCCTCGGCATGGCAATTGGAGGCAAACCGTGAGTACCAGTCGGGTTTATCCAAGGCTGACCTGGATGCTAGTCTAGAGTCCATGTATGAAAAACTAGCCACGAAGTTCCAGACTGAACTCCATAAAACCTCCCATACGCTTTCCCAGGAGATCGCGGCCCTCGGCTCCAGGACCGACCTCCTTGAAACTAAACATGACGAGCTGGCACTAGCTTATGGGGATCTCAGTAGGGAATATGATTCCCTGTCTGCAGCATTTATCCAGATGCAATCCCAAATTGAGGACCTGGACAATCGAAACAGACGCCATAACCTACGCCTACGTGGGGTCCCTGAAACAGAAATGGAACTTATTCCGACGGTCATCAAATTATTTAAATCGCTGCTGCCAAATTGTGACTCTGCTGCATTCACTTGCGATCGCATCCACAGAGCTCTCAGGCCAAAGCCACCCCCGGACAAGCCTCCGAGGGATATAGTCCTTTGTATGAAGGACTTTCTTATTAAGGAAGAGATCCTACGAGCAGCTCGCATGAAACAACGTATTGTGTTGGATGATAATGTGATTCAGATCTATCCGGACATTTCACCTGCTACCCTTGATAGACGCAGAGGCCTGAGGGAAGTTACAACGATCCTTCAGTCTGCCAGGATTCGTTACAAGTGGGGATTTCCCTTCAAGCTCACAATCCCCCACAATGGCACAACATACTCTGCAACATCTTTGCTGGAAGGACAGGAGATCCTCGTGAAGCTAGGCCTCCTGGATGCTGCCATGATTCGCCGTCCCCCCTCCACACCTAGACCTGCTCCAATCTGGCAAACACCTCCACCTCGCAGGGATAGAAGGAGGATCAGATACGACCCTGGTGACAGAAATCTTAACTAGCCGAATACAGACGCCCCATACTGGGCTTCTCGATATTTCTTCTATGGCAACTACTACATTGGTGATGGAACTTTTTTTTTTTTTGATATTTTGTTTATTCTTTTGGTCTTTTTCCATTTAATTGAATCTATTTCCATCATTCCAAAGGCTCCCCCTCTGGTATTCGTCCCTCGGAGCCGCGACATGCTCTCCCCACCCAGCTAAATTTGTGACCTTTCACCCCTTGAACGAGTGATTGCGCAGTTCTCCTTCACTTGTTTGGACCTGCTGGGTTCGAGACCTAGTTGTCTCGTTTCGTTTTGGTTCTCTCATTATCAGGTTGTGTCCTTATCTACCTGATCCGATGCATATGTTCTGCACTCTATTTTTCTATGATTTCTTTTGTTTTATGTTTTTACGGTGTTGTTTTTTAGACACGGCTTACTTTTTTTCAGGTCAATGGCTTCCTATAGATACTATTGGTGTCCCTTTTCAACTTGGATTGTGTAATGTACAAATGTATACTCTAATAGATGTTCCCTGCCTCTCTTTCACTGTGGTTGGGCTAGGGAGCGAGGTGGCGCCCCTGTCAGATGGTAATTTGGGATGGGGACTAGCTGTGTCTTTTACCTTAGGCCTATTATCCCTGCTTATAGAACACCCTCGCCTTTCACATGCCAGTTACATGTGTGTCACATAATGTGAAGGGCTTTAACTCCCCTGTAAAGCGCAGTAAGGCCTTTGACATGTACAAATCCTTAGGGGCCAAAATTCTCCTTATTCAGGAGACTCACTTTGCCCAATCCTCCCATCCTAGATTCTTCCACAGACAATTCCCGCAGGCCTTTTACTCGCTTCACTCCTCTAAGTCTAGGGGCGCTGCCATTCTCTTGCACTCTTCCTTTCCTATGGAGGTTAGGCAGGTTGTTAGAGACCCGGAGAGTAGATATGTTATAATTAAAGGGCAGGTGAATAACAAAGAATTAACTATCGCATGTGTCTACGCCCCTAATGATGCCCCTGTTTCTTTTTTCAATTCCTTTTTTGCCGTCCTGACCCAACACCAGTCCCCACACATGATAGTAGGAGGGGATTTCAACATGGTTGCCAATGCTAACCTGGACAGATGTACCACCGCGATCAATGCTAAGGCTTTTCCTAAGACCTTGGTAAGAAGCCTTTTTGACCACCAATTGGTGGACGCATGGAGAGCGCATAATGTAGGGGTTAGGGAGTTCACATTTTATTCTCATCCCCACAATAGCTCTGCTAGGTTGGATTATATCTACGCCTCACCGGTTCTCTTGGCCAACTCCTCATCCTCCTCGATTCACCCCTGCGTTTGGTCAGACCATCAAGCGGTATCTTTTACCATGAAGTTTATCGGCTTAGCCCCTGCCCCATACACCTGGCGGCTTAATGAAGCCCTCCTATCAGATGCTGTAGTTGAGTCGGATGTTAAGGGGGCCATAGTAGAATATTTTGCACAGAATGCCATTCCGGACACTCCATTTACCACAGTCTGGGCAGCCCACAAAGCTGTGATCAGGGGGAAACTCATAGGAATTGCCTCAGCACGCAACAAACAGAATAGACACAAAATCCTATCACTTTCGGCTGAATTAGATCTTCTTTATAAGAAGGCTGATTCGTTGCACTTAGACTCTACCCGACAGGTTATAGAACAAAAACGCCTAGAACTAGATGTTTTGCTTTCAGATAAAGTGGAGAAAGCTTTGAGATGGTCTAGGGCTCGTTTTCTGCTTCATAGCAACACGGCCTCCTCCATGTTTGCGAGAAAATTGAATCAGCAGACGCGCCCTCCACATGTCTATAAGCTAGATGTCGGGCCAGGTCGGACCTCCTCTCACCCGCAAGAAGTGCTTCAGCACTTCACACAGTTTTATTCTTCTCTATTGGCAGCAAGGCCCTCGGAGCCCTCAGTCCTAGATGATCCCTGGTTCAGCTCTATCCCTATCCCCTCCCTTTCTTCGGCACAGCGTGATAAACTGAATGTGCCGGTTACAGCTGAAGAGGTCCTCGGGGTTATTAAGTCTCTAAAGTCGGGTTCCGCCCCCGGTCCCGACGGTTTTTCGTCAATATACTACAAAAAGTTTGCGGAACCACTTTCCCCCAGATTAGTCCATTTATTTAACTTAATTCTGCAAGGTGGTAGTTTCCCTGAAGAAATGTTGCTTGCCAACATGTCCCTGATCCCTAAGCCAAATAAAAACCATGCTCTCCCCCAAAACTATAGGCCTATATCGGTTATCAATAACGACCTAAAAAATGTTTCTAGAATCATGGCCGATAGGCTAGCAGGAGTGATCTCGTCCCTTATCTCGCCTTTTCAGTCAGGTTTTATCCCCCATAGGCTTATCACGGATAATATACGCCTAGCAACGAACATTATCCAGGATGCCAACTTGTTTTCCCACAGACTTTTTCTGTTAGGCCTGGACATACATAAGGCCTTTGATAGTGTCTCCTGGAGCTATCTATCCACACTTTTGCCCCGCATGGCTTTCCAGGGGGAGTTTTTTCACGCTTTTCAGGCACTATACCAAAGTCCAAAAACGCGTATTCGTATCCCAGGGTGCAGCTCAGAATTCTTTAGCTTAGGTAGGGGTACACGGCAGGGTTGTCCGCTTTCCCCCCTTATTTTTGCGCTGGCCCTTGAACCCCTTGCTATAGCCATTCTAAATAATCCAGACATACGAGGGTATACAAAAGGAACCTCCAAATATAAACTCTGCATGTATGCAGATGACGTCTTAATGTTTGTCACCAACCCCCTACTTACCTTACCCCCTTTGTTGTCCACTTTGTCGGATTTTGCGAGGATCTCCGGTCTCTCAGTCAATGTCGCAAAATCCGCGGCCTTACCAGTTGGCTTCTCCCCTGAGGAGATAGGTCATTTAAAGCGTAGTTTTACGTTTTCCTGGAGGACAGACACTATTTCATATTTGGGCATCGAACTGACCGGAGATTACCGCAGACTCTTTCACGCAAATTACCCCAAGATGTTTACTAAACTAAAGGCTCTGTTGAAACTCTGGTCCCCTTTACACATCTCTTTTCTCGGCAGGATCACAGCTCTGAAGATGACAATCTTGCCCAAGCTTCTTTACCTGTTCCGTTCCCTTCCAGTTAGGCTCTCTAAATCCCTTCTATTAGATTTCCAGTCCCACTTGAATAAATTTATATGGCAAGGCAGACCCCCAAGATTCTCCAGGGAAGTTCTTTATCGTCCAATGGCAAGGGGAGGTCTGGGGGTCCCTCAGGTTTGGCTATACTATCTATCTAGCAGGTTCACTCAGCAGGCTCAGTGGAATATAGCTAATTCTAGAGTCCCTTGGGTCAGATTTGAGGAAGAGTCAATTTCCCCCTATTTCCTCCCGGGCCTGCTATGGTCCTCTAATAGATCATGGCCAGGGTTGCTGTCAAAGAATACCATTGTGGATGAGAGTTTGAGACTTTGGTTTGATTATAAGGATAAACTCAAGCTGAGCTCGGATGGACCTCAGGGGGCTTCATTTTTTGGAGACCCTAGATTCCCTTCGGCTTTTGACCACCCTGAGGTGTTTGAGATTTGGAGAGAGTGTGGCCTGACTCAGCTGAAAAACTTTTTGGTGGGATCCACCTTTGTCTCTTTCTCTCACTTACAATCGCTCTACCCCTTGCCCACTAGGGAATTCTACCATTTCCTACAGATAAGACATTTTTTCCAGCAGAATTACCCCCTTCAAAATTCAACCATGAGCTCCCTTTTTGAGGATATTTGTTATTCATCTCCCAGACAAAAAGGCCTTATAGCAATGGTTTATCGATTTTTGGAGTCAGTGTCAGAACCAAATATAGTGAAATATAGAGAGGACTGGCAGCGGGAACTTAAGCTAGATGAGGATGCTTTGGACTGGGCCAGAGGATGGCAAAATATGCGCAAATGTGCTAAGTCCCTGACGGTTAGGGAAACAGCAATTAAGCTCATGACGAGATGGTACTACACCCCTCTCCGCCTTAGCAAAATCTTTCCTCAAGCTTCATCGACTTGCTTCAGGGGCTGCAGCAGGGCTCTTTTTTCCACCTATTCTGGGAGTGCGAACGGCTGCTGCCTACGTGGAAGGCCGTACTTGAAATGATTGATAAGCTGATGGGGGAACATGTTGTATTGACATTTAAGCACTGTTTATTGTTCCAGGACATTGTGGACATTCCCAAGCATATGGTTAGGTTGATTCACACTATTTGTATAGCTGTCCACTGGGCAATTGCTCTTCACTGGAAAAAGCCAATAGTCCCCTTTTCGCCCATAGTAGCTCGAGTAGATCAGATGATGCTCTCTGAAAAGATATTCCACACACTGCACGATACAATCCCAATATATGACGCTAAGTGGAACCCTTGGTTTCTTTATAGACTCCAGACATAAGTGATCCTGAAATGTTCCATGTCTTACCTTTTTATTTTCTTTAATTGACTTTTTTGTTTTTCTTTACTATGATCTGTATATTTTCATATTCACCTCTAGTTTGGCTTAAGCCACATATGTTGTATAGGTTTGATATATGATGCTCTTAAACGCTAATCTCCTCCCAGGGACCTGGGATGGACCATGAATAGGTTTCTTAATCTGTCATTATGGATGTGTTTTTCTTATCCTGTATGTATGATTTTTACTACACGAACCTATTGCTGTATTAGCTTTATCTGTGCCTGTCGGTGTTTCACCGGTTCATATTTCAATAAAAACTTTTTGAAAACAAAAAAATAAAATTGCATTTAAGATCTGACAGCGTAAGAGCCTTACGCCTGTCAGATCTAATGGATATCTATGCGTAACTAATTCTACGAATCAGTCGCAAAGATACGACGGCCCAGATTAGGACTTACGACGGCGTACATTGCGTTGCGCCATCGTAAGCCCTTTGAGAATCTGGGCCTTTATATATATATATATATATATATATATATATATATATATATATATATATGTACAGTTCTGGCCAAAAGTTTTGAGAATGACACAAATATTAGTTTTCACAAAGTTTGCTGCTAAACTGCTTTTAGATCTTTATTTCAGTTGTTTCTGTGATGTAGTGAAATATAATTACACGCACTTCATACGTTTCAAAGGATTTTATCGACAATTACATGATATTTACATGACATTTATGCAAAGAGTCAGTATTTGCAGTGTTGGCCCTTCTTTTTCAGGAACTCTGCAATTCGACTGGGCATGCTCTCAATCAACTTCTGGGCCAATTCCTGACTGATAGCAACCCATTCTTTCATAATCACTTCTTGGAGTTTGTTAGAATTAGTGGGTTTTTGTTTGTCCACCAGCCTCTTGAGGATTGACCACAAGTTCTCAATGGGATTAAGATCTGGGGAGTTTCCAGGCCATGGACCCAAAATGTCAAAGTTTTGGTCCCCAAGCCACTTAGTTATCACTTTTGCCTTATGGCTCTTCACCAAACTGTTGTTGGATTGTTGGAAGAAGTTGCTGTTGGAGGGTGTTTTGGTACCATTCTTTATATATGGCTGTGTTTTTGGGCAAAATTGTGAGTGAGCCCACTCCCTTGGATGAGAAGCAACCCCACATATGAATGGTCTCAGGATGCTTTACTGTTGGCATGACACAGGACTGATGGTAGCGCTCACCTTTTCTTCTCCGGACAAGCCTTTTTTCTGATGCCCCAAACAATCGGAAAGAGGCTTCATCGGAGAATATGACTTTGCCCCAGTCCTCAGCAGTCCATTCACCATATTTTCTGCAGGAGATCAATCTGTCCCTGATGTTTTTTTTGGAGAGAAGTGGCTTCTTTGCTGCCCTTCTTGACACCAGGCCATCTTCCAAAAGTCTTTGCCTCACTGTGCGTGCAGATGCGCTCACACCTGCCTGCTACCATTCCTGAGCAAGCTCTGCACTGGTGGCACTCCAATCCCACAGCTGAATCCTCTTTAGGAGACGGTCCTGGCGCTTGCTGGACTTTCTTGGGCACCCTGAAGCCTTCTTCGCAAATGCAGTGGAATTTTTTTTATGGGATTAAGTTAATTTTCATGGCAAAGAGGAACTTTGCAATTAATTGCAATTCGTCTGATCACTCTTCATAACATTCTGGAGTATATGCAATTTCCCACTTAAAAAACTGAGGCAGCAGACTTTGTGAAAATTTGTATTTGTGTCATTCTCAAAACTTTTGGCCATGGCTGT
The DNA here is from genome assembly GCF_905171775.1 of Rana temporaria. Lineage (NCBI taxonomy): Eukaryota > Metazoa > Chordata > Amphibia > Anura > Ranidae > Rana > Rana temporaria. The sequence goes on from NC_053492.1 coordinate 286,947,244, forward strand.
ATATATATATATATATATATATATATATATATATATATATATATATATATATATATATGTATGTAGTGCCCCCTTACTTTCAGTATGGGCACTACGCTAAAGTTAGTGGGGAATGGGAGAGTTACTTTGCTCCCATTCACGATTTGTTTACATTTTGGGACTTCTGTCATTCCAGAAATGTCCACTGGGTCAGTCTGTGGTCCAGGGATGCAATGCCATCCCTGGCCAGCAGTTGGCGCCAGAGGGGTTCTGGCAGAGTAAGTTTCTCCAGCAGCCAATCAGAGGAGCTTTTTCCCTTGCATGTGTTCAAAAATCTTTGCGCGCCCCACTTGGCCAAAATTGCAGACTACTTGGAACCTCATCCGGAGGTGCAAGGGGACCCCAGTGACTTACTGGGTTCCCCCCTCTATTGAAAGGATCCCAGGCTGGGTGCCGTTCGATTGGGGAGTTGGTTTGAGGAGGACCCGGAGGCAGGTTGTCCAACAGAGCCTGAACAAACCAATTGGGGATCTGGTGACCAGAATACTGACAGGTATGCTTGCTGTCTGGTAACCAATGCAGAAATCTACTGGGAGGATTCGCTCCATTTATCCATCTAGCTCAGTTATTGTAATTGGCCTGTGGCAGAGGCCCTCGAGCCAGGTCTGTGAGAGAGGCCTGTTCCTCCCAGGAATCTTGAGTGACACCTCGGCTGCCAGGCTTATAAAAAAAGGGTCTGTCCGGGGGCACTTTACCCACTCTAGCTAGAGTGGCGACGAGTTACAAATTGGTACTATACAGAGCAGTACTGACTGCTTCATTTAATATCCAGGCCTGATACTGCAAGGTTTTCTCTCTCTCTCTTCATCAACCTTGTCCTTCCGAATTTATGTTGATGTTGGCCGTGTTGGCCTGGAAAATAAAGCATTGGAAAAAACCTTTATTCACTGTCTGGACCTTCGCTCACTGTTTTGTTTTTGCAACTGCACCCCTTGGCCATATCAAGGTAACTCAATATGCCGATCCCAAAAACAAACCAGTGAATCCTGCGGGGGTAGCGATATATATATATATAGATATATATATATATATATATATATATATATATATATATATATATATATATATACTGTATATATATGTATATATATATATATATATATACAGTAAAACCTTGGTTTCAGAGTAACTTGGTTTGAAAGCGTTTTGCAAGACAAGCAAAATGTTTAATTTTTTTTTACTATATATATATACACGTGTCCCCATATTTTAAAAGTATAAAAAGTGTCCTCGTATTAAAAAACTAAACAAGACAATACAATAAGACTGTGACCTCTTTGATCATGATGATCTTTTAAGTGTATTCAATATTATTTTTTACTGTTATTCCATATATATATATATATATATATATATATATATATATATATATATATATATATATATAAATATGCTATGGGTGCCCCCTTTGTCAATTCTATTCCCCATCCCTGGAGGATTACCTACAGTGCAGCTGACTTTGAAAAATACCATCCAGTGGTCTTTTGCCCACAAAGCGCAAGTGACTACTCTAGGCATAGGTGGTCAACGTATAGGGTGAGTGTACATCCATGTGGAGCACATACTTTAAATTTAAGCACAAGTACTTTCCTTCACTATTGTGGAACTTTTTACAACATTGAATAATTTATTGTGTTATATCTTTTGATTTAAATAGCTTGTATTAGCCAAGCGCTGTGTTTTTTACTATTTTATAATTGCAGTGATGCTAGTTAGCTCACATTTACACTGATACTGGCAATTGTTGATTGTTTCATTATTTAGCATTTCTTTGGCGCAGATTTCTTATTATATTATATACTCAAATTCAATGGCCGCATGAAAATCGGCAGTTGCAGCAGTCCACTAATGGTGCAAAAGTCTTAGTTACAATTTTCGTAAGAAAATTCTTTCAAAATTTGACCCATGTATGGCCAGAAAATAATGAGGAAACTACTACAAAGTTTGTTAAAATCCCTGCAATGTTGGCATGTTTTGAATGCTGGAAACCTGATCTGTCAGTGTAGAAGTATTAGTAACTAACATTGAAAAATTGCACACCCTTTAGGAATTCAAAAGGAAAGAAAATTCCAAAACAATTATTTTCAGTATTAAAATAGCATTTTATTTTATTATGGGTTCCAGATTACAGTTCCACTTTAAATAAGCTCTTCACTTGTTATACTTACTGATATTCTAGACTGGCTAATCCTCAACTATCTTGGTGATAATAATAGGTATAACATCAATATAACAGTGGTATGCTTACAGTAATTGGAGTTGGATCTGTATGAACAAAAATGCTTTTTAAAAAAAAAAAACAAGGCAAGAAAGAGAGGTTAAAGTTAAACTACAAAAAAAATCTATACCGTATTGTCTGGCGTATAAGACGACCTTTTGGGCTTAAAAACTTGCCTCAATACTCGGGGTCATCCTATACGCCGGTACCTGTCTCGGGCATCCATTATTCAAAAGCCGCGCCTCCTCCTTGTGCTGTTCTGTGATAGGCAGAACACCTGATTTCCCAGCAGAGCCTCTGTTCGGTGTTCCGCCTATCATGGATGTCTTCTCATCATTGGCTTCGGACAAGAGGACCTCTGTGATAGGCGGAACACAGAAGCCTATCACGGAACAGCACAAGGAGAAGGCGTGGGTTTGAATAATGGACGTCCGCAGTACAGAGATAAGGTATGGCACAGAGAGGCATGTTGATGGCACAGTGAGGCATGTTGATGGCACAGTGAGGCATGTTGATGGCACAGTGAGGCATGTAATGGGCACAGTGAGATTTGAAAAAAAAGCAGAATAAAGCATGTTTCTGTCAGTGGTTTTTCCTGTCATCGTTTTTTTTCCGGCTACCCCTCAGCTTCCAGACAGACTAGTAGGAAGGGGGTTGTCTTATACGGCAAGTATATCCCAAAACCAAAATTGTATCTGGAAAATTAGGGGGTCGTCTTATACGCCCAGTCGCCTTATACGCCGGGAAATATGGTAATACAAAAATACATATTTTTAATATTGTATATATATATATATATATATATATATATATATATATATATATGTGTATTGCTTTATAAACAACATGAGTAGTAATTCTGGTCATCTAGATAGTTGACACACTTTCCTGGTTCAGGTTTGTGATTTCATATGTCAACTCCCCACCTCCTAGTTGGTCCATGGTCAGTGAATATACATTGTCAACCCCATGCAAGGATAACCCCTAAAAAAAATAAAGTTGATTCAGAATGCCGTAATGCTAAGTCAGGAAGTAGCAGACTAAACACTTTGATGCAATTGGTGCAAGTATCTCAAGAAAGGTTTGCCAAAATTGTAAATCATTTGGCAAGTAAATAGTAAATGTATACTGTATGGGCCAGATTCTCAAAGGCGTTACGAGGGCGCAACACCATTAGCGCCGTCGTAACACCTCATCTGGCCCCGGGTATCTATGCGACTGATTCTCAGAATCAGTTGCGCATAGGTACCCATTAGATCTGACATGCGTAAGGCTGTTACGCTGTCAGATCTTAAATGTATTTTTTTTTCCCGCCGCTAGGTGTCGCATCGTCGCTTTTCCCCGTCGTCTATGCAAATGAGGTAAGTACGGCGATTCCCGAACATACGCGAGGTCGACGCAGCGAATTAACGTCGTTTGCGTAGCGTACCCGACGCGTAAGGTTGCCCCTGCTAATTAGCAGGCGCAACCAATGTTAACGATGGCCGTCGTTCCCGCGTCGAATTCAATATAAATTACGTCGTTTGCGTAAGATGTCCGTGAATGGCGCTGGACGCCATTTACGTATACATCTAGGCAAATGACGTCGGGGCGACGTCATTTAGCGCAATGCACGTCGGGTAATTTACCCGACGGAGCATGCGCAGTACGCTCGGCGCGGGAGCGCGCCTAATTTAAATGGTGCCCGCCCCATTTGAATTGGGCGGGCTTGCGACGAGCAATCTAACGCTACACCGCCGCAAGTTTACAGGTAAGTGTTCTGAGAATCAGGATGTAAACCTGTAGACCTGTGGCGGTGTAACGTAGATCTCATATATTCCGCTGCCCAGGAGCAGCGCGAATGTATGAGAATCTGGCCCTATATCTTTAAACTTTATATTTCACCTAGAGTTCCATTTTAAAGCTGAACTCCAGGCATAAAAGACATACAATACCTTAAGCAATTATTGGTGTTAAGAATAAGCTAGATACATATTATATATATTTTTTGTTCAATTTCCTTTAAATTTACTTTCAACTATGTAGTAATGTAGTGCAAGGGCCTGCCTGATTACATACAATTTAAAAGTGTCTAGGTTTGACCTCATAGTATATAATTTTGGAAAATCTATAGAAAAATTCTAGAAGAAGATTGTATAATGTATAGACGGCATTAGAGTGAACAGTCCTCTTAGCTGTAAAAACGTAGTCCGATTTTCTCCAGAAAAAGAATGATATGCATGCCATTTCATTGGTCACTGGTAAATTCACAACTGTAGTCCCTTGTAAGGGACTATTCAGTGTAAAAAGACAATGTCACAGTTTTTAAAACTATGAATTTTAAAAAAAATGTGTCATTTTAAACAAAGAACATTATACGTTTTTCTTACCACTCATACACAACAGAACTATTGTATAGATTTAATCACCATCCCACAATTCAGGTTTAAGTTAGTCATTTCTAATACCCACTGAATAGGAAAAAAGGTGTTCTACTGTGCACTAAATCTGATTTTTAGTTTATTCATTAAAATTTGATTGGTTTATATACAATCTCTAATCTCCTCTAATAAATATGCACTTTTAAAATATAAGAATTTTACATATATTTTTTTTTTACCCTGTTTCCATATTTTCTGAATGTTAAACTATAAACTATGTTAAACTATAGGCAACCTAAAGAATGTGAACTTATTCTTGTATCCTGACTTATAACAAATGCCATTAATCAAGGAAGTTAGTTAATAGGAACAAGCGGCAGAGAAAATTCTATTTTGTGCAGTGTATTTAACCTTTTCATTTTAGTTGTAGCCAATAGTAAAGGACATCAGAATTACTGGCAGTCTTACAAAATGTACAATTATGCCAAGTGAAATGTGCTGAGCAAATATGTTGACATTTAGAGAGAGTGCTGGCTTGAGAGTTCTTAATAACACTCTGAATACTCAGATTTTTAAGCCCATCCAAGATTTATCATAGCGGTCTATTTATTAAATCAGCTTAGCTCTGAGGATGGACATTATTAGTGCTGAAGGTGTCAAAGATAAACTAGCTGCTGCTACAGTGCTGATGCTATAATGCGTGATCTTTGGAAATGGACTCAATGATGATGCCGTCGATCAGATTTCCTATAATAAATGTATTTTTTTAAGTATGAAAAGAATGTACATTTTTAAAAACGGTGATGTAATTTACTAATACTCTCAGAAAGTAGCAAATCATTTTCTGTTTACATATCTTTGTGAATTATATTTTATGATTATATAGGACACAGTTGTGTTATAAAATTGCAGTAGAAACATTGGGCTAGATTCATATAGCCCGCCGCAAGTTTGTTGCGGGCGTACTACGCCGCCGTAACTTAGTGAGGCTGGGGCTGGATTTACAAAGAACCTGCGCCCTAAGTTACGGCGGCGTAGTGTAAATCTGCCGGCGTAAGCACGCCAAATTCAAATTGAGAAGAGTTGGGCGTGTTTTATGTAAATAAAACATGACCCCACATAAATGACGTCTCTAACGAACGGCGCATGCGCCGTCCGTGAACGTATCCCAGTGCGCATGCTCCTAATCACATCGCAAATAGTCAATGCTTTTGACGTGAACGTAATTTACGCAAAGCTCTATTCGCGAACGACTTACGCAAACAACGCAAAATTCAACGCTGTCCCAACGTCCATACTTAACATTGGCTATGCCTCATATAGCAGGAGTAACGTTACGTCGGAAAAAGCCTTATGCAAACAACGTAAAAAAATCCGCCGGCCGCACGTACATTTCTGAATCGGCGTATCCAGCTCATTGCATATTCTACGCTGAAATCGACGGAAGCGCCACCTAGCGCCCAGCGTAAATATGCACCCTAAGATACGACGGCGTAGGAGACTTACGCCGCTCGTATCTTAGACTAATTTAAGCGTATCTGGTTTCCAGAATACGCTTAAATTTACGACGGCGTAGATTCAGAGTTACGACGGCGTATCTACTGATACGCCGGCGTATCAATAGATACGCCAGTGTAACTGCTTCGTGGATCTGGCCCTATATGTGTATTGTGTTTTTCCTTTTTTGAATTTGGCACCAATCACCACCCCGTGCGTCGTAACGTCACAGGGAACAGAGCACGGCAGCACTCGGGCACTGTGAATCGAGCGGAGGAGGGCACAGTTCGCACACACAGTGGGGAGACATCGCAGGATTCAGGGGACAAGGTAAGTAACCATGCCTGGATACTGCAATGTGATCCCGAGTCTAGCTCTGGGATACCGCTAATGGTACTGGATTTCCACACCGAACGAGACTCGGGATTACCACCAGGGAGGTTAAATTACTTTTCCTTTTAGAAATGTCATTTTGTGCAGAGACTGTTATAAACACGGGGAATGTGCGCTACTTTACAGGCATACTATAGACACCCCAGGTACGAAATTTAAAGGAATATTTCACTTTTATTGTTTCACTTTAAGCATTATTAAAATCACTTTTTTGCATTGATACATGTCCCCTGATACATGCAGGACCCGGGTCTCTAATCACGTTTTCTGACAATAACTTGCATATTAACCTTTAAAATTAGCACTTTTGATTTTTCATGTTCGTGTCCCATAGGCCCCATACACTCGACCGAGTTTCTCGGCAGAATTCAGCCAGAAACTCGATCGGAGCCGTATTCTGCAGAGAAACTTGGTCGTGTGTACACTTTTGGCCGAGGAAACCATCGATGAACTCGTCGAGCCAAATAGAGAACATGTTCTCTATTTCCTCGTTAGTCAATGAGGAAACTTGGCTCGCCGAGATCCTCGGCGACTTCACAAGGAACTCGACGAGCAAAACGATGTGTTTTGCCCGTCGAGTTTCTCGGACGTGTGTACGGGGCCTTAGACTTTAACGGTGTTCCTGTGTTCGAACAAATTTTTTGCCTGTTCTGCTGCGAACCGAACCGGGGGGTGTTCGGCTCATCCCTAGTCATTACATACACACACCTTTCTGAAAGGCCCCAGAGGCTGCAACACCTAAGCAAGAGGCACCACTAACCAAACACTGCCATAAAGACCAAAGAACTCTCCAAACAAGTAAGGGACAATGTTGTTGAGACGTACAAGTCAGGGTTAGGTTATAAAAAAAATATCCAAATCTTTGATGATCCCTAGCAACACTATCAAATCTATCATAATCAAATGGAAAGAACCTACCAAGAGACACACCAAAACTCACGGACCAGGCAAGGAGGGCATTAATCAGAGAGGTAGCACAGAGACCTAAGGTAACCCTGGAGGGGCTGCAGCGTTCCACAGCAGAGACTGGAGTATCTGTACATAGGATGACAATAAGCCGTATGCTCCATAGAGTTTGACTTTATGGCAGAGTGGCCAGAAGAAAGCCATTACTTTCAGCAAAAAACAAAATGGCATGTTTTGAGTTTGCGAAAAGGCATGTGGGAGACTCCCAAAATGTTTGGAGGAAGGTGTTCTGGTCTGATGAGACTAAAATTAAACTTTTTGGCCATCAAAGAAAATGCTATGTCTGGCACAAACCCAACACATCACATCACCCAAAGAACACCATGTTTTTCAGCAGTCGGGACTGAGAAACTGGTCAGAGTTGAAGGAAAAATGGATGGTGCTAAATACAGGGATAGTCTTGAGAAAAAACCTTTACCACTCTGTGTGTGATTTGAAGCTATGACAGAATTTCACCTTCCAGTAGGACAATGACCCCAAACACACTGCTAAAACAACACTTGAGTGATTTAAGAGAAAACATGTAAATGTGTTGAAATGGCCTAGTCAAAGCCCAGACCTCAATCCCAGACCTCAATCCAATAGAAAATCTGTGGCCAGACTTAAAGATTGCTGTTCACAAGCACAAACCATTCAACTGGAAGGAGCTGGAGCAATTTTTCAAGGAGGAATAGGCAAAAATCCCAGTGGTAAGATGTGGCAAGCTCAGTCTTATCAAAAGTGACTTGGAGCAGTGATAGCCACAAAATGTGGCTCTACAAAGTATTGACTTTAGGGGGGTGAATAGTTATGCACATTGACTTTTTCTGTTATTTTGTCCTATTTGTTGTTTGCTTCACAATAATAAAAAAAAAAATCTTGAAAGTTGTGGGCATGTTCTATTAATTAAATGATGCAAATCCTCAGACAATCCATGTTAATTCCAGGTTGTGATGAAACAAAACACGAAAAATGCCAAGGAGGATGAAGACTTTTGCAAGGCACTGTACACCAACTGACCAGCCAGAAAAGGAAGCCAGATGTGGGATGAATCCACTGAAAAAGTTCTAGAGATCTACAGCACATGGTGAATACAGATCCATAGAAAGTCTAGACGCATGTAAGGCAACAAAGGTACCAAAGAACTGAATCAGTAAAAATGCAAAAATGTATTCAAACAAAATTATCTGAACTTACACTTTGGCAAAATAAGAGTAGCATTGAGGTGGGGGTGACAATCCAAAGCACTACAAGGACCTGTAAGAATCGATGAGCTGGGTAATAGAGAGCTGGACCTGCCAGGAAGCATGCCACAATGGCTACTGGTAGGGGCCTCTCTCCACACTCAGGACTGGTTCCGCAGTTACTGCTCCTCCAACTGGCCCTCAGTTCAGCAACACGGCTCTACGGTTTGCTACTATAATGTGTAAGCCTTGTTTAATATACTTTGTTTCTACCCCACCCTATTAATGATGGCCATAGTATAAGGGGAATCTCCTACATAAATTAATATAGGATCCATATACTTCTTACAAATATACCCACATGGTGCACTATTGCTTTACTACTGGTCTGCATGTCTTAGGGCACCCTGGTGGTGGTTTGCCGCTTTGCTCATGCCCCCATATCCACAAGTGTTTTTGTCTTGCGCTTTTGCATGCCTGGGCTCCAGTGCCTGCTAGAGAGTTTTTGACAATGTTTTTGAATATTTCTCATATTTACTTTGGCCCGGATTCACAAAGCACTTGCGCCAACGTATCTCAAGATACGCCGCGTAAGTGCAAATATGCCCCGTCGTATCTGTGCACCGGACCCACAAACTAAGATACGCCTAAAAATAGGCTTCATCCCACCGACTTAACATTGATTAGGCATTCAAATATGCAAATGAGGGAAATATAGCGATTCATGAACGTACGTGTGCCCGGCGCAGGCTACGCGCACTGCGCGTAAGTTGTACGTCCGGCTTAAAGTTATTCCCCATAAAGGAGGTGTAACTTAGCAACAGACGTGCACAGGTCAGCTGGAGAGCAGCTGCAGCAGCATCGTTACGGATGAGCTGAGCAACCACACTTGTAGGACAACACATCTGCCAGGGGCAGCCATGGTCATAGCACTACTGCATCCACAGGCACGGAGGAGGGCACAGGAGAGGATATACTGAACACGCATGAACGTCTTTGGCATGGGGGAATCGGAGGTGTATCGCATCTTCAGATTCAGCCCTGATGCCATCCTAGAATTAGCCACAGCCCTGCATGATGAAATCACCAGCCAGACAGAACGCTCACATGCAGTGCAGCCACTGGTCAAGGTACTGGCAACACTCCATTTCCTTGCCAGTGGATCTTTCCAACGCATAAGTGAAGTCGTGTCTGGGATGTCACAATCCACCATTAGCAGATGCGTGCACCAGGTTGTCCCCGCAATCCTCACACGCATGTCCCACCACATCCTCAAACCCACCCATGAGCACCTGCGGCAGAAGGCAATGCAGGATTTCTACAGAATTGTCGGATTCCCACACACCGTCGGGGCCATTGATTGCACACATGGGGCACTATGGCCCCCCTAAGCCACAGAGCACATATACTGCAATCGGAACCAGTGGCATTCCATCAACGTACATGTGATAGCCGATGCCCAATGCCTCATATGGCACGTCCGTGCCAAACACCCCGGGGCCAGCCACGACAGCTACATTAACTGTCAAAGCACCATCCCAACGGAATTCGAACAGAACGTGTACAGGGACAGCTGGCTGGTTGGTGAGTGACATGGGTGTCAGGCATGACTGTCTGACCCCATGATGCAGACATCACGAGGGGCACATGCACGGCTAACATCCTCCTGTCTTTTCCCTTCCAGGGAAAAGACATGGTCATGGTCATAGCACTACTGCATCCACAGGCACGGAGGAGGGCACAGGAGAGGATATACTGAACATGCATGAACGTCTTTGGCATGGGGGAATCGGAGGTGTATCGCATCTTCAGATTCAGCCCTGATGCCATCCTGGAATTAGCCACAGCCCTGCATGATGAAATCACCAGCCAGACAGAACGCTCACATGCAGTGCAGCCACTGGTCAAGGTACTGGCAACACTCCATTTCCTTGCCAGTGGATCTTTCCAACGCATAAGTGAAGTCGTGTCTGGGATGTCACAATCCACCATTAGCAGATGCGTGCACCAGGTTGTCCCCGCAATCCTCACACGCATGTCCCACCACATCCTCAAACCCACCCATGAGCATCTGCGGCAGAAGGCAATGCAGGATTTCTACAGAATTGTCGGATTCCCACACACCGTCGGGGCCATTGATTGCACACATGGGGCACTATGGCCCCCCTAAGCCACAGAGCACATATACTGCAATCGGAACCAGTGACATTCCATCAACGTACATGTGATAGCCGATGCCCAATGCCTCATATGGCACGTCTGTGCCAAACACCCCGGGGCCAGCCACGACAGCTACATTAACTGTCAAAGCACCATCCCAACGGAATTCGAACAGAACGTGTACAGGGACAGCTGGCTGGTTGGTGAGTGACATGGGTGTCAGGCATGACTGTCTGACCCCATGATGCAGACATCACGAGGGGCACATGCACGGCTAACATCCTCCTGTCTTTTCCCTTCCAGGTGACTCTGCATATGCACTTGGGCCCCATCTCCTGACTCCATACCGGAATCCCCAAACCAGAGGCCAGAGAAGATACAATGCTGCATACATACGCACCCGTGCAGTGGTGGAGCACACATTTGGCATCCTGAAGTCCCGTTTTCGATGCCTGGATAAGTCCAGGGGGGCCCTGTTGTCTTCCCCAAACTTTGTGTGCCAGATCATCGGTGCATGTTGCATGCTGCACAACTACGCCATGAGAAAGGGCCTGGAGATTGACATATGTGATGACCTGACCCCCAAGCCACACAGTCCCCCCCTGCCCGAGGCTACCCCATCTGCTGAAGGAACAGCAGTCAGGAGTTGCCTCGTGGAACTCATCTTTGCACGTTAAACACACACATTCATATTGGCAAACGGACAATGCACACATGCACACCACTGTGGTCCCTAGCTCACACACCACATCAACCTCACATTGGTTTAGCCCAAGTCCACTGTGTGGGACTTGGGAGCAGCAACGCCACGCCAAGGCCCCAATGATGTTGCTGTCCATTCATATCACATTCACACGGTCGTGGGGATAACCTCTCCCTGATGAGCCAAGATGACATGCCTTGCTGGCAGGAATGTCACACACACATACACACACTCACACACCAGTCACACTGTAGCAGCACTGGGCAAACCCTGCCCCTGCAAAGTGGTGTCCAGTCACCACTTCTGCACTCCTCACTGTGTGCAGTGACAAAAACAAAAAATATAGGGATCATGCCCTTACAGGAGGATGGCACATACATCTGTGCACGTAAAAAATATATATAAAGCTCATACTCTGAGCTGCAAACGTTCAGAGGACAGTCATTTGCCCTCTCGTGGGCCAGGTGTCGTGCCAAGAGTACGGCTCCTCAATTGTCTGGGCGACGACTCGGGTGGGTGGGGTAGAGCATCATGAGGAGGTTCATCCCCTGGTCTGTCGCTTCTGGATCTGATGGCAGATGTTGCCTGCATGCCCTCTAAGGCAACCGCAATGCGTGTCAGAACGCAGTTGGTATCTGCCTGCATCCGCAGCTGGCGTGCGTTGGTCTGGCGCTGTAGGCGCCTGTTCTGCTGACCCTCTGTCTGGATGGCGGCAGTGTTGGCCTGCACAACCTCCCCCAGACTCTTCACCTCTGCCAGGATCCCTGAGGCTGTGGCCTGCAGCTCCACAATAGCCGCGGTGTGCCGAGCCTGGGTGGCCTGCACGTCCCCAGATCCCTGGTCCACTGATGACGAAGGACCCCCTGCTACCATGTGGTGATGCATGGCATCGAGGGTCTGGCTTTGGTCGCAGAGGCTTGTGGCCATAGCTGTGCAGTTCTCATTGACGTCCTGCAGGCAGTCTGATATGGCCTGGGTATGTGCAGCCTGTTGTGTGAGGAATTGCTGCATATCCGAGGACCCAACAAAGGTGGCCAGGCTGTCAGCCACTCTGTGCAGGTCGCAGGCAATATCTGCCATGTGTCGCGTCTGCCGTGCCTGCTCCCTCTCAAGCCCTTCTTGGAGGGATCCGGCTACACCCCTAGTCTTGGCCAGAGCCTTCCTAGGGGAAGTAGCTGTTAGTGTCCGTCTGGATGGGGTAGCCCTTGAGGGCGTTCCCCTGGATGGGGTAGCCCTTGAGGGGGTTCCCCTGATGGGCGTGGAGGTGTCAGAGGGTCCGGGGAAGATGGAAGCCTCCTCAAAGTAGAGGCATTCCTCCACATGGAGATCCACCTGCTCCTCAAGAACTACCTCTAGAGCAGAGGTGTGGGCACTCCCCTTCACCGATCTTTCCTGGCTTCCCAGGGGGTCAGGCTGAGGCTGATGTTCCGGGGATGGCGTGGGTCGTCCAGGGGCAGAATATGGCCCAGCTCCCTCCAGCACATCTGTGGATGACACAAAGCATTCACATGTTGGTGGACCCACACACTTGTCACATGTTCCCTTCCACCCCCTCACATGCTCCACACCGGATGGGGGATAAAACACACTTACCTCTCCTCAAGTCCTGGTCACTGGAGTCAAAGCCCTCCACCTGCTCCTGCTACAGACAGCTGGCTATCACCTCCTCCTCAGGTGTCAACAGAGGAGAAGCTGGTCCGCCTCCCGTGCCCCTGAGGTGCCTTCTCACCTTGGCCAGCTTCTCCCTGCCCCGCCGTCTCATGTCATTGATCTTCTTTTGTATGTCTTTGCAGGTCCTGGTTTCATGCCCAATGGCATTGATCTCCAGGGTGATCTTCTGGAAGATCTCCTACTTCCTGGCCTTGCTGGTCCTGGCGCTCTGTGCGCCATGAAGGTAGGCATCATATTTGGCAATTGCTGAGGTCAGAATCGCCCTCTCTTCCACTGAGAAATTTTTCTTTCTCCTCTCCCTGTCCACCTCAGTATCTGACATGGCTCAGACCGCAAAAGTACTTTGCTCCAGGGGGAAGACAAGCTGGTGTACTTTTGCGCTGGACGGGTGTATGGCTGGGCGTACTTATGCTCTCGGTGTAAGCGGTGGGCCAGCGTATCTTAGGGGGTTACGCCGGCGTAGTTGTGAGCATGCGCAGAGGGGTGCTGAACATGCGTCCACGTCACAGCCGTTCATGATACGCCGGGCGTAAATCACTGCACCACGCTCGGACCATCATTTGCATGGGGTCACACCCACTTCCACCTACGCCAGCCTGCGCCTTCGAAATGTACGCCACGCCGACGCAGCGTTGGGAGCAATAGCTTGCTGAATGCAGTGCTTGCCTCTCTGCGCTGCGTCGGCGTAGCGCACAGGGGGATGCGCTGCGGCGGCGTAATGTGCGCCTGCTGTCTGTGAATCCGGGCCATAGTATTTTCATTACCCAGAATTTATGCTTAAGCTCCTGAGGAAGCGCAGATATGCAAAACATGTAGAGCGTAAACAAGCTACATCAACGCACACTGAGCCTGCCTAAATAATGACAGCCATAATTCATTGTCACACAAACTTGGACATTAACAGGGACTTGCTATGGTGTTGTAATTGATATTAGCTCTATTTGCGTAGCAAATTAATTGTATCATTTTAAATGTACTTACTTTTTCAATAACATTTGTAGTAAAACTTACAATTTAAAAAAAAAAACAGTAATCTGGTGCATATAAAGTCCATAAGTACTCTACATTTTTTTGTATAAAACCAATTAGGATGTGGCACGCTGCTATTTTTATTTGTATTCACAGTACCACCGTGTAAAGATACAACTTGATGTTCCTGGGCGGCCAACGATTGCGTTGCGGCAAAGGCAAGACATTCCCCTGTTCTGCCTAGTGACATTTCACTAATCTACTGTTTCTTGTGATTGGAAACAGTGATCAGTGATGTGTCACTGGTAGCTCCTCCCCATAACAGTAAGAATCACTCCCTAGGGCACACTTAACCCCTTTAGCACCACCTAGTGGTTAACCCCTTCAGTGCCAGTGTAATTTTTACAGTAATCAGTGCATTTTTATAGCACTGATCGCTGTGAAAATGACAATGGTCCCAAAAATTTGTCAAAGGTGTCCAATGTGTCCGCCATAAAGTCGCAATCACGATAAAAACTGAATATCGCCGCCATTACTAGTAAAAAAAATAATAATAAAAATGCCATAAAACTATCCCCTATTTTCTAGACGCTATAACTTTTGCGCAAGCCAATCAATATACGTTATTGTGATTTTTTTACCAAAAATATGTAGAAGAATATATATCAGCCTAAACGAAGAAAAAAAAAAGTTTTTTTTTTAAAAAAATGGGGATATTTATTATAGCAAAGAGTACAAAGTATTGCTTTTTTTTCAAAATTGTCGCTCTATTTCTTGTTTATAGCACAAAAAATAAAAAACGCATAGGTGATCAAATACCACTAAAAGAAAGCTCTTTTTGTGGGGAAAAAAGGACGTCAATTTTGTTTGGGAGCCATGTCGCACAACCGAGCAATTGTCAGTTAAAGCGACACAGTGCCGAATCGCAAAAAGTGGCCTGGTCTTTACACAGCCAAATGGTCCGGGGCTTAAGCAGTTAATTATGTTTATAATCAATTTAAAATGTTAACTATCTTTGGTTTCTATTATTATCTGTTGGCACCGCCATAATCCCACCCCAATCCTCTTTCAATATTTGACTCTTTGGGGTGAGGTACTGGATGCTACATTGTCGGATGTCAAATATATAAATAAACAGAATTCTGTTGAGTTGTTTGGGAAGTCTGACAACCAGCTTACTGCATTGTTGTCTTACAGAGAAAATTGTGAAGATGTGTTGGGTTCATTAATATTATGTATTAATTTGTCATGGTTTAATAGTGTGAAATTATGTTATACTAAAATTGCTCAATTTTAAACACAGAGAGGTGAACTAATACATCTTTTTATGGGCTTCCTTTTAAAAAAATGGTATACTATGTCAAATTAAAAAGTGAAAAATCCACATAGTTCAAAATTAATATAACATAATAAACATCTTTTGGTATTACAAAAAGTGCACTTGAAGGGGTAAAGGTCCTGTAGAACTTATTTTCAAGTAATGAATTTTATTAAGTTGTTTTCAGGAGCAAAACTTCACGTAGATCGGCGCATATTTCTGCCGGCGTAGCGCATCTCATATGCGCTACGCCGACGTAACACAGAGAGGCAAGCAGAGTATTCACAAAGCTTTTGCTCCTAACGTTGCGCCAGCGTAACATAAATTCCTCGGCGTAAGCCCGCCTAATTCAAAGTAGGTGGAAGGTGGGCGTGATCCATTTAAATGAAGCGTGACCCCATGCAAATGATGGGCCGAACGAACGGCGCATGCGCCATCCCGTGGAAGCATCTCAGTACAAATGCGTCAGAATCACGCCGTAAATACTCCATAAGATACGCCGAATCACTGCCTACGACGTGACGTAACCTACACCCAGCCCTATTCACATACTACTACATAAACAACGTAAAAAACGAGGGCTGTTCCCTGGTCCATACCTTAACATGACTTACCCCTGCTTTATGAGGCTTAACTTTACGCCGGACGTACGACTTACGTAAACAGCGTATATTAATGCGCCGGGCGCAAGTACTCACTCACTTGCATATGGGAATCGAATTTCCCATATGCCTCCAACGTAAATATGCGCCCAAGATACGCCGGCGTAGGCAAGTTACGTCGGTCGTAAGAAGCCTATTTTCAGGCATATCTAGTTCTATGGGCACAGCGCACAGATACGACGGCGCATCGTTACACTTACGCGGTGTATCTCGAGATACGTCGGCGTAAGTGATACGTGAATCCGGGCCAAAATGTATATAGTGGCAAAAGTTTGCACATTGCTTTACAATGTAAAGTGGGACAGTACAATACAGTTCAGTACAGAAGGAATATGAGCAATAGGCTTATGGAACTTTCAATCAAATTTAAGTTATTTAATAATATTTGATGTTTAGACATTTATTTAAAACCATGACAAAACAATCTATGATAATTGTTCTTGGTTCCTTTAGAAACAATACATTATGAACAGATTTTCTTACAGTACTTGGTAAAGAGAGAGAGGGGAAATAATGTAATTTCTTTGTAAGGCCCCGCCGCTGATCCCCACTGAGCAGGCAGATGACAGGTCTGTGTCTGCTCCACTATGCAGAATAGACATGGACACGGCTCTCTATATGGTGGTCGGATGGAAACAGACTTCCATTTCCATCCGATTTCATCTCATCTGCCGGCTCTGCATGTGTGGTGCATTGTGCAGATGGCAGATAAAATGATAACTTATTTTCCTCTCTCTCACCTTCTGGATTGTTTGCATGGGCTAACCAGTGTGTGAAGTGAACTTGCGGGGAATCATTAGACTATAGCACACTTGATTTTTTTCAGTAGAACTGAATGAATTCATAAATGGAGCATGTAACAGGTATATTTAATGTGTTATGTTGGATTCTGGAGAAGTTCTGAAATTAAATTTAGCTTTTTTCTTGATAGCTGACCTAAATTGTGTTAAGCCGCGTACACACGATCAGTCCATCCAATGAGAACGGTCTGATGGACCGTTTTCATTGGTTAACCGATGAAGCTGACTGATGGTCCGTCGTGCTTACACACCATCGGTTAAAAAACGAAGTTCAATGCTTCCAAGCATGCGTCGACTTGATTCTGAGCATGCGTGGATTTTTAACCGATGGTTGTGCCTACTAACGATCGGTTTTGACCTATCGGTTAGGAATCCATCAGTTAAATTTAAAGCAAGTTGGCTTTTTTTTAACCGATGGTTAAACAACCTATGGGGCCCACACACGTTCGGTTTTGACCAATGAAAACGGTCCATCAGACCGTTGTCCTCTGTTTAACCTATCGTGTGTACGAGGCCTATGTGTACATTTATCTTACAGATGGAGAGGACATTTTTTTTTCTTTTATTGTAACTGTGTGAAGAGAACATTTTAGTTACTTTACCTGAAAATGTTACAATGATTAATTAAATTAACCACTTCCCACCCAGGCACTGTACATATACGGCCGGGTGGGTGCTTCCTCCTTCTGAGTGGACATTCAGGAACATCCCTCAGAAGGAGGGGGATTGCGCGCGTGTGCCTGCACAGTGACGCGATCCGATGCGCTCGTGTCACCCGGACACGGCGCATCTCTGATCGGCAGGAGGGCTCTGTGATTGGCCTTTCTGATCACAAGACGGCCGCGTCCAATCACAGCATTCATGTAATGTAAATAGAGAGCCTGTTGCTAGGCTCTCCTCACACAGAAGTTGTCAGTGAGGAGAGGAGATCAGATCGCTGCAGCTGGCTGGTGATCAGTGAGTATGAACTGTTTTTTACAGCTTTTTACACACTGATCAACAGCCCAGTGTCCCCACACATGTCCCCAGGGCTGGATTCCCGACAAGGCCACAGAGGCCAGGCTGCAATGATGATGAGGGGGGTTGAAATGATGGTGAAGGGGGGCTGTAATGATGGTGAGGGGGGCCGTAATGATGATGAGGGGGGTTGTAATGATGGTGAGGGGGCTTCAATGATGGTGAGGGGGGGCTGTAATGATGGTGAGGGGGGCTGTAATGATGGTGAGGGGGGCTGTAATGATGGTGAGGGGCTGCAATGAGGGCATAGTAAGGCAGCAATGATGGTGAGGGAGGCTGCAATGAGGGCACAATAAGGCAGCAATGATGGCGAGGGAGGCTGTAATGAGGGCACAGTAAGGCGGCAGTGATGGTGAGGCTGCAATGATGGTGAGGCGGCAAGGATGGGCACGATGAGGCGGGGGCGGCGTTAAAGGACCCGGCCTTGGGGCGGCAAAGGGAGTAAGTCCGGGCCTGCATGTCCCCACACAATGTTAACACACGAGTCCCCAAAATAGTGTCCCCAAAACACATGTCCCCACACAGTAAAAACACCTGTCCCCCACATATGTAACAGTGAAATCATATGTCCCAATGATCATCTGCACACATATGTCCGTGATCACCTGTGCACATCTGTACATGATCATCTACGTACATCTGTTTGTGATCACACAAACCAATTATTATACACTTAACAGGATTTTTTTTACCAAAAACATGTAGCAGAATACATTTTGGCTTAAAATTATGCCAAAATTCTATTTTATTGGATTTCTTTTAAAATAGAAAGAATAAAATATATATTTTTCCCAAATTTATGCTCTTTTTTGGCTTAAATCGCAAAAAAAATCAAAAAGGAGTCATGAAAAAATACCACCAAAAGAAAGCTCTATTTGTGTGAACAAAATGAAAAAATGTTTTATTTGGGTACAGCTTTGCATGACCGCGTAATTGTCATTAAAAATGCGAGAGCGCTGAAAGCTGAAAAATGGTCTGGGAGGGAAAGGGGCGAAAGTGTCCAGTATTGATGTGGTTAAAACGAAAATGTGACAATGGGGAGGGGGGGTGGTCTGTGATACAACTTTTTTGTAGTTTAAAGTTTTAGGATGTGATATTATTTTAGGAAATCCAATTATGAGAGACTAAGATGGCCATCCATTAACCACTTCCATACCGTGCCTATTCTGGCACTACTCTCCTTCATGTAAAAATCATAATTTTCTTTCTAGAAAATTACTCAGAACACCCAAACATTATATATATTTTTTTAGCAGACACCGTAGAGAATAAAATGGCTGTCATTGCAACTTTTTATCTTGCACAGTATTTGCGCAATAATTTTGAAAAATAAAAAAACGGTTTCATGAATTAAAAAAAAAAAAAACAGTAAAGTTAGCCCAATTTGTTTGAATAATGTGAAAGATGATGTTACGCCGAGTAAATAGATACCTAACTTGTCACGCTTCGATGGCACGCTTCGACGTACCTTCGATGGCACAGGAGAGCCTGTAGAAGCACCAGATGGCAGCAGGAGGGGGGAACGTCCCCTCCCACGACCTATAAGAATGCTCAAGTGGCGGAACGTTAGGGAAGTGGTTAACCTCCCTGGTAGTGTGATTATGTTAGATTTTGATGCTGAAAGCTGTACAATGTTTCTCATGAAAATTTGGCATTTTATATTGTAGGCCTGAAATTCTTAGAAATAACTCACTTAAATCTGTCCAAACAAGAGTCTAGTAGATACAGTTTGAAACACAACATCATAAATTATAATATAATAAATAACTATAAATAATTATAACAAATAATAATATAATAATAATAAAATGTATTCAATAATGTAACCAAATCAAAAGCACAGAAATTTGCTCAGTTCCAGAATTGTAAATGTCATTAGGTTCAGTGTTTGATGACGAATTTCCCCACAAATCGCTATCGCACAATTTTGCAAGTGATTCTACTTTATTATCGCTGTTTTCTAGCTGGTCTAAAAGCACTTTTGACAGAAAGGGACACATTTTGGTTGCTCTCTCCTGTTTCCAGGCAGAAAGAATATAAAACTGCATGCAGGGCACTGGAGAAATCACTAGGGACAAAAAGGATGAAAAATTATTTAAAAAGGTAATGTAATCTGTAAGATTACAGTGTACTGTATGTATTATGTGTTTTTCACTTTTTGAATTTGGCACCGAGCTCTGTCCCCATGCGTCACGACGCTGGCAGTGAACGGAGCTCAGCACTGTGATACATCGAGCGGAGACGGTGCTCTCACAAACAGCGGGGAGACATCGCAGGATCCTGGAGACAAGGTAAGTAAGCTGTACATTGATCCTGCGATACAATCCTGAGTGTTGCTCGGGGTTATCGCTTTTGGTACTGAAAATTTGCAACAAAGCCACACTCGGGAATACCACCAAGGAGGTTAAGGACACTCTAGGGTCTACCATGCACAGCTGCACCAGATTTTGCACTCTCCAGTTTTAGTAAACCAATCACTTTAATCTTTACAGAAGTTAACGTGTAATTCCACTTTTGGAGTGATCTGCATACATTGCAAGGATTATAACAACCTTTGTTGCAGATTCCTACCTTTTGTTATTCTGAAGAAACCCCTGTGTGTTCCTCTGTTCTCATGTGGGAACACAAGTCTAATAGGAGTGGTTTCTAATTATTAATCAGCTGCTTCTTTGTTTGCTATTATTTTTCCCCATAAAAGTGTATACACTGTAAGCCCATATTCTGCCACCTGCTGCTGCCGACTCAAGACTCCTATACACAGCAGGCAAGCAGACTCAATCAGAGCAGACATACGGGACACAACAGAGAGCTGATATCCCTCTCTCTATTGACCAGAAACAAGCAATAAAGCCCTGTTTTGTGGAGGAAATAATATAATAAATGTACATCACAGACACCAATACATGCAAATTAAAAACAACATAACCACCTCCACCCATAAGTAAGTACATGAACCACTACTCCAGCTATCCAAATCATGTTTTATTGCATAACAATCTCTTAGGCCTCGTACACATGACCAGACATGTCCCATGAAAACGGTCCGCGAACCGTTTTCATCGGACATGTCTGCTGGGTGATTTTGGTCTGATGTGTGTACACACCATCAGACCAAATTACCCGCGGACAGAATACGCGGTGACGACGCGGTGACGTGGCGGTGACGATGACGCGGCGACGTGCGCGAACCCGGAAGTTCAATGCTTCAACGCATGCGTCGAATCACTTCGAGGCCAATGCGCCGGTTCTCGGGCCAGCGAACATGTCCGATGAGTCGTACTGACCATCGGACATGTCCGACGGACAGGCTTCCAGCGGACAAGTTTCTTAGCATGCTAAGAAACTTTTGTCCGCTAGAAACCTGTCCGCTCGGCCAGGAATCCGGTCCTGTAGGCCCTACACACGGTCGGACATGTCCGCGGAAACTGGTCCATGGACCAGTTTCAGCAGACATGTTCGGTCGTGTGTACGAGGCCTTACAAATAGAATAAAAAAAGATATGAATAAAAATAACAACTAGGAAAAACACCAAGACAAAGTCAAGTAAAATAAAATAAAAAAGATAAAAAACAATTAAAAAGGATAAAAACAATGTAAATGAAGGGAAAATGGAGGAGGTTCAAGAAAAAAGGCAGAACTGGGGATATTCATTACAAATCTCCATTAAAACAGTTACAATCTTTAGCCACATTGAGGCCACATGGGACAAGAATGTTGGCCTTATTTATTTATTTTTCTCAATCAAAGGTTTTATTAAAGCTTATTACAAAACATATAATAAGGCAAAAGTAGAACTGGAGCATACATCTTCGACCAACAGTTGTCACAGTACATAAAATATAAACAAATCACACAGTCAGATGCATGGTTAGACAGTATGTAAGGCATATATATGCTATAGAAGGTCTTATTTATCCACCAGGTCTTCCTCTTTGATAATGCTTGTTTTTAAATACACTTTTCCCACTGAATGGTATGTTTTAAACTTTTTTTTCATAGGTACATAGCAGTGCCCAACTACCCATGCCATTTTTTTTTTAACAAAAGCTTGCAAAGTAGCCTTACAAAAGAAAGTTTCTGCTCCAAAAGATTTCAGTAGGGTTTGGCATTATGTTCAATGTTCATGGACTCTTGCAAACTGAGCTTTGTCCAATTTGCTCATCTAAACCTATGGCATACATGATAGAGGCTATATTGCCAAACTCTTCCTCAGGGGTTTTCTTCACTTTCTTTTATTAGTTAATACTGTGTATTTTAACTGTCATAGTATATTAGGTATACTAGGTATATTAGGTAGTAATATACTTTGAAGCTGTAAAGCTTTTAATCCCAGGAGCTCAATGCTGGCAGTTTTTTTTGGTAAAAGGCACCCTATGGGAAGACCGATGCCCTGCTCATAACACTAAAGGTGGCCATAAATGGATCAAAATTTGTCAGATTCAGCAGGAACCGGCTGAATTTCGAATCCTGTGTGACCAGTAGATCTACAAATTGACTTCTATTGAATCACCCTGTTTGATAAAAGTTGCTCAATCAGTGGCTGCAGCCAGGTTTGGGTACTCTGACAGCAGGGAAGACTCACTGCTGTCAGGAATGCAGTAGCACAGCAGGTAGGATTCCCCTATCCACCTCAAATGTGTGGATGAGGGAATTAGTTCAAAACACTGAACCGTAAATGGTCAACTTACTCCATACACTTACTCTCTCTTTAACCCCAAACCTAACTCCCCCTGATATACACTCAGCCCCAATTAAATATTTGCCTATCTTATGCCAGAATTCTATGCTCCAAAAAACAATTATTTCTAAGCCAAAAAGTATCATTGTTTTGGGGACTTAAAAGACCAACATATTTGCACATGCTACATTAACTAAGATTTAAAGAAATACAAAAAATGAGAACAGATTGGATGGGCATAATAGATGTAGGTTCAGTTATAAAACACTTGCAATGCTTACCTTAGCATGTGAATACTGATAGGGTTGCTGTGACAATAATTTATTCCATGTTGCTACAAGGACATTTACGCCACATATTTGATTGAGCATATGGCAGCATTAACTTGACAAATATGACATGTGTGCTATTTATTTTAACAATAGCACAAAAGGTTTTCTGGACAATACATCCATTAAAGCACTTCAGATCCTGCAATTAAGAACTTTGCGTAAAATGAGTCAAGGTTCTTTCACTGGGGTCTGTTTACCTGTGCATACATGTTTTCTATAGTAAGTTTAAGACCAAGCATCGGTATAACATGTTTTGGATATGTCAGGACCAGACAAGGTCTGAAAGCTGAAATTTATTGGGGTTTAGGTATGGCTTCCTTGTTGCAATAAAGTCTATGTTGATTCCTGGGTATTTCAGATGTGCATTTACAAACTTTGTTCACTTTTCTATGAACCAGTTAACTTCTGTTTCAAAATCTTATCTTTGTGTAATAATAACATTTGTTTGATGATCTGAGTCATTTAAGTGTGACAAATATGCAAAAAAAAATCTCCCTCTTAGACAGACTCCAAGGGCCAGATTCACGTAGCTCAGCGGATCTATAGATCCGCTCGATCTACGTGAATTAAGATCCGCTCCCGCAAGTTTAGGAGGCAAGTGGCTAATTCACAAACCACTTACCTCCAAACTTGCGACGGCGGATCCTAAATCCCCCAGCGGAATTCAAATTCCGCGGCTAGGGGAGTGTCATATTTAAATCAGGCGCGTTCCCGCGCCGATTTAAATGCGCATGCGTCGTCCGTAGAATTTCCCGGCGTGCATTGCTCCCACTGACGTCACTAGGACGTCAGTGGTTGCGACGTGAGCGGGACTTGCGACGCGCGTGTTCGTGAATCGGCGTACGCAAACGACGTAGGAAAATTCAAATTCGACGCGGGAACGCCGGCTATACTTAACATTGGCTGCGCCTGATAAAAGAAGGGGTAAGTATACGACGGAAAACCGCTACGGAAACGACGTAAGAACACTGCGACGGGTCCGCGTACGTTCGTGAATTTGCGTATCTCGCTGATTTACATATTATTTATCGTAAATCAGCGGGAACGCCCCCGGCGCCATTTTTAAATTTTAAAAAAGATCCGACAGTGTAACACAGTGTAACACTGTCAGATCTTAGTCCTATCTATGCGTATCTGATTCTATGAATCAGGCGCATAGATAGGACCAGTTTA
The DNA here is from genome assembly GCF_905171775.1 of Rana temporaria. Lineage (NCBI taxonomy): Eukaryota > Metazoa > Chordata > Amphibia > Anura > Ranidae > Rana > Rana temporaria. The sequence continues at coordinate 286,971,363 of NC_053492.1, forward strand.
CGTCTGAGATACGATGGTGTATCTGTAGATACACCGTCGTATCTCTTTGTGAATCTGGCCCCATATATGAGTATTTGCCCTTGCATTTGTGACAAATTTATATTTTCAGATTTCTCATTATATTCTGTCTCCATGACAATGATAATTTGTGACTTTGCCAAATGGGGACACAGATAACATTAAAAGCTTGCCAGTAATTCTAAACCTTTCCCACTCTATCCAAAAAACAAACAAAAAAAAACAAAACAAACAAATAAAAGGATATACATACACATTACCAGGTGAAAAAGAAGAAAACAAACAAATTTAGGCCTCTTTCACATGATCAAATTGATCGTTTTTTCAGACAGACCCGATCGGGCCACCCATTGTCCTATATGGGGAGGTGGACATGTGTCTGCTGACACCCGCTTGGCATTTGATCTGACCCGACAAAATCCACGGAAAACAGACAGATGACAATCAGATGGAAACCAGCAGTTTGTTTTCATCCGACCGCCACATAGAGCAGAGCAGGCTCTGTCCTTATCTGCTCTGCATAGAGGAGCAAACAGGACCTGTCATCCGCCTACTCAGCCTACTCACCCATCTCATACCAACTCTGTTGCTCTTGTATATAGACCTGGCTCTGTTAACTGGAAATGAGGTCATTGATGACGCCTTGATGACGAAACGCATTGATGTAATTTCCAGTTTCAAGTCCAAACAATGTCACTTTCAGTTTCGGTGGAACACAATATGCAATCTCTGCAATATGTTCATGCAATTTTACCTTTTCCATCCTGGAAGTACCTGCGTACGTTTGCCCAATAAAACAATCTGCCAATCTGTACTTCACTACCAGTCCCTTTTTGTTTTCTATTTTGGTACCTGCATCTGCCTATGGCCATCATAATTGGCGGAGATCTACTTTGGAGCCTTCTGTGAATAGTACTCTGGGCCAGTGTTCTAGCCTGAATGACCCCTAGACTGAAAAGCTAGGGGTCCATTTCATTTGTGGCACACCTTGAAGTTTGGAGCACTATTGTACTTTAATGATTGGAGCACCTATGCACAACCTTTATGGACATTTCTAATAATTTGTTCAGTTATTGATTGGATTTATTTTTTGTGAGTGCTGTAATTTTTATGCATATATTTTATAATTGATATTGCTTATAATGAACAATGTGAGCTATAACACATTAAAATACCCCAGATAGTAGACATGGGCCAAACGACCCCCGGTTCGGTTTGCGGCAGAGCTTTCGAACATCGCAAAAGTTCCGAACCGAATATTGAACCTCATTGAAGTCTAGAGGACCCAAACTGGAAAAATAAAAAGGACCCATTTATGAAGGCTTATATGCAGGTAATTGGGCCTACAAATGGTATGGGGGTCTGGGTGCTGCCCTGGGGGACATGTATCAATGAAAACAAAGTTTGTAAAAAACATAATTTTTAAATGAGCAGTGATTTACTGATGCATAAAGTAAACCATAAAAATGAGAAATAACGGGGGCGTGTCCCGATGTGAGCGGCAGTGGAAGTTTTCGCAAGGAGCTCCGGGTATCCTGACTACCATCCGTCACCATCCATGCATCTAAACATCCATCCAAAGCTAAAAAACCTACCAGCTCAGTCCCCTGCAGTGTCCTGTGCCATTATTTTGGGGAAATTCTACCCGAGGACGCCCAAGAATAATTGCCTCCAGCTCCCGCAGCCGCCGCCATCTTGCCAGCCTGAGGCCTCCCGAGGGGACTCAATCCCGGCAGTTTTTGAGGTAAGGGACCACCATCCATCCCCACCTACCACCTATCCACCTACCTGGTGTAGTCCGGAGGCCGAGCCGGTCTCGGGGACGTCTGCAGTGGCTGCAGTTTAGTGCGGCCTAGTGAGGCCTGTGAACCCCCGCTGTTTCCCGAGGCTGTCCTGCGGTCCAGCCCAGCTTCGGAGGCGTGGTTCTCCTTTCTGCATCCACCTGGTCACAAATCCAAGGCCCTGCCATGGCCAAAGGTGCTGCCAAGTACTGCCTGCCTGAACTGTTTTATACTGAGGCCCGGTGTCTCCAATCTGCTGCCTCTGACACACTGCTCTGGGCCTTCGCCACACTGGCACTGCTAGCCCCACATCCTTACTACTGTGCCCCTGCATCTGTGCCTGCTGTGTGTAGGGGGGTGCACAATGACTGCCTGTCCACCTTGTGGAGGCCAGGCCAGCTTGAGTCGCATCTAGCCATCCACTAGCCACCCATTCAGGCACGATCGATCGACCAATAAGATCGACACTTTGGTACGGCTGCCACCGCCCGCCACCCCGCAAATGGATCCCATACTAATCGGTCGGCTTTGGGCCCTGCTGGCCGATCTAGATATGGAGCTTGGAGAGTCTCAAATGGCAGAGGAGTTCTTTAAAGCTCTCCTGGGCCTTGCGGATGTCCCACCAACTTACGTGGTTGAAAGAGCTCACTGGGTGCCAGCAGGCCATCCCAGGGAATTTTCCCCACCCGTTTCTGGTCCGCTTCCTCAACAATAGGGACAGGATCCTTTCTGAAGCCCAGACACATCCCAATCTAAGGTATGGCAACTTCTCGGTTCTTCTTTTCCCAGACTTCTTGGCTGACTTGCAGAGAAAGAGGAAATCCTTCAATGATGTTCGTAGACGACTCAGAGATAAGAACATGAAATTCAGCATGCTGTGTGCATGCACAAAGCTTCCAAGATGGCCGTGTAAGCCGGGAGCTCCGCTCTGCCCCAGCCATCCAGCCTCCCTAAAGCCAGACTCACACCAGAGGGATGCCTGCAGATGACGGGAATCGTTAGGTGAATACCCCAACAACATACCCATGCTAGGCAGCTCGGTCTGTTGGGACCTGGGACCGAGATTCACCACCGAGGTGATCCAGGCCAAATCCAAGATGGCGGCCGCGTCTCAGCCACAAGACATACACAACGGAGGACAAGCTGAAAGCAGGCAAGTCATTGCCCAAGCCACTCTGGCTTTCACACCGCAGGCAACCCCAACATCTCCCATGCTGTGTCTCCATCCCCCACCTCCACAGAATCGCTTATAGAACGACTGATTGATAACTACATGCTCACACCTCTGGGAGCAACACCTACCCATATGGACGCCATTAACACACCAGGAGGCCCAGATCATGACATACCCCAGAATGTAGGAGAAGGCGATTTATTCCTGAAACTATCAGAACTGTTGGAAAAGGGCCTTGCACATACAGCTAACAAAATCACTAACGACATTCACTCTGACTTCCAAAACCTGGGCTCCAGAATGAAAGTGATCGAGCACAAGCTTGATATTACAGTGTCCAGGGTCAACCAAAACACTGATCACATTCATGTCATACAGGAGCAATTGGATGTAGCTCTGAGCAAAATGGATGAACTCGAAAACCGTTGGAGGTGGGACAACTTCAGAGTCAGAGGCCTGCCATAATCCATTATAGATGTTCCTACAGCCATCAGGGACCTTATTAAAACCCTCATCCCAGCAATAACCCCTCACAAGCTGGAGTTAGATAAGGTCCACAGATCTCTGGGCCCCTCCAGAAAAGACGCTCCCCCAGGGATGTGGTGGTGAAACTGCACTACTACAGTGTGAAAGAGGAGATCATTAAAATATTGCACCAACAATCCCGCTTGTCATTCCAAGGACATGATATCCAGATTTTTGCAGACATCTCTCTTGTGACAGTTCAAAGGCGCAGAGCCCTCTAACCTCTACTAACGATTCTCTCGCAAAGGGAAATCAAATACTGGTGGGCCTTCCCCTTTGCATTAAAATTTGCTTATAAAGGTAAAAACCACTCATTCAACACCTTTCCAGAGGGCGAACGGCTCCTACTCGATCTGAAATTCATCACGCAAGACCCAGCAATGGACACCTCAAATCTCCCAGCGAGTTCCTCCAAGCGTCCCACTACTTCTAGCCCGATTTTCCCCACATGAAAATCTCACAAAAGCAGGCTTACAAAGCATTCCCGACCCACCTGAGACCAGACGATTCATTAACAATTTATTTTGTATACTCAGGATCCCCCCCCAGGGACTTCATCTGAAACTCACTTAAATGCCTTGCACTTCTTGTCTCCCCACCCTCCCTCCCGCCCCAATCCCCTACCCCTACTCCATCCTACCGGTTTCCCAACCTCCCCCCTTTTTTTCCCTACCTACCCCTGACCCTCCCTCACCCTTCCCCGATCTTCACAGTAAAGTCTTATATTGAACTTTCCCGCTGGTTTTGATCCGTTTATTTCATATTGTCCTTGTTTTTTAAATATGTTACATTGCTTTATCCATTTTTTTCGCTTCATCACAGGGATCCACAATTGTTGAGCATTTGAAACCCTCATTCAAACTCAATTGGAGTAACTCCTCGATCCGTTATTTGGGGATTAACTTAACCCCCAAGATCGAACAATTATACAAGGCAAACTTTCCCCCCATGTATCGCAAACTTGAGAATGACCTTCAAGTCTGATCACATTATAAAATTTCATGGCTAGGTAAAATTCACTCGATAAAGATGACACTGCTCCCAAGGCTCCTTTTTCTGTTTAGGTCCCTCCCGATTGTGATCAGTAGAGATCATCCCAAATCTTTCCAGGGGAAAATAATAAAATTTGTATGGGGGAAAAAGGGCTATAGGCTCTCCCAAAGCGTTCTTTATAGTCCTAAAACTCGAGGGGGACTGGGACTACCCAACCTGTTTAGATACCATCAAGCAGCTAGGTTAGCCTAACTCTCAATAATCTACTCTGGATATGAAAAACCTGACTGGATAAGTATAGAGAGGCATACCCTAGACTACCTACTCTGGTGCCCCCATAAATCCAAACCCTTGATCTTATCCCCTATGCTGTCACAGTCTCTGAAACTTTGGGATTACATGAAACATCTCACCTCACTGACATCAGATATACAGCCATTAGCTCACATATTTCACAATCCACAGTTCAGTCCAGGCATGGACATCAAATCATTCCAATGGTGGCTGGACAAAGGGATGTATAGGATCGGACACTTTTTCACATCCTCTGGCCCTCTTTCTCTGAAGCACTGCTTGGAAAAATTGGACCTCCCAGACTCCTGAGAAATTCAGACACCTCCAAATTTTCCACTTCCTAACATCCTTATGGAAAAACAAACCCAAGCCCTTTAAATATAGTGTCTGGGGGGTCCTCTTAGTTTGACTGTAAAGTGGCACATCAATACTGTGTATAGAACCTGCTGCAGCAATCATGACATTTATAAAGTCAAATAAATGATATTTTCCCTGCAGGCTTTATTTTTTTATAAACAATGGCTTGGGGAGCCAGTCTGTGAGATGAGGCCACAATTTAGTAATAGTAAACTAGGTAGAGTAGAGATTTTTTGATAAATTCAGTTGTCTCTTTGGATAGAAGTAACGGGTGTGGAAAGATTGGGCTTTGGGTGTTGGTGGTGCCTTCACACCATAACCCTATAGAGGTCCTCTTGATGAAAGTAAGAATTGGCCTTGCTGTCAAAAATTAGAATAATATGCACCTGTCAAACAGGTGTGGAAAAATGGGTCCTTGAGATCCAAGATCTTGAGTGGTTCAGTGCACCGTGAAAGAGTTGGGAGAGACTTGTCTTCTTCATTAGTTGGGTTGTTAATTGTGCCTATGAAACCTACACCAAAAAATGTCTTCCAGGTGAAATCAACACCCACAAAGCTAGGCAGCCTAGACAGTGATTCAGAGATTCCAGATCCAGAAAGATCTTAATCAGTGACATCGGCATCCGGGGGTTGATAGCTGCTGCTAATCCAGGACTGATTAATTTTAACAATGTGGACAGACGCATTTTATTTATCACAAAACCTCCAGCAGCACTGAATGCCTGTTCGAAAAGCACGCTGAATGAAGGGCAGCCCAGCAGCTCAATTACATACTAGACATGTTCTGGCCAGTGATCTATTCTCATGACCCAGTAACCCAGTTGATCGTCAACTCTTTCCAAGCTCCCCATGCCTGTTTTTGCCCCTAGATAATCTCCAGATGCAGATGGGATTTGGAAGCTGATAGCCCTGGGTGCAGAGGAAGCCTCGAAACAACGTTTTTCGCCAGACTGTAGCCTACCAGAGTGGCGAAATGGCGAACAGCAGATATATTATTTACTTGTCTTATGTCGTTCATCCCTTCTGAAGCAATACAAGAGATTTTAAATAATGTAAAGATACAGTGTAAAAAAAAGTAATAAAATAAATAATAACATTTAATTTTTTTTTTTAAGCTCCCCGTTCCCTCATGCTCTTGCTCAGTTGCAAACTTTCATGTTGGTCCAGCATGCATATGAAAACTTTGACAACCCTGCATTTTGTTTTAAGGGCCGGGCCAGGCTTGGGGTCGAGGGTGGGGTTGAAGGGGGCCCCATCTGGTAGGCTGTACAGGGCCCCATACTTTATAACAGCAACCCTGCACGCAACAGTTTTCCTGAATCACGCAAAGTCATTAACAGTTGATCTTTCAATGTGTAGATTTAGACTTTTTGGTTTTAGAGACTCAAGCTGTATAGCATAAAGTAAAACTAGCCTTATAAGCAGATATTGGGCATTGCTGTTTTGTTCGCAATTCTCTTTAAAATAAATCTACACATACTGTATTGAAAGTCTATTGTGATGACTATATTTGCCAAAGAAGAGACAGTTTGTGCAAACTTGCCCAAAAAAGTAGAAACATCATAGCCTTTATCTTTATAAAGGGAAACCTGCAGCCTTTTTATCCACTAAAATGTGTACTGTTAGCTACACAACCATTTTCACAGTAATTTTTACCTTTTCTTTACAGTCATTAATCTTTACAAGAAATATGAAATGGTGTGTCAACAGCAGATATATTATTTACTTGTCTGTGCAGTACATCACAAATATCTTTCCTACGTGCGTTTTGTTTTCATTAAAAACACGTCAGTGGAACAAATCAACATTATTGTTTCACAGAAGATTGCTTCATCCAAACTGTTTCTATAATCTGTTAATTTTATACATACATTCAATCAAACTAAGCAACTACAAATGGAATAAATCTGTGTGGCTTTTGTAAATGGCTGCAAAATAATAAAAAAAAAATTCAGAAAGTTTTTTTTCTTCTTTTTTTTATTTTTATGGATTTGAACATAGTTCTACTGACTTCTATTGGCCAATGCACAAAGTGCATAAATATCAATAAACTTGCACTAAGTTCAGATACATATCAAAGTAGAAAAGGCAATAATTTACACAAGTATGCATAAAAACACCTGCAGATTTATTTAAACAGGATGAAAGCAGAATTTTACACATGTAGACATTCACTTCTCTATATGTGTGTCAATTGAATTTTTGGACCAATTTTGAATTTTGTATACAAGATCTTTCTGTCAGTCTCTGTAAGCATAGATCAGTCATTTTGTTAATGCTATCTGCATGTACCCTAAATTAGATACATGTAGAGATAAATCAATAGGCTCCATTGCTGTCCTCTTTCGAAAAGTACTAGTTGACTGGTTATCATTGGTTCAGTATTCTAAATTGGAACAAACAAGCAGCAGTAAGGGATAAGTTATGCCTGAATTTGATTGTATTTGCTTGTACAAGCTTCACTCTTTACAGTGGCCCAGATGCAGGCCAATAACTAGACAAATAGGGGCAGATCCACAAAGCGAGTACGCCGGCGTATCTACTGATATGCCGGCGTACTTTCAAATTTCCCGCGTTGTATCTTTGTTTTGAATCCTCAAAACAAGATACGACGGCATCTGTGTTAGATCCGACAGGCGTACGTCTTCGTACGCCTTCGGATCTAAGATGCAATTTTTCGGCGTCCGCTGGGTGGCGTTCCCCTCGTTTTCCGCGTCGAGTATGCAAATTAGCTATTTCCGACTATCCATGAACGTACGAGTGGCCGTTGCATTCTTTTACGTCGTCTCTAGTCGGCTTTTTTCGGTGTATAGTTAAACCTACTATTTGGTGGCGTACTCAATGTTAAGTATGGCCGTCGTTCCCGCGTATCATTTTAAAAAATGATTTTCGTTTCCGTAAGTCGTCCGTGAATCGGGCTGGACATAATTTACATCCACGTCAAAACAATGACATCCTTGCGACGTCATTTAGCGCAATGCACGGCAGGAAATTTAGAGACGGCGCATGCGCAATTCGTTCGGCGTGGGGATGGGCTTCATTTAAATGAAACATGCCGCCCTACTCGCCGATTTGAATTAGGCCCTGTTACGCCGCGAGAGATACACTACGCCGCCGTAACTTACGGCGCAAATTCTTCCAGGACTCAAACAAAAAAAGTAAGTTACGGCGGCGTAGCATATCTCAGATACACTGCCCCCGGGGCAGATCTTTGTGGATCTGCCCCATAGTGTTTTCAGAAGATAGTTAGCAGTGGCAACCCACATATTTCATCAATGTTGAGCATGCGTTAAAGTGAATGTACTGTAGATGTAAACGCAATCACTTATATTTGATACATTTTAACTTGTTAATATAATATGTAAAGTCATTTTCACTATTGCTAAATGTTCAGTCTTCAAAAGAAACACCTGGTAATCCTGACTTTAAGATCCTTGTTAAGTGTTTGTACATAGGAAATGGATTAAAAAAGGCTGCAGAAGGTCAGCAGCACTGAGATGCAACAAAGGATGAAAAAGGTAAAAATAATAAAAAACATATTTTCTTTAAAAAAAAATCAATGACATTCCTGAGGGGTGTGGTCTAATTATGGCGGAGTAGAGACACACTAACTCCAGAGCTCCTCTGTCCTCCCACCGACTAACTGGAGAAAAGAAGCAGAGATTGCACCTATGGATTGGGACTAAAATTAGCCTACCTCATATACCAGATCGACGGGACCCATAGATACGCTCAGCTCTTTTGGGATGAAGAAAGAGGTGAAGCCTCCTAAAGCCCGACTTCAACCTGAGATCCAGCAGTATTTTCCTCAGACCAGAGCAGCTGCAAACCGGAATAGAGGGACTGAGTCATGTGGGGAGGAGACGCACAGAGACCCAAACGAATGAGCAGTGAGAGACAGAGCTACAGAAGCACAAGGAATGTCCTCCCCTGGAGTGGATGGGGAGAGAGAGGGGGAGACGCAGACTGTCCAGAAAGGGCAGAAGCTGCCGAGCACAGAGCTAAGAGAAGGAGGTCAGGAGTCAGAGCTTGGAATGCTGAGAATGCTGCTTCAAACACTTCCCACCCATGCTGATATACAAGCATTACCTACACGGGCTGATATGGAGGCTTTAGTGACACGGATGGAGGAATCGCACCGCAGAGATCTGGAGACTGTACGGGAGGAAGTACAGCAACTGGCAGATAAGTTGACTTAGGTTGAAGTATCTGGGGGAATGTTAGAGGAGCGTGTTAAAAGCTTAGAACGATCGCAGAAGTCACAAATTTCTCAGGTTGATCTTATGCAGCTTAAAATTGAAGAAATTGAGGACCGCAGCAGACGTAAGAACCTGAGGTTCAGGGGGATACCTGAAGCAATTGAGAAAGAGGCATTACAGAGGACTATTGAAGCAATATGTCACCAATTAGTTTCCCCCCCCTCCCCCAGCCCCTTGAATTTGAGAGGCTACATAGAGCCTTGGGTCCTCCATCAGTAAACCTGAATAGACCAAGAGATGTGATTGGCTGTTTTCATTATTTTTCACATAAAGAGCCTATAAGCTGGAGGGCATGGGAAGCAAGAGAGATTATGTATGAAGGGTCCCGGATACAAATACTGCCAGACCTTTCCCGGGCTACTTTACAGCGGAGAGCAATGTTACGTCCAGTATTGGACAAGGTCAAGAAGGCAGGAGGGACTTATCGCTGGGGGTATCCGATAGCGGTAACAATAAAGAAAAATGCACAGACATTTTATTTACAACAGCCCCTGGAACTCCCTGAACTGTTTAAATTTATGGAGATGGAGACAATGGAAGTGCCAAATTGGTTACAGCATTTGACAGGTTCAACAAGAAGAACAGTGAACCCCACAGGATTAAGGGGCCCAGTCTCCCCTAAGGATAGGGGGAGGGAGGGTTTACTGGTGCCTTTTTAAGGAAGAAGGAAGAAGATAGTGGATTGGGATACGAAGTATTGGTGCCTCCCCCTTGCATAGGTGCCCCCCCTTTTTTTTCCCTCCCTGTAGCTGGGGGCTAATTACAATAAGGCTAATCCTTGGCATCCCCATACTCCCTAAAAGCATCCCCCTTTCTTGCAACTCTCCTCGTAAAGGATGGGGGCAGGCCTAAGGCCTACTTCCTTCTTGGTGGTATGGGCGCCCCGTCCTCCCAGATTGTTTCCCCTCCCCCTTTTTTTTTCTCCCCCGTCCCCTCTCAGGTCCCCGCCGTCTGATAAGAGCCCCTTGTAAGGCACCTTTTCTTTTTTTTGTGGAAATGGGTCACCCCCCCTTTTTTTTTTGCAAGATAAACCCCATTCACTAGGGGGAACACACAGTTATGGACACATTTTTACAATGGAATGTATATTTTATATGGATATAGTAATATAGTAATGGAGTGTATTTATTTTATTACTTTTTGCAATGTATTTTGCTTTCTTGTTTTATGGAGTGAGAGAGATGTTAATAGGACACAATTGATTGCAATGGCACGAAATAACTACCATAGCACTATAGCACAAGGTTTTATTTAAAACCCACAATTTATATGGATGTATAAACGTGTATAGATATATCTATATATATATTTATATGGATAAAAACAGGATGTATAAAGTGGGTAGAAGCGAATTAAGGAAGGGAACACGGTAGGGGAGGTTTAATCCGTACACCCCCCTCCCCCCCCTTTTTTTTCCCCACATTTAAGAAGCACTTTTTTTTTTTTGGAAGACTAAAAATAGTCTTTAGGATATATATAAGGGCCAGAAGACGGGGGGGACCAGGAGGGGGGGATGGGGGGAGGGAGGAGGCGTGGGTGGAGGACGGGGAGACATTGGAGGTAGAAGGGGGGAGTGAGGAAGGGGAGGAGTTAATAAGGGGAATACTGGTGTCCAGCTGAAGGTCTCCTAGAAATGAAGGTAAAGAGACCATTAGAAATTAACAGTTTAAAGCTGTGTTTTAAATATACAAGAACTGCATAGAACAAGGAGGTGGAATATCTGGATGCACAGAAAGAAGATATATAGGGGAAGGGGAGAGGAGAGGTGAAAGGATAATGAGATATAAATGTAATACTCTTGCTAGAGGGGGGTGGGGGATATACAGGTGTGGAGGGAAGGGGGGAGGAGGGAAGAGGGGAGAAGGAAAGAGGAAGGGAAGGGGGTTAAGAGAAGAGAAATGTTTATCTATGTATTTATATGTATATGGGTATCTCTGCTATCTTGAAGAAAATAAGTTTAAAACTATGTGGAGAATAATGAGAGTAGATGAAAATTCTTTGCTTATTTTTAAGTGAATTCCACTGTTCATAATTTTTAGGGTTTGTAACATATTCTGCTCTTGGAAATGCTTTTTTTTTGCTATATTTTGTCTTACACTTATACACATTTACTTGTAGCACTTATTAATTTGTTTCTTGATGTGCTGCATTATGCATAGGGGTTTACTCAGATTGACTGGGTTGAAAATGAAAGTGTAAGAAGGATATGAAGTAATAAAGTTGTAAGGTAGAAGGTAGATGAAGAGAAAGACTATAGGGAAATAAAAATAGTCGGTGGGGGGAGGGAAGTGAGCAGACTGTGGCCTTACATAGCCTTATTGGACCAGCCCCTAAAATAGGTTAGCGCCCGCCAGAACCATTGGGGAGGGGTTTAAAGGTGGGTGATTTCCCTTTGGGGTTTTAGAGGAGGGTGAGAGGGTAGGGGAGGGGGGTTGAATACATAGAGGAGGCTGGGATAGGGTAGGGGATAGTATTTGGGTTTTTTTTTTTTTCTTCATTCCTTTACATAAGAGATGGAGGGAATAAAAATAACTTCCTTGAACGCTAAGGGACTTAATGTCCCAGAAAAACGCAGGATGCTGTTGAATGATCTCCGGAGCACAGGGACAGATATAGCCTACATACAGGAGACACACTTCAGGACAGGGGGACTCCAACTCCTACAGAATAGATTCTTTCCTTGTGTATACCATGCAGGAAATCAGGAAGCAAAATCTAAGGGAGTATCAATCCTGATATCCAATAGAATTCCCTGGTCATTAGAGAATAAATACCTAGACCCTAAAGGCAGATATCTCTTTCTTAAAGGGAGCATCGGAGGAATTAAAGTGACTCTGGCCACAGTGTACGTACCAAATGTACACCAAGATGTATTTATGAAGAAAGTTCTCAAGGAGTTGGTGGAATTCTTAGAAGGTAAATTAATTCTGGGGGGAGATTTTAATATCTCCCTAGACCCGAGAATAGACAGCTCCATAGGAACTTCATCAACTTCAAAGGGGGTCAGAAGGGGAGTATGGCGGAAATTATATGAAGCTCAGCTAGTGGATGTATGAAGGACGTTGCATGGAGAAGAGAGGGATAATACCTTCTTCTCCAACCCACACCAAGTATATTCCCACATAGACCTGTTTCTGATCCCCCATTATTTAATTTCCTCAGTGATGGAAGTGTCTATCGGTAGTATAACGTGGTCAGATCACGCCCCGGTCAGCCTAATGCGGTTCTTGCCCAGGAGAGAAGGTGGCGTCTAAAGTTTGTTACAGAACTCTGAAGTCAGGGAAGATGTGGCTCAAGAGATCATAGCCTACTTCCAAACGAACGACACACCTGGGAGTGATCCAGGAATGGTGTGGGAGGCGCACAAGACAGTGATCAGGGGGGTCCAGATTAAGCATGGATCGAACTTGAAAAAGAGACGAGAACAACAGGTTAAAAAATTACTAGAGGAAATTCAGGTATTGGAACACCAACATAAAACGACACAAGATCCCCATATAGGAAGAGAGTTAGGTCAGCTGAGAAGGCAAATTACAGAGATTTTACGTTACAAGGCTAAGGCAACAATACAAAGGGGAAGAAAAATAAATTATGAACTTGGAGACAAATGTAGCAAATTGCTGGCCGGGTAATTGAAAGAAAAAAATCTTTCAACGTACATCACGCAAATTAAGGGGAAGGAGGGACAACTAAAGCGAAAGCCAAAAGAAGACAGAGTAAGTTGGTGTTTTCTATTCTCTGTGCTGCGTCATGTGGGATTGGGGGAGTGTATGATTAGATGGATCGGGAGCGTCTATACAGCCCCACATGCCGCAGTAAGAGTTAACGGAATATTTTCAAAATCTTTCAAAATTACAAACGGTACACGACAGGGATGCCCTCTTTCACCCTTATTATTTGCATTATCCTTGGAGCCTTTATTAAATAGAGTACGTCAAAACCCCGACATACAGGGAATACAGATAGGAGAGAAAAAGCATAAAGTATCAGCTTATGCGGACGATTTGTTATTCTCTATATCCAACCCACACGTCTCACTTCCCAATCTTGTGAAAGAGATCGTAAGATACGGTGAGCTGTCAAACCTAAAAATAAATCAGGCCAAATCTGAAGCGATGAGCGTGGCAATGTCACCTCAGAAGTGCAAGATCATACAACAACATTTTGGGTTTAAATGGAAGAAGGCGCTAAAGTACTTGGGTATTCTGATTCCAGCAAATATAAAGGAAACTTTTAAAACAAATTTCCCCCCACTTTTTAACTCTGTAAGAACGCTGCTTGAGAAATGGCAATATGGACTATACTCATGGTTCGGTCGAAACAACATAGTTAAGATGAGTATTTTGCCAAAAATTATGTATCTGTTTCAGACCCTGCCGATAACTATTCCAGTGGCATATCTCCGACAAATGAGCTCCCTTCTGATGAAATTTATATGGGCAGGGAAGCGACCAAGGATAAAAAAAGAGATGATGAGGATACCCAAGTGCTTTGGGAGGATGGCAGTCCAAGACATTGCCAAGTACTATCAAGCGGCCCATCTGACAAGATTGGTAGACTGGTGTAGGCACGGGTATTACAAATGCTGGGTTGATATAGAGCAACAGATTAGTCCAATACCACTACGCAGAGCCCCTTGGTGTTACAATGTATTACCAAGTAAGTTGAAGAAACACCCAATAATCGGTCCAACACTGTTAATTGCAGCTAATGCCGCGTACAGACGGTCGTTTTTTGTGATGAAAAAAAACATCGTTTTTGAAAACGTCATTTAAAATGACCGTGTGTGGGGAAAACGTTTATGTCTTCTGAAAAACGTAAAAAAAAAATTCGAACATGCTTGAATTTTTTGTGTCGATTTTTAAAACGTCTTTTTTTGTGTCATTTAAAATGATAGTGTGTGGGCAAAACTACGTTTAAAACGCTCAGAAGCAAGTTATGAAGCGAGCTTCAATGGAACAGAGTGCCGCCGTACGTGCTGAATTTACCCGCGCTTTGCTAGAGCATTTTGAAAAAACTATGGTGTGTATGCTTCATCGTTTTTGAAAATGAAGTTTGAAAAACGTCGTTTTGTTTCATGATTTAAAACGTCGTTTTATTTCATCACAAAAAACGACCGTCTGTACGCGGCATTAGGTCTGTCGAAATCCAAAGTTTTCAACGAGCCAATCCCCCCTGTTTCCTATAATGGGGAACCCAGGTTTTATACCAGGGACAGAAGGAGGAGTATTCAATAAACTAAAAGAAAAGGGTACGGTGCAGGTCTCACATTTCTTACTAACAGAAACCTGGTGTTACGTACCTCGGAGGGTGAGCCCGACGTGCAGGAAGTGGCAGCCGTTACTCCTCTGATTCAGGGACCCCTGGTAGAGTAGACAGGGGGAATGGAAATACAGAGTCGCACAAGCGCCTGGAGTGACGCTGATGCAGGGGCTGGTTGATGCTTCTGCAGGATCTGATGGAGTCTCTGGAAGGCAGGTGCAGCCTGGCAAGTAGCAGACCGGAGGGAAGGTGTTTTGTAGATCAGGCAGCAACAAGTCCCAGAAGACAGTGCAAAGTCCCAGAAGCCGGAGAGAAGCTGGACCAGCCGATCAGGCACAGGAAGGTCAGGATGGTAGAGAGGTCGTCAAGCCGGGTCAGTAACAGGCGGGCGGCAGAGTATCAGGGATGAGGCAGAGGAATGGTCGGAGCAAGCCAAAAGGTCAGGGCAGGCGGAAGACAGGGTCAACAGGAACAAGCCGGGTATCAGGATCTGGATCAAGCAGGGGTAACAGGTACTGGTAGGTTAAGGAAACGCTTTAGACCGGACAGCAAGAGGCCAGACTCTCAGGACGCCTTAAGTACCCCGTTTTGGCGCCGAATTGCCGTTGCCGCCGGTGCGCGCGCCCGTGCGCGCCGTAGTACCGCGAACGCGCATGCCCGCGCGCCATTGCCGCGATTGCGCGTGCCCCGCTAGCGCCATCTGGTGGCTGGGGTATTTCATGACACCTGGCCATCTATTGATGTCTTAATGAAAGCAGGGGGAATCTTTGAATTAAGCTTTTGGCAAGCGTTGCAAGTAAATCACTTTCTGAGATCTCTGGGACAGTCATCTAATTTTCGGCGACAATTAACAAAATTTGAGGCCTATTGCGATGATGAGGAACCAATACCACGAGTGGTTTCTAAGATGTATAGATTGCTCAATTCCCCTCAGGGAGATTTTGTGATGCCGGGAATTAGTAAGTGGGAGAGAAATCTGGGGAGAAATTTTTCACCAACCCCAGCGTAAACATATCATCTACCTGGCATTGAATTCCTCAATATGTACGCGAACACAGGAATCCAATTACAAACTTCTAACCCAATGGTACTATACGCCAGTAAAGATGCATACATCTTCTACAGAAAATTCAGAGTGCTGTTGGAGATGTGGACTGGAGCAAGGAACTTTGCTACATATATTCTGGTCCTGTGTAAAAGTAAGACAATACTGGCTGGAAGTCCAGGAATATCTCAAAAGTTCACAGAGTTCCAGGTACCAGATGACCCGGCTTTTTTCTTGCTCCATAGTTCACAGATTACTGTGCGAACGTATAAAAAATCGATGCTATGTCACCTGATAAATGCTGCTGGGTTGGGGGGTTTTTCTTTTTTTTTTTTCCTTTGTTTGGGGTAGGGGAGGGGAAGGTAAGGTATATAAGGACAAGGGAACAGAGAGGTTTTAGGTGTATGAGAACAACACATTTTATTTAGAATCTTGGATGAGAAGGTTTAAGAAGTTTTGTTCACTAGTATAATATTATGGGAAAGGAGAGATATGGACATTAGTGTTGAGCGGAATACGCCATATTCGATTTTGCGATATATATCACGAATATATAGACGAATATTCGTGAAATATTCGCTAAAATCGAATATTCGTGATATTTTATCAAAACAATTTTTTGGCGAAATTTCGCTAATGCGAATGCGAAATTGATTGCTAAATTTTGACAACTGTGGTAGGAGAACTCTGATTGGCTCTGATGCAAAAGAAGGGCGGAGAAAGTATTTGCGAATATTCGGAAATCGAATATTCGCGATTGCGACTATTCGGCAACATAAAAGGATCGCCTCAGCTTAGCTACTCGGCCCAGGGTCTCTAATCATACCAGCAATGCTTTTAGACGTCGATAGGATGTGATCTGTTTTAAAAATAAATTTGAAAAAATATGAATATTCGGAATAGCGAATTTTGGCCGCGAAATTCGAGTTATTCGCGAATATTCGAATATGCCATATTCGTAACGAATATTCGCAATGCGAATATTCGTGAGCAACACTAATGGACATTCCTTTCTTGGTTGCTTTTTGTTTTTCGCTGTTTGGAGCAATAATATGTATATGACTATGTACTTCTCTCTTTCCTGTTATGATAATACCTCTTTGTGGTCTTAGATTAAAAATTAAAAAGAAATGATATGAAAAAAAAAAAAAAAAAAAAAAAATTCAATGTGTTTATTGAATATCAAGATAAGACAAAAACAGAAAAAAAAAATATATATCGGCCTGACAGGCCTAAAGGCAAGAAAATTCAAAACAATGAATACTATGTTTGGTACATAAGTCAGATAAAGAAAACAAAATAACTTTAACAATTTTTTTGTTTTTATCAATGAGATTTTTATTAAGGAAAAAGTAAATTACTGATACGCCGTCGTATCCCTGTTTCTATCTATGGAACTGATCCACAGAATCAGTTTCACATAGATAGGCAGAAGATCCGACATGTGTAAGGGACTTACACTGTCGGATCTTAGGATGCAGTACCGCAGCCACCGCTGGGGGCATTTCTCGTCGGAATGCCGCTTCGGGTATGCAAATTAGCACTTACGGAGATCCACAAAGCTTTTACGCTTCGTTTTTTCTCCGTAAGTATTAGTTTGCCGTCGCAATATTAGGGCTGCTTTTACAAGGCCTAAACTGTTTAGACCTTGTAAAAGTAGACCCTTCTATCTCGCGTCGCTGTCTTTTTTTTTTTTTTTTGCCGCAACTCGTATTTTTTTTTTACGCCCGTCGCGATTCTCAAAACCCTGCGCAACGTAAAACCGCGCAAAACACGTCGGGAAAATGACGTCGGTAGCATGCGCAGTACGTCCGGCGCGGGAGCGCGCCTAATTTAAATGGGACTCGCCCCATTAAATTAGGAACGTCTTGCGCCGGCCGGATTTAAGTTACACCGCAGAAAATTTCTAGGTAAGTGCTTTGTGGATCGGGCACTTAGGTAGAAATTTTCCGGCGGTGTAACTTAAATCCGAATATTTAAGTTACACCGGCTGGCTGTGGATCAGGCCCTAAGTGTAGGCCCAACTTTTAAATCCACTGCTGCAACATGGAAGGTAGTACAGTACTTAAGTATTTTCACTGGTCTGGACCCAAGCCAAAAAAAATAAGTTTACATGAGGGATATTGAAATCAATAATCTGCTGTGACATACGGTCAATCAGTATTTCAACCTGCCCGAGGTAAGAAGAACAATAATCCTGGTCGGAACAATGGTTTTATCCAGTGTCCAATTGAGCATACTGGTCGGAATATCTGAACACTACCCAAGGAGACCATAGCGTATAAAATTTTTCAGAGGATTCCTTAGCAATAGCAACTGTTTATTCCATATGGTAAATGTGCTCTACGGAGTGAAGCCATTCGGGAATGGAGGGAGGATCCCTCGATTTCCAGTGTCTAGGAATCAAGATTTTCGCCGCATTAGCAGGTGTTTAGTCAAAATGTTTTTGTCCTGGCCACCTTTTTGTCGCGACACCCAGGTGTCCCTGCTCTCATAGTGGGGGACTTTAATAATTTTTTATGTGCCAGATTTGATAAGTTTTCTCCTGGGGCGTTGGCGGCCACCCCGAGAGGAGGCCAGATGCCTTTTGCTCGGCTTCTGCAGGAGCTGGGGTTGAGAGATGTTTGGAGGCTCAGCCACCCACAGGAGAAGTGTTATTCGTGCCACTCGGCCTCGCATAGGGGCCTGTCCAGGATTGACCTGGGCCTGGGTAACAGTGAGATGCTTCCCCTGGTCTCGTCCACGAGGTATGAGGCTAGGACTGTGTCCGACCATTCACCTCTATGTATCGAATTACTTACATCTAGCATTACTAAGCGTACCTGCTGGAGGCTTAATCCATTTTGGATGTCGCTGTTCCCAACCCCAGATCCCATTCGTACTGAACTTGTGAATTTTACCAGGGTCAACAGGAACTCCACGGGGCTTGGTGTCCTCTGGGACGCTCTCAAGGCCTATCTGAGTGGTCAGTTTATTAGATCTATTAACTCCATCAAAACTGGGACAAGGTCCTGGGAACAATTTGTGCTTCGGGAGGCTGAGAGGGCCGAGTCAGCTTATGTGGACTTCCCCTCTGAGAATACCGAACGAGCGTGGAATGAGGCTCAGATTATGGTTAAACATGTGACTTTGTCTAGGGCTGAGAACAAAAATTTTTTTCCTCCAACAGAAATACTTGGAGGATGGGGAGGGTACTGGGCACATGCTCGCCATGATGGTGCGCTCACAGAGGGGCTCGGCCCATATAGAGTCAATTACTAATGTCTCGGGGATAACGGTGTCATCTCATGCGGATGTTCTGTCCACATTCAAGGATTTCTATGCTGATGTGTATTCTTCTAAGGTCTCACCCACGACGGAGGAGATTTCCTCCTTTTTGGATCAATGTCATCTCCCGCATCTGTCGGCCGAGGATGTGGTGCAATTGAATGCGCCGCTCACGGCCGATGAGATGCTGGAAGCTTTAGCGCTCTCCTCTCCGGATGGCTTGCCGGCGGAGGTCTATGGGCGCTATTCAGATGGCCTGATACCTCTTTTGAAAGAAGTATTTGTAGATGCATTTGAGCAAGGCTCCCTGCCTCAATCTATGAATGAAGCCATTATAGTGCTGTTGCTGAAGCCGGGTAAGGATGCCCAGTGTGCGGATTCTTATAGACCTATATCGTTATTGACGACGGACGTCAAATTATTGGCTAGGGTGTTGGCCAGAAGACTAGCTAAAGTCATAAATAAGCTCATACACACAGATCAATCGGGTTTTATCCCCTCTCGATCTACGGCTATTAACATAAGGCGCCTTTTCCTCAACCTGCACATACCTGCTGACAATGAAGGCCAGAGGGCGATCCTGTCATTAGACGCAGCCAAAGCCTTTGACAGCGTCGAATGGCCCTATCTGTGGGAGGTTCTGGGTCGCTTTGGATTAGGCAACAATTTCATTAAGTGGGTACGCCTGCTGTATGCTGCCCCAACGGCCAGGCTTCGGGTGAATGGAGACCTCACGGACCCTTTTCCTTTGTATAGAAAGAGAGTGGATACCCTGCGCTGCCAGGTGTGCGTAAATGGTAGCTGCTGACACGGCTTATTCAAAAAAGCAAAACAACCAAAAAAATACGTATGTGTAGCGCTAAAATTAATAAATGAATATCAAAATACCAAAAAATGTGTATAGTAAAAAATAAAACACATATAACATTAATAAATGTTAGACACAAATTGTGAAACATGTGAGATTCCTCTGTAGCGAGGGGTGACAACAGTGCCAACTGGCACGTGAACTGATGCACCTAAGGTGGTATCAAACATAAAAACAAAGTCCAACAAAAACTCCTAAGTGTGATGATCCGAGGTATGTAGCAAAGTTCATCAACATCCACAAGTCATTCAAGTGAAAAGGTGAATAAATAGAAAAAGCGTGACTCCTTTAACGTGACAATCCCATCACCGGAAAAAGTGCAGGCTTACCGGAACTTGTTGACCACTGGTGGCATATGCCAAAAGAGGTCAGTCAAGGCTTTATATGACGATTGTCAAACAGCAATCCTTGGCAGGAAGCGTAGGTCCAACTGGTGGGTAGGTCCTTATATGGAATAGGTCCCCAGGAGTAAGCCGGAAGCTATACTGATGTTGGTATCCCAAAACCAATTGGCTCAGTGTGTTAGTGGTGCATAGAGAAAAATAAAGAGAAGTGGCCACATAGCGTAACTCCGTATAAAAGAAAAAATACGTGTTTATTCACAGCTAACAAACTTACATTTGGCTGGAAGTAAAAGAGCTCTTGCATGTAAATGGGGCGACAGTGGAGTCCTCCGACGCGTTTCGTGGTCAAAAGCACATCGTCTCGACATTGTACCAACATCAGTATAGCTTCCGGCTTACTCCTGGGGACCTATTCCATATAAGGATCTACCCACCAGTTGGACCTACGCTTCCTGCCAAGGATTGCTGTTTGACAATCGTCATATAAAGCCTTGACTGACCTCTTTTGGCATATGCCACCAGTGGTCAACAAGTTCCGGTAAGCCTGCACTTTTTCCGGTGATGGGATTGTCACGTTAAAGGAGTCACGCTTTTTCTATTTATTCACCTTTTCACTTGAATGACTTGTGGATGTTGATGAACTTTGCTACATACCTCGGATCATCACACTTAGGAGTTTTTGTTGGACTTTGTTTTTATGTTTGATACCACCTTAGGTGCATCAGTTCACGTGCCAGTTGGCACTGTTGTCACCCCTCGCTACAGAGGAATCTCACATGTTTCACAATTTGTGTCTAACATTTATTAATGTTATATGTGTTTTATTTTTTACTATACACATTTTTTGGTATTTTGATATTCATTTATTAATTTTAGCACTACACATACGTATTTTTTTCCTTTGTATAGAGGCACAAGGCAGGGGTGTCCCTTATCGCCCCTGCTTTTTGCACTGGCCCTAGAACCGCTGGCGGCGTTAGTGCGGTCCTCCCCTTCGATAGCTGGATTTCAGAGAGGCGAATGTATAGAGAAGATTTCACTCTACGCGGATTATACTCTATTGTATCTGGGAGATGTGGATACATCCCTCACGGCGGCTATGGAGTTGATTCAACGCTTTGGCTCCTTGTCCGGTTTTTCAATCAATTGGAGTAAATCCATTCTTTTGCCTGTAGATGGCCCGATCGGATCTTTACCAGTGGTTGCAGGGTCCCTACAGGTGGTGGAATCTTTCAAGTACGTGGGGGTGCAGGTATTGGTAAACCCACAGAAATATCTAGAGGAGAATCTACTACCCCTTTTCAAACGCTTGCAGTCGACGTGTAATACCTGGTGCAAACTCCCGTTGTCAGTGATAGGACGAATAAATGTAATTAAAATGGTGTGGGGCCCCCAACTCTTATACATTATGCATAACTCCCCTCAGTGGATACCTCGTCGGTGGTTTACCCGGATAGATCCCTTGTTTCGATCGTTAATTTGGAAAAAGAAAGTTGCCCGTATCCGTTTGTCTACACTGCAATATAGCAAAGACCAAGGGGGAGCAGCTGTACCCAATCCTAAGTTTTATTTTTTGGCCTCCCAAATGCAGCACTTGTGTGGTATGGGACGGATTAATAACAGGGACTCCATTGACACGCTGTTGCGGGGTGGGTCCGGGAATGCGTCGGTTTTGGCGTGTCTGGAGGCCGGGTTTCCGCACCTGTCACGGGCAGCACCCACAGTGGAAAGCTGTGGTCCATGGTTAGGTCGACTCTGGGCGTTTCGGGATTTCTTGTGGACACCCCTCTGTGGGATAATCTAAATTTGATAGAAGTTTCCAGACTTGAAGGTTTCCTATCTTGGAAATTGGCGGGGATCCAAAATATTGGCCAAATTTATCATAATAACATACTTAAGTCATTTCAGGACCTACAAAATGAGTTTGATTTACCTAGACATCAATTCTACAGATACTTACAGCTCAGGCATGCTTTACAGGCCCAGGGTCGGATATCTGTTCTTCAATTATCCAGTCATAGGCTGATAACAGATATTTTCTCTGGTAGATACAAAAAGGGCATGATATCTCATGTGTACTCCTCCCTTTTGTCGTCCATACAAAACTCAGAGACCTTGCCTTGTAGGAGAGGCTGGGCGGAGGACCTGGGGGACATTGACGGTGAGACATGGGAATCCTGTTTACAAGCGGGGCCTTTGACCTCAGTTTCACAATTGCATAGATTGTCTCACCTGTTTCTGTTGCACAGGGTCTACCGCACACCCATTCAATTGTTCCGATGGGGTAGGAGGGACTCCTCTCTGTGTCCCAAACAATGCGGGAGGAAGGTTCGCTTATTCACCAAATGTGGCGCTGTCCCAAGCTGCATCGGTTCTGGAGGAGTGTCACGGAGGTTGTTTCCTCGGTGTTCCAGGTTAGGATCCCTTTGGACCCATTGGTATGCATATTGGGTGCTGTGGACAAAGAGATATACCCTCCACCAGTTAATATCGCAGTGATCAGGCTTTTATACCTAGCAAGGAAACAGATAGCTAGATTTTGGTTGTCCCCGCACGTTCCGACTAAAAAACAGTGGATCAACCAAGTGAACCTCATTATTGTGAGGGAACATTATACATATCAGCATAGAAATGCGTCCAAAAAATTCAACTCCATCTGGCAGCCCTGGCTGGAGACGCCTGGATTAGCACCTCCGAGACTGATTATGACTCGGTTGTTGCAGATGTAGGTGACATTCTCCCCCCAGGAGTAGAACCTGATTGTCTATAGAAATGTTTGTGTCAATGGGTGTTATAATGTGGATACGAGAGCGCGCACCAAGGACAGGCAGTTGCTATGACTATTTGGGCAGAATGTGGAATGCGGAATTTTGGGTATGGCCCGTTGGCCAAGTGTCTGATTGTGTGGGGGGGTGAGGCGGTTCTCGCCTACCCGACACTGTGTTAATTGTCCTATTGACAATAATGTTTTTTGTACTCTTTGTGTGCCACTGTTCTAACATGTGTATGGTACTAGTATCTAGGTGATGATGTTCTGTATATTTTCATCTATGCTCACCTATATTCATTTATCTGACTTTCAGTTTTATGAGGATACCCATTGAAATTAGCAGGAAGCATGTGCTCTAGTTAGTTTGTCAGGGGGTAGCGTAGGGTTGAGAGCTTCAGACTTTGTATAATTTTTTTTCATATTGGATACATATCCAAAAAGTATAGTATAGTATTTAGCAATGGTGGGGAATTTGCATTATAGGTATGTTTTAGATCGCCCGTGATTTTAATTCCCAAATATGTGATGGATGAGGATACCCATTGAAATGAGCAGGAAGCATGTGTTCTAGTTAGTTTGTCAGGGGGTAGCGTAGGGTTGAGAGCTTCAGACTTTGTATAATTTATTTTCATATTAGGTACATATCCAAAAAGTTTAAAGGCATGAATTAAATTTGGGATCGAAATATGTGGCTGTGCTAGAAAAAACAAGAGATCATCTGCATATGCTGCGACTTTGTAAGTGCGATGACTTATCTGGAAACCTCTTATGTCCGGGCTCGCGTTAACCGTACAAATAAAGGGCTCTAATCACAAAATAAACAAAAGAGGGGATAGAGGGCAACCCTGCCTCATACCATTGTGAATGTCCACTGCTTCTGAAAGGGTACCATTTATTTTAAGCCTCGCCTGTGGTTTGTGATACAGGGCTGCTATCCATGTCATCATATGTGTTCCCAGGCCGACGTGTCGACAAGTAGCAAACAGATAGTCCCAGGCCACACGATCGAAGGCCTTCTCCGCGTCAGTTGACAGGAGAAGGCCCTCGATTTTCTTTGTATATGCGCTATGTATCAGGTTGAGGGCTTTTGTGACATTATCACGTGCCTCCCTTCCCGGCATAAATCCCACCTGTTCAGGCCCGATAAGATTCGGAAGATAGGTTGTCAATCTAATGGTCAATATTTTAGCCAGTATTTTCAGGTCCAAATTCAACAGTGAGATTGGGATCTTTAGCCGGTTTGGGAAGCAATGTTATATGAGCCAATGTAAAAGTGTTTAAGGTAGGTGGGAAGGTCTTAACCACTTGCTTACTGGGCACATATACCCCCTCCTGCCCAGGTGAAATTTCAGCTTCCGGCACTGCGTCGCTTCAACTGACAATTGCGTGGTCGTGCGACGTGGCCCTCAAACAAAATTGACGTCCTTTTTTCCCCACAAATAGAGATTTCTTTTGGTGGTATTTGATCACCTCTGCGTTTTTTTTTTTGCGATATAAACAAAAAAGAACGACAATTTTGAAAAAAAATACAATATTTTTTACTTGTTGCTATAATAAATATCCCAATTTTTTAAAAAAAATAATCATTTTTTTCAGTCTAGGCCAATATGTATTCTTCTACATATTTTTGGTAAAAAAAAAAAAAAAAATCGCAATAAGCGGCTGGTTTGCGGAAAATTATAGCGCCTACAAAATAGGGGACATAATTATTATTTTTTATTTTATTTTTTTACTAGTAATGTCGGCGATCTGCAATTTTTATTGGGACGGCGACATTATGGCGGTACATCGGACACTTTTGACACATTTTTGGCACCATTCACATTTATACTGCGATCAGTGCTATAAATATGCACTAATTACTGTATAACTGTGACTGGCATTGAAGGGGTTAACACTAGGGGGTGAGGAAGGGGTTAAATGTGTATACTGCTTAGTGTTCTAACTGTGGGGGAAGGGGGGTGACTGGGGGAGGTGACCGATCTGTGTCCCTATGTACAAGAGACACAGATCGGTCTCCTCTCTCCCTGACAGGACGCTGTCATTGTGAGAGCCGGCAATGAGAAATGATCTCATATGTTTACATATGAAATCATCTCTCATTGGCCTCACAGATCGCCTACCAAACGGGCACTCCGATTGGCCGTTCATGGCGATCTGTAATAGGCTGTGTCCAAGGATAGAAGGAGAGAACAGAAAACAATAAGTGCAGCGCTAAAGTTGATATTGAGTGAAAAAATGTTGCCAAAATCACATATCATTGGAAGTGAGAACAACAGAGGACTGTGAGGAATGTGAATGGGAATTCACTCAGCATGGGGGCAATGCTTGTAATGAGTCCATGTGTGTATAACCTAACAGATGAATGGAAACACTGACCAGGTGCAATGAACAGTGAAAAGTTCAATGTCATGTCCCTGTTGATGGCTTAGAGCCGAAACGCGTCGGGTAACATGCTTAGTACCCCATACTGACTTTTATAACTATTCACGTGATTTTATTGTTTTATTTTTTTACAAATAAAGCCTTCACGGTTTTTTTTGACCTGCACCATTGGAGCATTTTTTTCATTTCCACACATGCTGTGTTGATCCATGAGTCATCGGCCCTGTCCATTTGGGTTTCTGTTCCTGAGAGAGGTATCTGAAAAGATCGGTTCCATCGTTCCAGTTGGAGAGACCATCCCACAGATCCATCCGCACAGAGCCCAGGGTCCGCTGTGACCACCATGCTGTATCCGACTTGATGTTAGTACTAACATGCAAGTCCACCTTAGCTGGTAAGAGTATCCACCCTCTTTATATGATTTTCTGAAGATTGCTACAGACAAGCCATGACTGCTACTTTCTTTATCTAAACCAGCATTACGTTTGAAGTGTTTTATCCTTCCACTGGGAAGCATACCTATGAACTGTTTCCATTTGTTCATTGAACTTTTCACTGTTCATTGCACCTGGTCAGTGTTTCCATTCATCTGTTAGGTTATACACACATGGACTCATTACAAGCATTGCCCCCATGCTGAGTGAATTCCCATTCACATTCCTCACAGTCCTCTGTTGTTCTCACTTCCAATGATATGTGATTTTGGCAACATTTTTTCACTCAATATCAACTTTAGCGCTGCACTTATTGTTTTCTGTTTATACTTGACTTTGTTTGTTTGTGTGCTGGCTGCTACATGGTCCAAATTTCTCTAACTAGCGCAATTTTTTCCCCACATTTTCTTACACTTTTGTGTCCAAGGATAGGCGTTCCCCGCGCTCGGGAGCGAGCGCAGGGAACGAGCAAAGGGGCGGACGTCAATTGACGTCCACTTGGATTTTCAGGTCCGCGCTGTAGTCGTCATTCGGCTATAGCGCGGGCCTCAAGTGGTTAAGGTGGTTAAGAGCGCAAAGAAGGGGCGTCTTTAAGGTGTCGATAAAGGACTTATAGTAATGGGCTGTAAACCCGTCGGGTCCTGGACTTTTGCCTGGTTTGAGAGCCTTAATAGCCAGAAGAAGCTCATCTTCTGTAATAGGTGATTCCAAAAATTCACTATCGGGAGGTGTTAGAGCGGGCATTCCACTCTCCTCAATGTATGTACGCAGAATGTGATCTCTTTCGCCCTGAAAATCGGGGGGTTTGTGAGGCATAGGCAGATTATAAAGCTTGGTATAAAAGGCGTGAAATTGTGCTGTGATTTGTTCTGTTTTGTGCAGTATTTGGCCCTTAGAATCTTTAAGGCCTAGTACACACGAGAGGATTTATCCGCGGATACGGTCCACCGGACCGTTTCTGCGGATAAATCCTCTCGAGGATTTCCGCGGATTTGGATCCGATGGAGTGTACTCACCATCGGATCGAAATCCGCGCCGAAATCCCATCGCGATGACGCGGCGACGTGCGCGACGCTGTCATATAATGAATTCCACGCATGCGTCGAATCATTACGACGCATGCGGGGGATCCATTCGGACGGATTGATCCGGTGAGTCTGTACAGACCAGCGGATCAATCCGTTGGGATGGATTGCGCGGATTTGGATCCGATGGAGTGTACTCACCATCGGATCGAAATCCGCGCCGAAATCCCATCGCGATGACGCGGCGACGTGCGCGACGCTGTCATATAATGAATTCCACGCATGCGTCGAATCATTACGACGCATGCGGGGGATCCATTCGGACGGATTGATCCGGTGAGTCTGTACAGACCAGCGGATCAATCCGTTGGGATGGATTCAAGCGGATAGATTTTAAAGCATGTCTTCAAATTTTTATCCGCTTGAAATCCATCCCAGGGGATAAAAATCCGCGGAAACAGATCCGCTGGATTGTACACACCGGATGGATCCTCTCGTGTGTACGGGGCCTTAGGGATAAAATAGAGTGAGCGCGAGTTATGTCTTTGAGGGCCTTTGCGAGAGATTTGCCACATTTGTCGCCATGTTCATAATAATATCCTTTTCTGAAATAAAGAATACGCTTCGCTTTAAGATTGAGTAGGGAATTTAATTGGTCCCGAGCTTCCAACAAGGCAGAAGAGGAGGCTTCTGCGTGTGACTGCTTATGCTTGGATTCTAGGGACGCAATTTTCTCCACCAACGCTGCAATGTCTTTGTTAGCTTCTTTTTTCTTAAGGGCACCCAGGCGGATAAGTTCACCACGTATAACGCACTTATGCGCCTCCCAAATGGTTAGAGATGACATGCCGTCTGTTTCATTAAGTTGAAAGTAAGTTTTAAGTGCCGCAAGAATTTGTTGATACGTATCAGGGTCAGAGAGTAACGTAGGATTCAACCGCCAGTTGCAGGTTCTGTGAGGTGTGTCAGTCTGAGTCAGAGAAATAGACACTGGGCAATGATCCGAAATTGTTTGTATGCCTATGTTAGCAGCATGCAACAAGTGTAAGTCACGGAATACATAATCAATACGTGAGTGTTTTTTTTGTAAGGATGAGTAAAAAGTAAAGTCTTTACCCGTCGGGTGCACCAAGCGCCAAGTGTCCACCAAAGCCAGGGAGTTTAGCAAAGTTTAAATTTTCTGTAAGATAGAATAGGAAATATCAGATTTGCCATTGAAGGTATCCTGCAAGGGACATAAGGGGATATTAAAATCCCCTCCCAGTATAATACAACCAGTGGCAAAGCCTTTTAGTTCGTCCACAAGTCGACGGCAAAATGCAAGATGTCCAGAATTAGGGAAATTAGCATTCGCTAAAGTCACTTGTCTATTATGCCATGTCCCCTTCAAAAATAAAAATCGCCCTTGTGGGTCAGCCAACTGGTGAGTCACCTTAAAATATGCGTGTTTTTGCAACAAAATAGATACTCCCTTAGATTTGCGATCTGGGTTTGGTGCATGGAACACCTCAGGAAAATGTCTGTCAAACAGTCTAGGCACAGATTGAGAATAAAAATGTATCTCTTGAATGAGCACAAAGGCAGGTTGAGACTTTTTCAGTTCCCTCAAAAAGGATATCCGCTTCTCAGGTACATTAAGGTCCCTAAGATTGTGGGAGATCAGTGTGGGGCATCTGCCCAAAGAAGAGTTTGACATTTTGGCCTAGTTGAGTTCAAGCAAAATATAAAGGATCTCTACAAAAGAAAAAAAGGGGGAGGGGGAGATGTGTGGGGGGGCTAAGTCCCCTGGATAGACAGGAGGATTATGTAGAAATTAGATACTGAGCACACGTCTACTAACCGTAGGGGGGCTCCAAAAGTTGCGCCGACCTTAAGGTCTAACGGACCTTTTAAAAATAAAAGAATATACCGCAAGAGAAACACCGTACAGGCGCCAAAGGTAGGGCACAGTGTGGGGTACGTGGGAGAGACTGGCAGAGTAATTAGGGAAACTATCTAAATGGAAGGTAAAGAAAATCCGCTCACTCCCCCAGCCCATTAAACAGAACATAAGTAAATAGACATAACACTGACCTATATAAGCATAGCCGTATATGACAAACTAGAGAAATAACCAAACATAAGATTATCAGGCAATACGCACATGCTGCATCCAACGCAACCCACGGGAAGCAAAGAGGCAGCACGTACACATCACATACTGTAGGTACATCAAACATGTGATTGACATTTAAACATCAAAAGGACAAAAAAAAAATGCAAAATGCAAATATCTCCATCAGTGTACCACCAAACTTCCATACGAGGCGACTGTAGCCTCAGTGGCAAAGAGTCCAGCGAATCCACAGACATCTGAGAAAATGGAAAGGCGGTTAAGGCAACAGAGAGCAACGTTCAAGTGCCCGCCCGAATAACAGCTGAACAGCAGGGGAACTCCTGAGCATGAGCCAAAATGTCCTCTTTAAGCTTATAATTCGGTATGCAGCGTATTATATCCCTAGGTGGTGTCGGATCATTTGGACGTGGTCTGAGAGCCCGATGCGCCCGTTCAAAATCAATAGTAGTATACACAGGTCTCTCCAGTAAATTGTTAAAGATGGAGGTCAAAGCAGGGACAATCTGTTCAGGGGAGACAGGGGAGGCAGCTTCTTGGACCCCCCTGAAATTATGCCTTCTGCCCCTGTTATCTAAGTCCTCAAAATGATGGTTAACCGCAATTAGTTGGGCAGTGTGAGTATTAGCAACAGACTCCAATCTTGTGAGAGCTTTATCCCTTTTGCCCCATGTGTTCAGCACCGTATACCCGTTCATTCAAAGCCAGCATGTCAGCTTTCAGCTCCGTAATAGCAGAGGAGAAGGTGTTTTTAATGTCAGCTACAAATGCTTACATATCAGCATATGTCAGGGGGTGATCGGGAGGGGAGCGGTGTCTCATCATGTCCTCCGATGCGGCCTGCGAGTCTTCGCTGAGGACGTCCTCGTGGTCGTCTTGGAGAGGTCTGCGTCTCGGGCCGTCTGCTGTCGGGATTGGAAAAGATCTGGTATGCTGTGTGACCGCAGGATTGAAGACGAACGTCTGGCAGATGTACCGGGCTGAGACTGGTTAGATTTGCCCATAGTCTAGTTCCAAGAGGGCAGTGTATTGCTGAAAGGCTTCTGAAAGTCTGCGGAAAGAGTGGAGCTCCTTTTCTGTGCTGCCATCCGCGCTGCATGCTAAGCCACTCCCCCCCAACTTTAACAATTTTAACTATGAATACAAATATCTCAAGACCTCTCTTTCCCCCCTCCTTCTCCAAACATAAAATATATAAGAGCCCACAATTAACCAATATGAATTTTTAGTGAAACTTGGCCTTCAGGAGAAAGATTAAAACTCATCTCTTCTGAGGTCAAAGGGTTTTTCCCAGGGAATGGTTACAGCGCCCAGAGGCGATTCAGTTCGCATGTGCTGCGCTATATAAGTTTTTCACTCACTCACTCAAGAAAGTCCCACCAGGATCGCCCAGTACTCCAGACAGTACTCCCCCTGCAGAGCAAATACCAGTGTGGGGGTAAGAGGTATTTTTTTTTCCCTATGGTACTGTCGAGTCAAAGAGTATGTAGAAAGTATGATTTGGGAAAATCCAAGTTTCTTGGTTGAGGGCATTTCCAGTTTGCTAACACAGTAGCTTAAGGAGATGGGTACTAATGAGGAAAAAAAAGTGGCCTATCCTGAAGAGTCCTTTATTCACCCACCATTGGAAAGCCTTTATGTTTATCTCAGAGGGAAAACGGGGTTATGGAATAAATGAGATAGAGGCTTTGTGATGGAGATTAGTGTAGACTGTTTGTAAAGGGTATCACACAAGGCTAGTTAATGTGAGAGGGTCGGGGTCAAAATTGTGAGTCTCAATCTGCGAGCACTCCAGAGTAGTAAGTCAATAGAGTGAAGAGGAACTGCTCATCTTTCCAAAGAGACCCAATTCGGTTTAGAGCCTCTAGAGTATACTATAGAAATTTGTGCTAATTGCGCTGCCTGATAATATTGCCATAAATTAGGGAGACCTAACCCCCTTTGACTTTTCAGACTGCAGAGTTTCTCTTTGAAGCAGTGACGACCCTTCTTCCCCCAGACAAAGAAAATAATTTTGGATTGAAATTCGAGAAGAGGCGCTTTTTTAATAGGTATTGGGAGAGAACGGAAAAGGTAAAGTAAGAGAGGGAGGAAAGTAATTTTAATACAGTAAATCCTACCCAGCCAGGAGATATTGCATTTTGTTTATTGCTCTAGTTTGTGGAACATGGGGGGATAGTTAACGAAGTATATTTTATCTATGTTACTGGACAATTTAATTCCCAAGTGTGGTATAGAATCAGAAGCCCAGATGAAGGGGAAGGGTTGTCACAGCTGATCAACTAGGTTCAGGGAATCTAAAACATTTAATGCTAAGTATTTGGAGACATTTACCCATAGACCTGACACAGAGCTAAATTCTTGCAGTAGTCAAAAAATATTGGGAGTGGAAATAAAGGGGAGGTCACAAACAGAAGCAAATCATCTGTGAATAACACACATTTGTGCTCTTGTGAGTAACATTGGACACCCTTAATATCGGCATGAGTTCAGATAGCAAAAGCTAAAGATTCTATGGCAACTGCAAAAGCTAGAGGAGTTAAAGGGCAGCCTTGTCTCTTTACTCTCTTAATATCAAAGGTGTCAGAGTATCTCCCCATCATGCAATGTTGTGCACTGGGATTAGAATAAAGCCCACAAACAATTCCCAAGAATTTGGGACCAAAGACCCACCTCTCCAAAATATCAAAAATGTATGGCCAAGACAAGGAATCAAAAGCTTTCTGAAGATTAGTGGAGAGGAGAAAGCCTTCTTGTGGGGCTCCTCCATCCCATTGGGAGCGAAGCGGTGAAAATTATATCTATGGTCCTTCAAATTTGATCTGGGCCCCTTGACTTTCCAGAATGAAACCCATCTGGTCTTTGTGTATACATTAAATCCATGGTTTGAGAGTAACTTGGTTTGAGAGCTTTTTGCAACACAAGCAACATTTTTAATACATTTTGACTTGATATACAATTGATGTCTTGATATACAAGTAGTGCCATGTCACAACTGAGTATAAAAGAGAGTAGCAATATGGTTACATTTAATGAAGGTACAACGTTTAGCAACATATTGCTACACTTAGAGGCACCTCTCTTCTCTTTTACAGTATACTCTGTAGCTCCTGCTGAATTTTTCTTCTAATCCCCTTGTGGAGGCTTCCGTTTGTGGATGGACATTTTATGGTTACACAACCTTATTACATACACTGCTATAAGGACCTACGAAAAAAAGGTTGGGGAACGAATCATTTGAGTTTCCTTTTTATTCTCATGGGGAAATTTGCTTTGATATACAAGTGCTTTGGATTACAAGCATGTTTCTGGAACAAATTATGCTCGCATTCCAAGGTTTTACTGTATATGTCTCAATGAAACTGGACAATCTTACAGCTAGAATTTTCATCAGAATTTTGAGGGCAATATTAATGAGGGAGATTTGGACAATAATTACCGACTACAATTGAATCTTTACCAGGTTTAGGTATGACTAATATATAAGCCAAATTGAAGTCTCTGTCCAGGGGGCTGCCATCACGGAGAGAATTAAAGAACCTAGCCAAATATGAGGAAAGGGAGTGATCAAATTTCTCTCCTCTGTATTACTATCTAAGCCACAGAGTGTACAGAGCCGGAAGTCGGCTTTCTATGGGTTCCTGAGTGACACAGCCCATTGAACCAGCGAGCAAGGAGATTTTCCTCATGCTGAGTGTTTTTGCTGCCAGTGTGCCCATCAATTGCTGACACTGTGCCCATCAATTGCTGCTACTGTGCCCCATCAAATGTTGCCAGTGTGCCCATCAATTGTTACTACTGTGCCCCATCAAATGTTGCCAGTGTGCCCATAAATTGCTGTTGTTGTGCCCCATCAAATGTTGCCAGTGTGCCCATCAATTGCTGCTACTGTGCCCCATCAAATGTTGCCAGTGTGCCCATCAATTTCCGCTACTGTGCCCAATCAAATGTTGCCAGTGTACCCATCAATTGCTGCTACTTTGCCCCATCAAATGCTGCCCGGCACTTACCTGTCTCACAGTGGGTCAATGGCGGTGTCCTGCACGTCCTCTATGTCTTCTTCTTCTGTCCTCTCTCAGGCGTCCAATCACAGCGTTTGACATTTCAGCCAATCAGGTGACAGGTAACAGACCCGGGAACCTGAGCCTTTGGCAGAGAAATTTTTTCTTTGCGCTTGTGATCGTATGTGATCGTATTTCCCTGTAGGGTACTCAGGGAGTAGGGTGTGTAAATGGAGTAAGCATGTTCGGAGAAGGATACACAGCAACACAGGGATTGACTGTGCTGTAATGAAGTCCTCATGGCAAAAGAGTGGGAGGAAGTGAGTGAATATCTTAAAGGAGCTCTGTGCTGAACTGATGTAATGTAACGCCTGGTCATTCACTTGAGACTAAACTCTGAAAGGTTAAATTTTTACCATGAAGTTTGAAAATGAAATCACTTAAAGCGGGGGTTCACCCCAAAAAATTTTTTAACATTGCATTCAGGCGAGTTGTGATAATAACCGGCGCATACAGCGCGTCACGAGTTGCCAAAAGAAGCCGAACGTCGGTACGCAGGCGCCGTATAGAGCCGACTCGCAGTCTGGCTTCTTTCGGCAACTCGTGACGCGCTGTATGCGCCGGTCAGAAGCATGTCAATCAATTAGGAACGCCTAGTCCCGCAGATTACATACCCGGAAGCCGCGGTGAAAATGTACATAAAACGGTATGTACGGCAAGGATTTAAAAAAAACAGCCTAATGTCATTATCACAACTAGCCTGAATGTAATGTTAAAACATTTTTTTTGGGTGAACCCCGCTTTAAGTGAATAAAGTCAAAGACAATTTTTCAGATAGTGTCTATCATTTGCTGTTCAGGAGACAATAATGAGTTTATTGAAAGTAAAGTTATTAAATCTCATACTTGCTACAGGGCTATAGTAATAGTCCACAGACTATGACCTTTTCACATTGCTGGTCCTTGTGTGGGTCAAGTGTTCTTCAGAGTTTGGAAACCCTAGGAAAAGGTCACTGCCCTGGACCTGTATAACGCCCTGCAGCTAACTACAAGTGCTGCACTAAATGCCAAGGTGAGCATCCAAGCAGAATCCAGTGCCCAAAGAGGTCTATCACCTACAGGACAATAGAAAAAAATGAAGACTCATAAGGTGGGGTAGGTATGCCCAAGGATTGCGATGGATGGTGTATCTAAAAGTTTCCAAATGCCTGAAGGTAGCATCCTATAACCCAGGGTGTATAAATATCCAGCTTGTGTCCTGTACTGTATGATTAAGATAAATAATTGCTAATTTGTAGGTATGTCTTCTAGTTCTAGTGTGAGTCCAATCTATGTATCTCATAATATAGTGTGTTTTGAAAGCTTTGTGCCTGTATGTACTTAGTCTATCTTGCCTGCATTACATTTCTGATAGAAAAACAGGGAGTATTGTAAACTAAATATAATCAAATCTGCCTAGGGTCTGTCAATACACTCAGTGTATTTAAATATACGTAATTTGGTCTAATACTTTGGTCAATAGGATGACTAAGGAACTCCAATGCTAGTGTGTTGATGGATAGGAAGAAACAAAAGCCTAATAGCATAAGGGGAAAAAAAATCTTCTTTATTCGAAAAAGGTAGTCTGATAAAATACCAGGAACACATAGGGTTAGTGTAAACAAAGTAAGGACTAAAAAAATACAGCTTTTTCCTCCAGTGATATTTAGCTTTCCCCAGCATGCTAAAAATTTGGAGCAGACACTATTCACACCTTTCTTTCAGCAAACTCTTATAAGGTCTCAAAAGTTCAGTTGACTTTCAAGTTATTGTTCAATAGACAGAAGAACCATGCTGTTTAAACATTGCTCACTCATTGTTGAATACAGATAGCTTTTGATTAGGAACGTATTGCTGAATTCCTGCACTATTTCTGCAACAGAGTGAAAGCATGGCAAAAATTCTAAGAGCACTGCAAACCTCTCCCAAAATGTCTTCAAGCCTCAGCTTATAAATTGCATGTTATAACTCTAATGGACCCAGCTGCTTGGCAAATGTCTCTTAGTAGATTTTCTGAATGCGATGTAGTTCTGTCAGCAAATATTCAGTGAAGTTAACACAGCAGGTGGAGGTCAGCATTTGCATAGATTTTCTCTTTTCTGCATGTGAAAGGATCCTCAAAAGTAAGATGGGAGCTCCAGAATAACACATTTAAGAGGCGCTTTGAATTCAATGCTTAGTCTAATGTTACAAAGGAAATATTCAAACATGCTCACTGGCTCTGGTGAGACAGCTCTTAAACACACAGGCCTCCCTCAATATGTAATGAACAAACAGATAACACAGATCTAGGTGATAATGATATCCTCCTTAATGATCAGGTGCTGGTCCAGTTCATGATCTGGGCAAATGATTCAAAAGACAAAGCGAATGAACGCACTCCAAAAATAAGGAAACAAGCTTTATTGTAAAAAAAGCATCCAACATTAAAACATATTTACAGCAACAGCATCATGGCACACATGGACGGGAGCATGGTTGACGCATTTCACAGATTTCTTCGCTTAATCATAACCCATAAGCAATCATATACCTTAAATAGTCATAACACAGATGAATGATATTAAAGTACTTAATTGGCTCTGCTTCAGACAAACATCACAAAAAGAGCCACAGCTCAAACTAATAGTAATAAAATATACATATATATATATATATATATATATATATATATATATATATATATATATATATATATATATCTATAAGGAACAATAATAAATATATATAGATGACTCATATATTTGTCTTAACCACTTGGGATCCGCCTGCCATCAATTGACGGCTACAGCGCGGATCCCAAAAGCCAACAGGACGTCAATTGACGTCCGCCCCTTTGGACGGTCCCCGCGCGCGCTCCAGAGTGCGCAGCGGGGAAAATCTGTGTTGGCCGTGTCCCTTGGACACAGCCAATTACAGATCGCCGCGAACGGCCAATCAGAGTGGCCGTTTGCGATGCGATCTGTGCGGCCAATGAGAGATGATCTCATATGTAAACATATGAGATCATCTGTCATTGCCGGCTCACACAGAGACAGCGTCCTGTCTCTGGAGAGGAGACCGATCTGTGTCTCTTGTACATAGAGACACAGATCGGTCACCCCCCCAGTCACCCCCCTCCACCTACAGTTAGAACACTTTATAGGAAACATATTTAACCCCATTCCTCACCCCCTAGTGTTAACCCCTTCAATGTATAAGAAAGAGGGGGTGTAGTGGCGCTTGCAGTAAATAAATAAATAAAATAGACAAGAAACGCACAGCAACGTGTGATAATGTCCAAAAAAAATGTGTTTCACTCCAAATTCCTCTTTATAATCCTCTCACATCAATGGCTTATGATGTGAAGGAGGGGATGTGTGAAGATAATGAGATCCAAACAATATTTATGACTCAATGTCTAGAGTTCATACACAATCATATATGATGAAGCAAAATGTGGATAATTGCATTTGTAAGAGTGAATCCATGTAACCACAAATAAACGTAGTAAAAAGGGTGAACCCAAATGACAGTACGTGCACTATAATACTATAATAATAGGCAAAAAAACGCACAGCAACGTGTGATAATGTCCAAAAAAATGTGTTCCACTCCAAATTCTTCTATAAACTCCTCTCACATCAAAGACTATGATGTGAAGGAGGGAATGTGTGAAGATAATGAGATCCAAACAATATTTATGACTCAAAGTCTTGAGTTCATACACAATCATATATGATGAAGCAAAATGTGGATAATTGCATTTGTAAGAGTGAATCCATGCAATCACAAATAAACGTAGTAAAATGGTGAACCCAAATGACAGTACGTGCACTATAAAGTCTGTGCCTAAAAAATATAAATATATAATAAATAAATAATGTTCCAGTTAGGTGCACTAATTAAATGTGCCAAATAAATAAATAATGTTCCAGTAATCAAAGTGTCCCAAAAAAATTCCCATGCAAAAAACAGGATAATTGTATCACAGTGAACGTGGAATAAATAATAAAGTGCTTGATGCAAAAATTCCCAAAAAGTGCAATAGTGCTAGGTTAGAGGATGATGCTGCAATCCAATGCACGATCCATTCCATGTAGTAGTGCAGAATCAGAAGGTAAATACTAGCCTCTCACCTCATGAAAGGCTAATTAGAGCCTTTAGGTAATATGAAGGTCAGCAGGGGATAGCTCTAGATCCAGGGCAGCCCAGGTAATTTTCATCACATAAGGTCCCAGGTAATTTTCATCACATAAGGTCCCGTGACGTAACGTCGGTGACGTTATTTCCGCTCGCGGCCGAGAGCGGAGATTAGCTGTCTGTCATTTTGTTTGTCTGTGAACCGTTTGCTGTTGCTGCTGGTGTTCAAAGATTTTAACTATAAGTGATACTATGTGTTATTAAATGTTATTCCTACCTACTACACTATGGAGTTTTGCTTTATGCTTTATTGAGAGCGGCTGGGACCTTATGTGATGAAAATTACCTATAAGATGGGAAGGAGAACTCCTGTCTACCTGGGGATGGGCCACTAGGTTAAACCCCCCCCCCCCCCCTACAAACATGTGTGTTGACGAGTAATGTTCAAGGATTTTAAAAAAGGAAGCAAAAAAGGTAGCTTGTGCTATATTGGGGGCATAGACATTCGCTATTGTGAGTTCCCGTCCGGAAACCAACCCTTTGAGTATGAGGAACCTACTATCTGGATCTTTATATACATGTTTTACTTCAAAGGGGAATGAATTATGTAGAAATATGGCTACACCTCAACATTTTGACTGTTATAAAGTATAAAAAGCTTGTTTATGTGGTCTATGGAAAAAAGAAGGGTGGCTATTAGAGGCGAAATGAGTCTCCTGCAATAGGATGATGTGTGCTCCCAACTTCTTGTAAGTAGTAAAGGCCTTTTTCCGCTTGTAAGGGGAATTAAAGCCCTGCAAATTATGTGTAATACATGTGATCACCAATTATGAAGAACGAATAGAGTGAGCTTACCTGAAAGAGAAGGTAGCAACGGCAGTGCAGCAGCAGAATTCCTGAGCACATGGAGGAAACCAATCAGGGAATACCTTGTACAATAAACAGTTTTAGGATCAATGCAGAATAAACAGTGATTGAAATGCTTCGGAAACTGAGAAAACAAAAATAAAATTAGAAAGTTTACAAACAAAAAAACATCCAAAAAAAATGCCAGCGAGATAATGTCAGGCTGGACTAAGAACGGGTTGCAAGTAGCAAAAACCTGAAACATAGAAAATGGACATGTAAAGGGCAAAAGTGCCCTTAACTCCAGGAATCATATCCTGAGTTCCAGAGGAAGTCAAGATATGAGAGGAGTGGGGAGGCATGGCATCGAAATCCGCCGAACTAGCCTAAAGAGCAAAAAAATAAAAAAATAAAACATAGCATGTGCATGTATGCAGAATTCGGTACAAGTTGGAATTAAAATATGAAACCAAAGGACACAAACCCACACAAATCAGATAAGTCCCGGAAAAATCATCACAACAACCAAGGGTGCAACCAAAAAAAAAAAAGAAAAAAAAAAGGGTGTGGCAGATAGAACGTGGGTGACATAATTGAAAGGATCGGAAGTAACCTGAGTATGTTCTTGTAAGGGAACAGAAGTCATCAGAGTTAGAAAAATTATTCCTCCAAGGAAGATCAGTGGTTAACCACAGAAGAGCGTTCAAAGCAGATCATGATGAAGATAATGCTGTGTACCAGAACTTCCACAGATGAACATTAGATGGAGCCCAAACATCAGGAATTTCCAAAGGACCTCCAAAACACAGTGCGAGCGAGGAGATGAAATCTTGAATGGTGACAACAAGGTGTACTAGTACAAATTTGCTGGAAGTTTTGGCCAGCTTCATTCCTGGTGCGTCTTCGGTCACATCTAGGAGATGGGGTACGCCAGATAGGAGCCGGCCTGGGGGTGGAGGGTGGACGTGGAAGGGCCGCAGCATCCCAATTTGACTAATATTTGCCGACGCTCCGAGAGAGTAGTTGCTACATAAGTCGAACCATTAAGGGGAACAGAGAGCTTGAAGGGAAAGCCCCACCTGTAGTGAATATGTGCAGCTGCTAGCACTGTGGTCACCTCCTTCATCTTGCGACGTCTGTCCAGAGTCGCTGGAGAGATGTCCGGGTAAATCTGCACAGGAGTGCCATCCAGGGTTATATTGTTAGAGTTGCGGGCAGCCCTGAGGATCTCCTCCTTAATAAGGAAGTCCTTTAGGCAGAGAACAATGTCCCGGGGAGGTTTATCAGGGGGTGTTTTGGACGAAGAGCCCGGTGTATACAGTCACATATAAATGATTCAACCCCATGATCCGGTAAAAGGGACTGGAATAGTTTGTGCATAGCAGGGATAAGGTCGGTGTTACACTCAGGGACCCCTCTGACCCGGAGATTGTTCCTGCGATTTCGGTTGTCAAGGTCCTCGACTTGGGACTGTAATTGAGAGACAGTCGCAGTAAGGGATTCAAACTCTCCAGGTCATTGTGGGCAATACTGAGTTCATCATGTTTAGTCTCTAAACGATCGGTGCAGGCTCCCAGAGCAGAAATCTCCTGCGTCAGGGTATTAGTGCTCTTGTGCAGTTCTGTTTGGAACTTGCTAGCAATTTTGCTATAAATAGATTCAAGGCTCCTGTCTAAATCCTTCTTTGTGAGGGGAGGGGAGTACTCAATGTCCTGTGGAGGAGAGGAGACATCTTGTGAAGCCTGCAAGATGGGAGAAGCAGCAGGTAGTTGGTGAGTGATCTCTGCGCAGACTTCTGTCCTTTTTTATTCTTTGGCGGCATGCACAGCGTGGTCTGGGGGGGGTGTTGGAGGCAGTTGTGGAGAAAATTGAGCTCTTTTGGCCCCTGGAAACAGGCTAAACGGATTTGGTAGAACGGAGCTACCTGGACATGCTACCGATCCCGCGGAAGTCGCGAATGCGCCCACGGGAGTATAATTCTTGACACAGCTGTGAAACTGGTACACATTGGCCTCTGTAGCTAAAGGAGGTAGGGGTTGAGGGGCAGTAAAACAGTGTCTCAAGCCAAGGTTTTACTATCTCCCTTCTTCATATTTGAATGAGCCCTAATAGTGCATGCAGTCACTGTTGGTGTCCTTAATTGTTTCCTGTATTAACACTTTGTATGTTTATGGACCACAATTCTGCTTGTTGCCTGGACCAATTATTTGTTTGCTGACCAAGTCTCTGCCTGAGGATGAACTGACCCAAACCTAAAATCCATCACCTCATGAGAAGAGAAGAAGCAGAATATGTTTTGAGGTGTAATTCTGAGTATGCCTATGATGGGTGTGAGAAATATCTTATTAATTTGACAACTTTGTGTAAAAAATAATAATTTTCTTTCTGTATTTTTCAAAAGGTTGTGGCTAAAAAATTCTTTAGAAGACTCACTATGCCTCTTAGAAAATACTGTTTTGCTTTCCAAAATGTGGTAATTTTTGGGGGTTTTCCACTGTCCTGGTCCTCCCGGGCCTTCAAAAATGTGCTAGGTATTCAGGAAATTAGATGTGCAATATATATATCCGTGGAACAACTGAAGCTGCTCCTTGGATTTTGAGCCTGAGTAGTTGCCATTCAAAGTGTGACAGCACAGAAAACTTAAAAATGGCCTGGTGAAGGGGGTGAAAATGTCCAGATTTTAAGTGGTTTAAACATCAGTGGATTTTGCTAGAATTATGGATGGGCATTACAATTCTTTTTTTTTTTCTTCAAATATTTTATTAAAGTTTTCATGTGAAATACAATGTACAATTAAGTATTGTACGTCGTGCAACAACGTTGTTCAGTGTGTACGCATGGTCACTAACGAGATACCATAATAACAACAATAACATGCAAGGACGGAAAACATTAATAGTAGTTTAGAGTATAACCAGTCCTTCCCACCAGAGCGGCACCCCTAATGGGAGCTTCAGTGTCGCCGAAGCGGGAGGGACTCGCATACGGTGGTCCAACCTTCGATAAATTTCCTCATTGAACGTAAATAACAAAGTACAGAACATATAACAATGCATGGGTCCAAAGTATTACTCGGTCAAGAATAAAGCAGTCTACACGGGTAGTGGATTAATCAGTCAGGTACCAGTCGCAGCATTAACCCAGTCGGTCCATGACTGCCAAGCAGTATTATTCCTCTCAGCCCGTCTCCTACCGGAGGTAGTTATCGTCTCGTAACTGCAGTGCAAGGCCACTAATTTCCTAGTTTGGGCCAGAGTTGGAACAATAGAAGATTTCCAATGTCTTGTTATGCTAAGTCTGGCTGCAAGCAATATATGAGTAGTGACCCGTCTAATGGGGTAGGATATGTCTTCGATGGTTAGGTTCAGAATTGCTAGTGCAGGTGATGGGGGTATAGGGGTTTTAGTGATCTGTGATATGAATCTAAAGATGTCATTCCAGTATTTTTGAATGGCAGGACAGGTCCAGAAAATATGTATCATATTTCCCAACTCGGTCCCGCATCTCCAGCAGGAGCTGGAGACGTGAGTGCCAAAGGAGGCCATTCTGGACGGAGTCATGTACCACCTCAACTAAATATTCTGTGTAAGTTCCCACAGGGTCAAACACTTGGTGGATTTGTAGACGGCTCTGGGTGCATGTTGCCATTGGGTGTCATCAAAGGTGCAAGCTAAGTCAGCTTCCCATTGTTGATATGGGCGAGTCTTAGTGAAGGTGCATTTTTGATGGAGGATGTTATAAAAATGGGAGATGCCCTTGATCCCCGATGTGGGATTGATGAGATATTCCCAAACTTTAGGATGGATACCGTATATGGGAATCGGTATAGTGTTCAGACAGTGATGTATGCGCAGGTAAGTCAAGTGGTCAGCAGTGGACAATACGTACTTGGATTGTAAGTCGGAGAAGGGTTTGATACGGGCGTCCCGAATTAGATGTTGGAGTGAATGGATCCCTTTAAGTTTCCAGTTAGTCAGTAGTAAGTCCGGGGATAGATAATGGAGGACTTCTAATGGTATAATATATTGTGGAGTATCTGGGATGTAATTTAGGAGTTTGGTCATTTTCTTCCAGGCGAGAGCTGAGGCTCTCATAGTTGGGGATATAGCCGTTGGAATAGGGGCTCCTAGGGGAGTACTTAAAATCCATTTTTTTAAGTTAAGGTGTGTGAGTGAGAGTGCAAGATTTTCTATATGGCCCCAGGAAGTGCTTGGTTGAGGCTGAAACCAGCTGGGAAGTTGTGCCAGTACTGATGCTAGGTAGTAATCTTCAAAATCTATGGATCCTGTGCCTCCCGCTAGTTTATGTTTGATCAGTTTTAGGTGAGCACACCTAGGGCGCTTGTCCTGCCAAAGATATCTATTAAATATCGTTTGAAGGGCTCTGAAAAAAGACGCCGGTAGGGGAACTGGAAGGGTTCTGAACAAATACAATATTTGAGGTAGGCAAACCATTTAAAGGCTGCCAGTTTGCCTGACCAAGATAGTTCACGTTTCGCTAATTGGGAGGTGGTTTTCTGTATGCTACTAAGGAGTGGTAGAAAATTACAGGAATAGAGGTTTTTGAGCGATTTCGGTAGTTGGATGCCTAGATATGATACAGTATATCTGTTTTTGCCCATGTAAATGGGTATTGTATTTGAAGTAGATTTCGCATTGTAGCGTCCATGTTAATGTCCAGTATAAAGGATTTAGTCGCATTCACCTTATAGTACGAAACCGTGCTGTACCAATTAAGCAATTTCTGTACTTCCGCCAGGGAAGAAGTTGGATTGGTAAGAATTAGAATGACATCATCAGCGAATAAGCTGATTTTATGTGATGTTGAGCCTATTTCTATGCCCGATATGCTTGGGTGAGATCGAACATGTTCTGCCAGGGGTTCCATAACCATGTTGAAGATAAGTGGGGATAACGGACAACCCTGGCGATTGCCGTTGGTGATGGCGAATGGGCGTGAGAGCATACCTTCAGCGAACACTTGGG
The DNA here is from genome assembly GCF_905171775.1 of Rana temporaria. Classification (NCBI taxonomy): domain Eukaryota; kingdom Metazoa; phylum Chordata; class Amphibia; order Anura; family Ranidae; genus Rana; species Rana temporaria. The sequence goes on from NC_053492.1 coordinate 287,014,269, forward strand.
CAAGGGAATTGGAATATAGTGCCATAATGGCGTTCAATATGTGGCCCTGGAATCCAAATTTTCTGAGTACCGCTTTGAGGTATGCCCAGTGGACTCTGTCGAACGCCTTCTCTGCATCCAAAGACAGGAGCAGAGAAGGCGTTCCGCTGGTCTCGGCGTGATGAATGAGGTCAATCATGCGTCTGGTGGCATCAGATGTTTGTCTGCCCTTCGTGAAGCCAGTCTGGTCCCTATTGATCAAGGTGGGCATAATATCTATCAATCGAGTTGCTAATGTTTTGGCATATATCTTGAGATCAAGGTTAAGAAGGGATATCGGGCGGAAGTTTTGGGGGAGATCCGACTCCTTTCCTGGTTTCGGTATTGTTATAACCAATGCTTTCAAATATTCATTTGGAAAGGAAGAGGAGGCAGCGTGGTTAAAAAGCTCAGTAAGAAATGGAGTTAGGATGTCAGAGAATTGTTTGTAGTATTCTCCATCTCCAGTCAGTCCGTCGGGACCAGGTGCTTTACCATTTGGCAAGGAATCTATAGCAGTCTTAAAGCGGATGTGCCATGGGGAAAAAATATTAAAAGCCAGCAGCTACAAATACTGCAGCTGCTGACTTTTAATATTAGGACACTTACCTGTCCTGGAGTCCAGCGCTGATCGCAGCAGAGCACGAGCGATCGCTCGTCTCTCTGCTGCTCCCCCCGCCATCCACGCTGAGGGAACCAGGAAGTGAAGCGCTGCGGCTTCACTGCTCGGTTCCCTACGGCACATGCGCGAGTCGCGCTGCGCCCGCCGATTGGCTCACACGCTGTGTGCTGGGAGCCGAGTGTTCCCAGCACACAACGGGCGACAGACGGGAAGTCGGAAAAACCCGTCTTTCGCCTGTAGCGTGTGGCCGGAAGTGGGTGCAAATACCTGTCTTTAGACAGGTATCTGCACCCCCCTCCCCCCTGAAAGGTGTCAAATGTGACACCGGAGGGGGGGCGGGTTCCGATCAGCGGGACTCCACTTTAGGGTGGAGAACCGCTTTAATTTCTTGGTCAGTGAATGGGGTATTGAGTATGTCAAGTTGGGATGTCCTCAATGTAGGCAGATTAAGGTTGTAGAGGAATTGGTCAATTCCTTCCTGCGTGGGTTGTGGAGTAAGGGGGTCCTGTTTCAGATTGTATAGGTCTCCATAGTAGGTGCTAAACGCGTCAGCAATGTCTTGTGGGTTGGACAGGGGTTGTTGCGTATGAGGGTGGTATAGTTGCGTAATTTTAGATTTGACTAGCCTGCCCTTAAGGCGTTGAGCCAATTGTTTCCCAGCTTTGTTAGATGTGGAGTAGGTAGAGGCTTTCAGTTTCTTATGGAGGAATTCATAGGAGTGTAGGAGCAGAGTCCTAAGTTCTTGTCTGAGGGACAACAATTGGTTCGTCAGGGAATCCTTAGGGTTGGCTTTATGTCTAAATTCTAGGTCAGCTCTTTGGGTAGTCAGATCGTCTAAGTGCTGCGTCCTCTTTTTTTATGGTAGGAACTGAGTTTTATCAGAGCACCTCTCACAAACGCTTTATGCGCACTCCACACCACGGCAGGATCAGGTACGGAGCCCTTGTTCATGGTGAAATAATCATTGATATGGTCAGAGATCTCTGAGGCATAGGTATTGTGTTGAATAATGTAGTTGTTTGCCCGCCACAAATAAGCGTTGCGTTGTGGGCTAGAATCTTCTAATGTAATGGATATTGGGGCGTGATCCGACCATGTCGTGGTGTGGATTTCAGAATTACAAATTTTTTCCAAAGACCATTTATCTGTTAAAAATAAGTCTATTCTGGAGTACGTGGTATGTCTTGAGGAGAAAAACGTGTAGTCCCGTTCGGAGCCATGGTGGCATCTCCACATATCGTATAAGTCATGAGTGGAAGAAAACGCTTAAGAGGAGAGTCACGCCTCTTTGCAGCTGAAGTGGAGTCCATAGATATATCAGGAACCAAGTTGAAGTCCCCACATACCACCAGATGGCCTTTTTGAATCGAACTAACCTTGCGCATTACTTTCTGTAAAAATTGCATCTGGTGGGAGTTCGGGGCGTATAGATTAATGAGGGTGTATGGAGTTCGGTTGATGTTGGAGACAAGAATTATGAAACGCCCATCTGGGTCTGAGAAGAGATCAAGGAGTTGAAAGTTCACTGTGTCCCTGATATTGATCATAACTCCTCTAGTCTCAGTAGAGTGGGAAGCATGGAAGATGTGAGGGAACTTGTTATGTTTTCAAAGGGAGGTGGATGTAGAGAGTAGGTGAGTCTCCTGTATGCATAGGATGTCACTGTGGAGAGCCGTAGCGGTCCTCCACAGTGAGTGACGCTTGGCTGGATGATTCAGTCCATTGTCATTTAGGGAGAGAGTAGTAAACGGCATCTTGAGGGAGTGTGGGTGATAAGAATATGAACAAGAAATTACAGTTAGTCACTGTAGATCACAGCTGAGAGCGTTCGATAGCGAGGTTGTGCGTTAGGCTGGTGACGAGCCAGGAACCTGATGGTAAGATGAATTGTTAGGCTGCGGATAGAGCAATACGTTATTCATAAAACGACAAAGGTAACCGGAAAAAAAAAAAACTGAAAGAGAAAATCGCAGAGTATTCGTTAGTGGGATACAGCAGTAGTCCTGTGTTGTCAACCGGGCAGGTAGGATGAAGAGGGGGTGTCAGGCACCGTGTAGTCCTCTAAGCGGGGAAGAAACAGTTAGTTGGCACAGGGAGATGAAAATCAAGAAGAACATGTATTGCAGAGCTCAGGGGAACTTAAAGGCAAAGCAGTGAGTGGCCTTATGTAGTGCAGAAGTGGGCATCCTTCAGGTGTGGCTGCGATCCATGGTTTTGCGGGGTGCATTCGCTCTTGGGCAGTTCCAGGATAATACCCCAGGCGTGTAGTAGGCGCAGGCCATTTTCTAGGTCATTTATAACATGAGTTTGGCCATTCCTTGTGATGAGGAGGGTGGCTGGGTAGCGCCATTTGTACGGCATCTTGTGATTTTGGAGCCCCTTGGTGATAGGGTTTAGTTGGCGGCGCTGCTGGAGAGTAAACTTGGAGAGATCAGTAAAGAACTGGACCCCCGTGAACGGATCTGGCAGTGGTGCTTTCACCCTGGCCCCCATCAATAGGTTTTCCTTAGTGTGGTAGAAATGGACCCTCATTAGTACGTCCCTAGGGACCGATGCAGCTAAGTGAGACGGCTTTGCGATCCTATGGATCCTGTCAATGATAAGATCAATGGTGATGCGTCAGGTATAACAGTATGCATCAATTCTCTGGCATAACTGGCCAGATCCGCAGGCAGTACAGTCTCAGGGACCCCCCGCAATTTAACGCTATTTCTGCGAGATCTGTCTTCTAAATCGGCCAGCTTGGCGCGCAGCCATGTTTGTTTCTCTTTGACATCCTCATAGCAATCAATGACATCATTGACAGTGGAGGTACATTCATTTAGGCCTTTTTCCACATTAGACACCCTGTGCCGGATTCAGCAAGATTTTACGCCGGCGTATCTATAGATACGCCGGCGTAAATTCAAAGCTGCGCCGGTGTATCTTCTTTCTGTATTCAGAAAGCAAGATACGCCAAAATTAGGCTAAGATCCGACTGGCGTAAGTCTCTTACGCTGTCGTATCTTAGGGTGCATATTTACGCTGGCCACTAGGTAGCGCTTCCGTAGTTTTCGGCGTAGAATATGAAAATTACCTAGATCCGCCGATTCACAAACGTACGTGCGCCCGGCGGAATTTTTTTACGTCATTTGCGTAAGGCTTTTCCAGCGTAACGTTGCTCCTGCTTCTATGAGGCGTACGCAATGTTAAGTATGGACGTTGTTCCCGGGTCAAATTTTGTCGTTTGCGAATACGGCTGGATGTAATTTACGTTCACGTCGAAACCAATACGTCCTTGCGGCGTACTTTGGAGCAATACACACTGGGATATGTTCACGGACATGCGCATGCGCCGTTCGTAAAAAACGTCAATCACGTCGGGTCACCACCCATTTATATAAAACATGCCCCCCTCATCCTCATTTGAATTAGGCACGCTTACGCCGGCCACATTTACACTACGCCGCCGTAACTTAGGAGGCAAGTGCTTTGTGAATACAGCACTTGCCTCTCTGATTTACGGTGACGTAGCGTAAATACGATACGCTACGCCGCCGTAACAATGCGCCCGGCTACCTGAATCTAGCCCCTAGTCATCTAAAGAGTAGGGGCTAGATTCAGGTAGCCAGGCACATTGTTACGGCGGCGTAGCGTATCGTATTTACGATACGCCGCCGTAAATCAGAGAGGCAAGTGCTATATTCACAAAGCACTAGCCTCCTAAATTACGGCGGTGTAGCGTAAATGGGGCCGGCGTAAGCTCGCCTAATTCAAATGAGGATGAGGGGGGCGTGTTTTATGTAAATGGGTGGTGACCCGACGTGATTGACGTTTTTTACGAACGGCGCATGCGCCGTCCGTGTACATATCCCAGTGTGCATTGCTCCAAAGTACGCCGCAAGGACGTATTGGTTTCGACGTAAACGTAAATTACATCCAGCCCTATTCGCGAACGACTTACGCAAACGACGTTAAAAAATTCAAAATTCAACGCAGGAACGACGTCCATACTTAACATTGCGTACGCCTCATAGAAGCAGGAGCAACGCTACGCCGGAAAAGCCTTACGCAAACTACGTAAAAAAATTCCGCCGGGCGCACGTACATTTGTGAATCAGCGTATCTTGGTCATTTGCATATTCTACGCTGAAAACGACGGAAGCGCCACCTAGCGGCCAGCGTAAATATGCACCCTAAGATACGAAGGAGTAAGAGACTTACGCCAGTCGGATCTTAGCCTAATTTCGGCGTATCTTGCTTTCAGAATACAGAAAGAAGGTACGCTGGTGCAGCTTTGAATTTACGCGGCGTATCTATAGATACGCCAGCGTAAATTCTTGCTGAATCCGGCCCTGTATATCTAAGGTGATTTTAGCAAACAGTGAGGAGAGATCCGTCATGAGGGATGTTTGCAGAGAGAGTAGCATGTCTTTTAATGTTGTGTCCATTACTGGTTGTCCGGAGGTGGGGAAGGACGCCATGGACGAGTGTAGGGCCTGGTTAGAGAGAAGGGGGTTGAAATCCTGGGCCTCAATTTGTGAGTGCAGCGGCCGCTGCAGCAGAGCGTCTAGCCGCATTTTTGCTTTTGTTGGGCTGCCTGGGAGGTTGTCACTGCTTGGGGGGCAGGGGGGTTGAGCTGAGGTACCTGTATCAGGCGATTCCTCCAGGTATTCGTCCTGGAGGTCTGTGTAGGAGTCCCGCTGCGCTGTCGGGCCGGCGCCATCTTGGCCTCCCCCGTCCATCTCCGCCGGCTTGTAGGCAAACTCGGTACGTTTCTGGGGCTTGTGGTCGGTCAATCTTTTCCGGGATGTGTTCATTATGGTCCCCGGCATGACTGCTCTGCGGATGTCCAAGAATGGAGCAAGGATTGGGGCCCTAGTCGCTGGATTGTGTCCCCTGGCTGCTGAGCTGAGAGCTTATGCATCCATCACTATCTCCGGCCAGCCACGCCCCCCGGCATTACAATTCTTAACCATCAATGACAAAGAGCACAGATCAAGCAATCTGAATCCCTGTTACCTGTGGCATGACAGTGGGAGCACACAGAGCTCCAGACATCACTTTGTAGCTCTGCCCAATGCCATATCAGTGCACAGCATGCCCCTAGGTAGCAGATGCTATATCCCTGTGTGAGTTCCTGGGAGAAGACTTAAAAAATGCACAACCGCACAACCACATGCTTCCGAAAATTTGGCCCTCCTCCATGTCCTGCATTTTACATGCTGCCATGCAGGCATAGGCCTCTTAAAGGTTGGGGGGGGGATCTGAGGGCCCCATTAGCCTTGTGAATGAGGCTGCGTGCTGCCTCCTCCATGTTCCTCCCTTTCCTGGGCCTTTTGGGTGGAAAGCGGAGGGGAGGCACCTGTGATTCTGTCAGGCTACTGGGCCCGGCCATCTCCTGGCTGCCACTTCCCCCTACCACGTCCTGGCTGCCACATTCCACAGCCTCCTCCTGGCTGAGGCTTTCCTGTGTATAAAAAAAGGGACATAGTTTTAGTTTTTGGTTCATCAAATCACACACAATTTTCAGCTCATGACCGTTGCAAATTGAATGTTAATAAATAGAAAAGACTATCTTTCTGACCCCAGCATTTTTCATTCATGTCCCAATAATTTTTGGCCACTACTGTCTATTGATATGTAAAACACTTTTTTTTGTTAAATCATAAATTTGTTATCAATAATAACATCTAGTTAACATCATTAGTTTTAGAGCAATACATATGTTGAACAATACTATACCTGGCTCAAGCTGGGCTCCTCCACTTCTTCCTGGTTGGAAGGCCCAGGTTGGTCGTTGGAAGCCTCAGCTGGGGTTGAAGAAAGGGTGGAAAAAAGAGTTGAAAGTGATGGCCTGATTTCAGTCTGGTCTCACAGAAAACACATTCTTTCATAGTACCACAGACTGGGGACATAAATGTCTTCTGCTGCTGCTACAGATCTTTGGGAGTCCAGGAGCTTATTGGGCTCCCTATTATAATTGCTCCTCAAGCCACTAATTTTGGTTTTCAAATAGGGGATGTCTGCCGTGGGGATCTGCGTCTTCACAAATTCCAGGAATTTCTCCTTCACTGCCTTCCTAGCTTGTTTGTTTTTATATAAGGGGTGTTTTACATGCCACAAACAGGTCAGCTCCCTGTACCTGTCAATAAACAGGGGCAGGAAATCATGATCTTTGAACCGTTTCATTTTCTCTGCAAGACAAAATACAAGACAAACAAACACTAATGTCAGTCTAAACTCTCCTAATCTTATCCCAATATAGGCCTCAATCTACAGTATAAGCAGTATAGGCCACTGATGCCCCAAGTTAAAATTTTACCTTCTTTATAACGATTGTCGCTTCTGTTACTCCTTCCTCCACTCACAGATCGCAGATACGACACACATGTGTTAGCTTTATATACACTGCGTATGCGTGAAACTTCGCCCGCATCGCCGGCCCCTGACATTCTTTCTAGTATATTCCCCGGCCCTTATCTTTTGGCACAGTGGGAGAGCACATGGCGGAGACACAGCAAGTGCATAATAGCACTAACGAGGAGGAAAGCCTGGAGCCAGAAACTTTCCGATCCAGGAGGAGATATAAGGCTGCAAATATGTCCTTTGTAGAGATGGTGGACATCTTGAAGAGGACCTACTGTTGTAAAATTTAAAATGTAAACTTTCAGGTTCGTGGGCACAGTAATCGGGTTGTTTTTACACTACGCCGACGCAACTTACAGGAGCAAGTGCAGTATTCACAAAGCATTGGCTCCGTAAGTTGCGGCGGCGTAGCGTAAATGGGGCCGGCGTAAGCGTGTGTAATTCAAATGTGGAAGGGGGGACGTGTTTTATGTAAATATATGATGACCGTCCGTGCACATATCCCAGTGTGCATTGCTCCCGAGTATGCCGTAACGACGTATTGGTTTCGACGTGAACGTAAATTACGTCCAGCCCTATTCGCGAACGACTTACGCAAACAACGTAAAAAATTCAAATTTCGAAGCGGGAACGGCGTCCATACTTAACATTGGCTGCGCCTCCTAATAGCAGGAACAACCTTACGCCGAAAAAGCCTAACGTAAACTACGTAAATAAATTGCGCCGGGCGTAAGTACGTTTGTAAAGGAAAAAATGTATGCGCTCGTTCTAAATGTGAAAAACCTAAAAAAATATAAAAAAATATAAAAAAGCTGCGATCAAAAAGTGTTATACCACACCAAACAAATATAAATAACAGAAAGCAGATCGCGCTAATATAATCAGCCAGCTATCTGCAAAATAGTATGTCAGATGTGAGTGACAACAAATGCAGTGAGCTGTGACACGTGTGACTCTATTCAATGAAAAATATATAAATAAGTGAATAAATAGTCCTTTGTGGAAAAAATTGCTCAATGAAGAAAAAATAAATAAAAATAAAAATGAAAATATAAACACATGAATGAAAAATATTTTTCATAGATGAATCCTGTAATGAGCCAAAAGTCCACTCCACCATACAGAAGTTTCAAATGAAGATGTCCCCAGTGCAGAAATTGTAAAACATCCCAGGAAAGGTGATGAGAAAGCACTTCCACCAAAGACAAACACTGCCTCTTACCGAATATTATTGGTCTCTGTTTAAGGAGACCAAATACAGCATGTAAGGGTGTATTCACAGCAGATATTCCCTCCGGTTATCCAACTTAAAAGCTGTCAGAATCGATCAGTCATCTCAGCACAACAGGATATATGTAAATAGAAGAGGGACTCACAATAGTGTAAAATCCTCGCGATTTAATAGATAAAATAAGGTATGCACTTACATCAATAAGATCAAAATAAGGCATCCAACATGAAAACAAGCCGGCCAGCTTTAAAAACGAACGCCCGTATCTTCCGGGTTACTACGATATGCGCGGTGATGTCAGAACGTCTCCTCCCTACGTTTCGTCACTAGTGGACGTGGTGACGGGATACGTACGTTTGTGAATCGGCGTATCTAGGTAATTAGCATATTCTACGCCGACAACAACGGAAGCGCCCCTAGCGGCCAGCGTCAGAATGCACCCTAAGATACGACGGCGTAAGAGACTTAAGCCAGTCGTATCTTAGGCTAATGTCGGCGTATCTAGCTTTCTGAATACAGAAAGTAGATACGCTGGCGCAGCTTTGAAATTATGCGGTGTATCGATGGATACGCCGGTGTAATTCTTTACTGAATCTACCCCAATGTTTTTGGCAGATACAGGTTAGCTACATTTGGTCATGCCTATTTATATTTAAAGAAGTTTAGTACATTGTTGTCTAGATGTGTTTGTAACTAGAATGAAATGCAAACTTAATTCAGTGTAAGGAGAGGACACTCAGCAGCTGTTTACACATCTGGACTCAGGAGCACTAGTTTGTGATACCAGAACAATCTTTTTAGGGTGTCCGACACAGGTGCTCCAGTGTATAATTGGTGTGTCTCCATGTGTGAAACTTGTCCAAAAAAGGTAAGTATTCCAGCTTTGGTAAGTCTGGTGCTTTGGTATGTCTTCAGCTTGGAACTCTGCCAAAACAGACAATTGTACTACACTTCCAAGCAATGTTTCATATTCCTATTTCTGGTCTCAAATATCGGTGTGCTAAGTATGCCTTTTGTTTCATTCACATAGGGGGAAAAACTTGGGACATCTGAGGACACCAGGAACCCAACACCTCAGAAAGAAGGGGAACTCAGCACACCACAACCTGAGGATGTGGAGGGAGGAGAGGTGTATGATGTGGGTGAAATAGTGACCACATCAGGTCAGTGTCTGAGACCACAGCTTCAGGTAATAGATGTATGCCTGCATATTTATAATACATGGTGTGTTTTTTTATTTTAGGTGATGCGAATGTTGTGGAAGAAGATACTCGTTTCACCAGTGCAAGTGCACACATCCACATCCGGGACATAATAGTGTGGAATCGTAATTTAGAGCTGATAAAGCAAAAGATCAATGATGTTGGAAAAAAAAAATGAAGAACATCATTGATGTTTTAGACAGAATCTAAATCACACAAAAATACTACCTTTTTTTTTTGTGTACTTTTTTTATATTAATAAAACATTTTAAGCATTTTAAAAGCATAATTTTGAAGATGCACACAGTGGGGGTTATTTACTAAAGGCAAATCCACTTTGCACTACAAGTGCACTGCAAGTGCATTTGAAAGTGCACTTGGAAGTAAAGTCGCTGGCCCAGATTCAAGAAGCACTTGCGCCCGCGCAACCATAGTTGCGCGGCGCAAGTGCTTACTTGCTCCGGTGTAACGAGTGCTCCTGATTCAGGAACCTCGTTACACCGAATGCAGCCTAGGATGTGACAAACATAAGCCTCCTTATGCCTTCACATCCCAGGCTGCATTCTTGCGTTGGCCGCTAGGGGGCGCGGCCTTTGTGATCGGCGTGTAGTATGCAAATTGCATACTACCACCGATTCACAAAAGTTGTGCGGGCCCTGCGTACGCAAGGTACGGAGTTTCCGTACGGCGCCTTTAGCATAAGGCTGCTCCTGCTAATAGCAGGCGCAGCCAATGCTAAAGTATAGCTGCGCCTCCCGCCCGTGAAATTTAAATTTCACGTCGTTTACGTAAGTGAACCGTGAATGGCGCTGGACGCCATTCACGTTCACTTAGAAGCAAATGACGTCCATGCGACGTCATTTGCCGCAATGCACGTCAGGAAAGTTTCCCGACGGAGCATGCGCTGTTAGCTCGGCGCGGGAGCGTGCCTAATTAAAATGATTCCCGCCCCCGGTGGGATCATTTACATTAGGCGCCCTTACGCAGGGCTAATTAGCATAGCGCCCGCGCAATTTACGGAGCTACTTCTCCGTGAATCGCTGGGCAAATGGAAATATTTGCGTGGGCGCAGAGAAAAATCTTTGCTCTTTGCCCACGCAAATATTGCTCCATTCTACTTGAATCTGGGCCGCTGTGTAGATCCAGGGGGGAAATGCAAGGAAAATAAAAACAAATGCATTTTAGCTTGCACATGATTGGATGATAAAATCAGCAGAGCTTCCCCTAATTTCAGATCTACCCCTTAGATTTAGAGCGACTGCACTTTGATTTGTCTCTTGTAAATAACCCCCAGTGTGTCAACATGTGCTATCTGCCATCAGGGGATATCAATGTACGTGTTTTGTGGGTGCAACCCCTTCCTCGCAAGTAGGTGAGAGGAAGGGATTGCACCCCTGAAACATGTATATTGATCTCCCATGATGGGAGATAGCACATGTTGACATTAGGCATGGGATCAGGAGGGAAATCCACATTTTGAATCCCAATTTGTGTGCATCTTAAAAATTTGGCTTTTACAGGGGTGACATCATCCCATCTGATGAAGGCAAGATCAACACATTTTTGATATACTATAATGTCTGATATTGCCTTCACCTCTGATGTTTCATCAGAAAGGGACACGTTTCGGAACTGCTAATTGGTTCTTTCTTTAGCCAATGACGTCATTGGCTAAAGGAACCAATTAGCAGTTCCGAAACACGTCCCTTTCTGATGACACACTTTCTGTTTGTGTTCCATCCTGGTTTTCCCACTTCCGCTGATGTCCGGGCTCCATACTCCACACTGACCCAGACAGCGTTATTGTCTTTCCGGAGCCTGCAGCATCCACCAGCTGTCGTTTTCTGGATCCTACTGGAAGTATTACATACTGGGACCTTCCTAATATTGGAATATCACCTGGATACACTTACTACATGCTACTTTTCATCCTCTATCTTGTAAGTGTTTTTTAATCCTTTTGGGGATATTAAAAAAAATGTATTTCTGCACTTAGAGAGCGCCTTTGTTTTTCTGTTTTTCTTTTTCCATTATCCCAAACGCATTTTCCACCACTCTTCTGTCTCTGGTTATAATAGCATGAACCCGAGTTGGGGGGGTGGGACGATGTGGATGTGTTTCCCATTGATTGCCCCTCAGCAGTTGGGAAAGTCCCACCACTGGGCAAATTGGGAAGCCACAGTCTGCCATTCCTGTGGCATTGAAGGAAATTGTGGAGTCAAACCAGAAAAAAAATAGTACTTTTGCACATAACATTGCAAGCAAATTAAACACAAACATTCTTGGCCAACATCAGTATAACATTTATTTTATGGTGTATTTAACCATTTCAATACAGGGCATTTTCACCCCCTTCCTGCCCAAAACAATTTTTAGTTTTCAGCGCTGTGAATGACAATTGCGCAGACGTGCGACGTGGCTCCCAAACAAAATTGACGCCCTTTTTTTCCCACAAATAGCGCTTTCTTTTGGTGGTATTTGATCACCTCTGCTGTTTTTATTTTTTGCGCTATAAACAAAACAAGAGCGACAATTTTGAAAAAAACACAATGGCCCAGATTCACAAAGACTTACGACGGCGTATCTCCAGATACGCCGTCGTAAGTCCGAATGAGCGCCGTTGTATGTATGCGCCTGATTCATAGAATCAGTTACGCATACATTCTGACAAGATACGAGCGGCGTAAGTCTCCTACGCCGTCGTATCTTGGGTGCATATTTACGCTGGCCGCTAGGTGGCGCTTCCGTTGATTTCCGCATCGAATATGCAAATGAGCTAGATACGCCGATTCACGAACGTACGTGCGCCCGTCGCATTTAGTTACGCCATTTACGTAAGACATACGCCGGCGTAAAGATAAAGCAGGTCTCTAAGTGGCAAAGCCCATGCAAAGTATGGACGTCAGAACAAGCGTATCTTTTTACGTTGTTTGCGTAAGTCGTACGCGAATAGGGCTGTGCGTAAGTTACCTTATCTTATACCGTATCTTAGGCATTCTATCCGACGCATGCGCACTTGGGATACGTCCATGGACGGCGCATGCGCCGTTCGTTCAAAACGTCAATCACGTCGGGTCACGATTCATTAGCATAAAACACGCCCACCTTTTCGCAATTTGAATTAGGTGCGCTTACGCCGACACATTTACGCTACGCCGCAACTTAGGACGCAAGTGCTTTGTGAATACAGCACTTGCCTCTCTAAGTTGCAGCTGTGTAGCGTAAATACGATACGCTACGCCCGCCCACACTTACGCCGCCCTACGTGAATCTAGGCCAATATCTTTTACTTTTTTAATAAATAAATATCATACATTTAAAAAAAAAAAAAAGTTTTTTTCTCCTCAGTTAAGACCGATACGTATTCTTTTACATATTTTTGGTAAAAAAAAAAAAAAATCGCAATAGGCGTATTTGATCGGTTTGCGCAAAAGTTCTAGCATCTACAAAATAGGGAATAGAATTATGGCATTTTTATTTTTTTACTAGTAATGGCAATGATCTGCGATTTTTATTGTGACCGTGACTTTGCGGCGGACATATCAGACACTTTTGACATATTTTTGGGACCATTCACATTTACACAGCGATTAGTGCTATAAAACTACACTGATTACTGTGTAAATGTGACTGGCAGGGAAGGGGTTAACAGTAGGGGGTGCTGAAGGGGTTAAATATGTTCCCTAAAGTGTGTTCTAACTGTAGGGGGACTCACAAGGGGAGGAGATCGATGTGTGTTCCTCTGTACTGGGAACAAACATCAGTCTCCTCACCGCTGACAGGACATGGATCTGTGTGTTTATACACACAGATCCATGGTCCTGCCGTGATTTCAGGCAATAGCAGGTGCCCGGCGGACATCACGGCCACCGGGCACGCGCACCGGGTCCCGAGAAATGCAGCAGGGGCGCGCCCGCACCCCTAGCGGCCGGGGAAAGCAAGGACATCATATGACGTCCAGTCTGAAGGACGAAAGGTCCCTGCCGACATCATTTTACTATGACTCGGTAGGGAAGAGGTTAAAGACAAAAATATAAGGTCCACTTATCAGATTCCTCACCTCCTCTGATGACCCATTGTAAAAAATGTAGGGTGGGGGAGGGTTCCAAATGGGACCAAAAAAAAAGCCTCTGCCACTCTGCCTGAATTTAATGACAACAATAACATGTGTACACATTTTAAGGGGTGTTTAGGGTAAAGCACTAAAATGGAACTGACAAAATACATTGTTGAGTGTCTAGGCTAGGTGTGTATGGGCACAGGATAGCATGCTGGAGAGGTTAGTGAAGGTAAATATGCATGTAGGCCAAAAAAATTGCAATAAAAGCTTACAGCATGCATGAGGACAAAGGGGACATTCACAGCATATTATAATCATGGTAATTAGGGAATGATGAAAGAAATACAATACATTAGCAAACATTAAATACATAGAATGTGATGTTAAAGGAGAAAACTTATATATAAAAATATATATAAAAAATTAGTTGCGCTACCACCATGAAATTGAAGTCCATAGAGAAAATGAAGTCCATAGACTTGAGAATTGGTGGACCAGATAAAGTGTTCAATCAAACCAATTAATAAAAAACAAAAGATAAGAACCATCAAAAAATATTCATAAATATATAAATAAGCATGTGTAAATCTTATCAAAGAAAGGAAACATGATCCAAACAAGCCCTCAGTATCAAGGTTCGTGTATACTGACAAAAAAATTAAATGAAACGAAAAGGAAAAACGGCTTGACTGCAGATGTATCAAAAAACAGATGTTCTGTTCATCAGAGTAAGGAAAGGCAATCACCACCGCTTACCAGATTGAAGATCATATGAAGCGTATCAGGAAACACTCAGCCGACCACGAATCACTATTCAAGGGTTCCTCCTATGAGATATTCTGCTGGCATTGCACTGAGATCCTGCTTCAGTGTATTCCTCCAAACTTGAAGGATAATGTCCCCAGGTCGATGTATAATTACATAGGGCAGAGAAGAAAAGAAGGCTTCATGGTGCAGCTTTCATTTCAGGGGTTTTATTAAAACACACACCAAAATACTGAACACACTGAAAGCAGACAGAGTTTAAAAAAAACACACAGCCGTGGCATGTAACCAGACCGGCTCGTGTGTGGTGAGGTAAGGGATACTGACTCCCCCCGACGCGTTTCCCCGTAACAGGATTTATATATTTATGAATGGTTTTTGATGGTTCTTAATTTTTGTTTTTTATTAATTGGTTTGATTAAACACTTTATCTGGTCCACCAATTCTCAAGTCTACGGACTTCATTTTCTATATGGACCTCCATTTCTTGGTGGTAGCGCAACAAATTTTTTATATATATATATTTTTTTAAAGCGGAGGAGGGCGGAGGATCATAAATTTCAATTTCCCCCTCCCCCACACCCCCCCTCGCCAAGTGCAGAGGGGGGAAAGTGGTGCAAGGCACCATTCTTGGTCAGTACATAGGGTGTATCGTAGCGTGATAGCATTAGGGTCAAGTGCCCAAAAGGAGAGAGAAGGAGAAACAGGAAAGAGAGAGAAAGAAAGAGAGGGAAGGGGGAGGAGAAGGAGGGAGAAGGAACGAGAGCGAGAATGCACAGTAGGGGGGAAAAACAGAGTGGAGAAGAGTGGATCCGCGCCCGCCCCCCCCAGCCCCCCCAAAACCTAGAAGGAGGGACGCCAGATACCTCAGGCGACTTAAAAGACATACTGACGGTAGCGGTCAGTGGTAACAAAATGGTTCCAGCAAGCCCAAGTAAAGGAGAATTTCTGCACTCTATCTTGGGAAATGTGAATCAGCTCCTCCATTTCTTTTATTGAAGAAATCTGTGCAAGCCACTCTCTGACTGTCGGGATGGCGGTAGAGCGCCAATGTCTAGGAACGCAAACTCTGGCAGCACTGACCATATGCATGGCTAGGGATTTGAAATAGTCTTTCTTGGGAAGCGATGTATGATGTAGAAGGAATTGGGATGGGGTGTAGTCCAAAGTGTAAGTAGTGATATGTGAGATGAGACCGTGGACCTCCCTCCAAAAGGGCTGAAGGGCTCCACAGTCCCACCACACATGAAGCATAGTTCCCACCCCTGCACCACATCTCCAGCAGGTGTCAGGGATATTAGGGGAAAATTTGTGGAGGCGGGACGGGGTACTGTACCACTTAGTGATCGCTTTGTAGCCATTCTCTTGAATGGCCACATTCGCTGAACCCTTGTGGGTATATTCATAGATAGTGTTCCAGTCATCCACTGACAAGGACGTCTGAAGATCTCTATTCCATGAAAGCTGCGGCGGGGTGGGAGTCTGTGGCGGGCCTTCCACTAGGAGGGTGTACAGAAAGGGAAACCAGGTGTCTTTGTGGCGTTTTACGATGGCACAGAGATTCAAAGGGTGTAAGTTGGCGTAAATTCCCCCGACACACCAGGTGGAAAATCTAGGTTCCCCCGTAGGGATGTCAAAGGATTCGGGTGAGAGGGCGAGGGCCCTAGTATCGAAGCTTTCTTGAAAGCCAGAAGTGAGGGATAGATAAGTGGGTGGGCTAATAAGAATTGGGGCCAGTTCCTAGAGGATAGCCATGGGAGTAAATGCAAGGGGGCTGGTGAGAAGCTTTTCTCAAGGAGGACCCACAACTTTTTAGAGGCGTGGATATTCAAATCCGCTATCCTCGTGATATGGCACATGCTATGGTACTTCTGAAGGTCCGGAAGACCAATGCCGCCCCCAGATTTAGATAAAGTGAGTCGGGAGTACTTTATTCGAGGTTGAGAACCTCTCCAGAGGAAGGTCGAACAAGCCTTCCAATATGATGTAAAGAATCCTGGGGGCAGGGAAATGGGGACTGATTGCATAAGATAGAGTAAGCGGGGCAAAATTATCATTTTAATCAGGGCCGAGCGACCGAACCAGGAGACATTCAGGCCCATCCAGTCTTTAAGGCATTTTTGAGCCTGAAGAAGGGCAGGATGGAAGTTTTTAGAATACAAATCTGCTAGACTGGAGGGGATGCGGATACCAAGATAAGTAAGCGAGTCCTGTGCCCACCGAAAAGGGAAACACTCCCGGCAGTGTAACACCTCCTGGGGGGGAAGGGAGACGTTCAGTGCTTGCGGATTTTGCGTGGTTAATTTTCAGGTTCGAGAGGGTGCCGAAGTGGTCTAGATCTGTGAGAACATTGGGTAGGGAGATCCTGGGGGAGCTCAAGGAGAGAAGGACATCGTTTGCAAAAGCAGCGACTTTGAATTCTCTCACCCTAACGGTAATCCCCAGAATATCTGGGTTTTCCCTCAGCCTGTTAAGGAGGGGCTCTAGGGTGAGAATATATATCAGAGGTGATAGAGGGCATCCCTGACGTGTGCCATTACTGATGGGGAAGGCGTCCGACAGGTGACCATTGACTTTAACCGCGGCCGAGGGGCCGGCATACAGGGCCAAAATGTGCGACAACATGCGGGTCCCCAGACCCAAAGCCACGAGTACCTCCTGCATGTAGTCCCAGGCCACCCTGTCGAATGCCTTCTCAGCGTCGAGAGAGAGAAGAAAGCCTTGCGTTTTGGAAGTCGTGAACCAGTGATGCAAATTCAGAGTTCGTAGTTGGTATTGTCCCTGGCCTCCCGACCAGGGACAAATCCCACCTGGTCTAGCGAGATAAGTCCAGGAATCAAGGGAGCCAACCTATTCGCAAGGACTTTCGCATAGATTTTTATGTCCACATTTAAGAGCGAAATCGGACGGTAGTTGGCCACCAAAGAGAGGTCCTTACCCTCCATAGGGATCACTGCTATGTGGGCTGCCAGCATGTTGCCAGGCTTGTTTTGAGGGTCAGATAAGGCATTGAATATGGCCAGGAGCCTAATGGCAAGCGCATCGCTAAAAGATTTGTAGTACTGAAGGGAAAAGCCTTCCTGGCCCGGGGCCTTCCCAGTCTTCATTTGTTTAATAGCCAAATCCACTTCCGCCGCCGTTATGGGGCCTTCCAGGGCAAGTGATTGTTGTGGGGAAATTGGTTTGGGGCTATACCGGGAGAGGAATTCTTTAATTTGCGTCTTCCGTGAGTTAATCTTGGACTGGGAGAGATCTTGGGGGTGGAGATTATACAATTTAAAATAAAAGTCCTCAAACTCTTTGGCAATGTCCTCATTCCTGACCAGACAATCACCACCAGGACTATGTAAATGGTGGATTGTAGATGTGGGTTTTGAGTTTTGCACCGTGCGTGCCAAAAGGCGCCCGCTCTTGTTACCCTGTTCATAAAAGATCCTCTGTCCAAAAATGTATCGCCTCTTAGCGCGTTTGCCCAGCTCCTCCATGAGAGATGCTCAGGTTCGTGTCAAGTCTTGCAGGGTGGCCAGGGCACGGGACATCTTGTGGGACGTTTCAAGGGATTTAATTGTCGCAATAAGGGAGTTTATATATTCCTGGTGTTGTTTCTTGGCCTTTGTGGCCAGGGAGATCAATTCCCCATGGATCACGCATTTATGCACCTCCCATAGGGAAACCGGCGAGATCTCCGGGTTTGAGTTCTCTGAAAAGTATTGTTGAATGCGTGTGCGAATTTGGTCAGTCACGGAGGGGTCCTTGAGCAAGGAGGGATTCAGACGCCAAGTCTTCATTCTAGAGGACGTTTCAGGGAAAGCTAAGGTGACACTGATCGGATGGTGATCCGATAAAAACATCGGTTCTATTGTGGACTGCTGGAGAAGAGTAAGGTCTGGTTGGGAGAGGAAAAAAGAATCGATCCTGGAATACTTTTGATGTGGGGCTGAAAAAAAAGTGTAGTCCTTAACCGAGGGGAAAAGTGTGCGCCAGGCGTCATGCAGGGATAGAGACTGAAGGTGTAGGTTGATCTGCCTCAATGCCCTGTAGGTCAAGGTGGAGGCTCCCGTACAGGTGTACATAAGAGGGTTCAAGGGGACATTGAAGTCCCCCCCAGAAGCAAAATACAAGACTGGAAGGAAGCTAACAGGTCACATGTCGTCCTAAAGAAGGCCACCTGACGGTCGTTGGGGCAGTAAATATTAGCAAGCGTGATAGGTTTAGATTCGTAAGAGCCCTTAAGGAAAATGTACCTACCCTCCGGGTCAACGAGAGAGTCAGACATATGGAAGTTTGCATGTTTAGATACTAGGATAGAGACACCCTTCGTTTTGGAGGCAGGATTAGTGGCGTGAAATGCGGACCAGTAGATATGATTAGAAAGCTTAGGGATGGCGTCCGAACGGAAATGGGTCTCCTGAAGGAAAATAAAGTGGGCTCTATGTTTGGTGAGGGAAGATAAAACTTGAGATCTCTTCTCTGGCAAGTTGAGGCCCTTTACGTTAAGAGATAGACATTTCAAGGTCAAGGGAGGCATGGTCTATGGTCAGCGCTGCAGAGCTCTGTATAAGAAAGGGAGAGTGAGTGAGGAATCTGGACTTAAGGGGCGAGGAGCAAGAAGGGGGGAGACCAGGAGGGCCGGCGCGGACCCAATCGAAGGAACAGGTAGAACCCTAGGATGAAAGCCAAGAGGAAAAGAAGGGAGGAAAAGAGGGATAATGAGGAGAAAGGGACAGAGGCAGGAAAGAGGAGGGGTAGAGAGAGAACCAAGGTAAAGAAAAGAGAGGAAAGCACATGGTAAAGAAAAATTTAAACCAGAGGTGATATTAGGCCTGCCAAATCACCTAAAAGGGTGAACGAAACAAGGGACGGAAACCTCAAAGAGGGGACGACCCAGGGACCAAGACAGAAACTTGCTAAAGACAGGGAGGTTACTATGGGGAACCCGCTAAATTTGGAGAAAGGAAATACAGAGGAGCCCTCTGAAAAGTGCTGGACTCAGGGGCTAGTAAGTGTAGCAAACAACATATATAGCAGTTGTAACATAAGGGGAGGATGTACTGTAAAACAGTGCAAACAATATGAACAAGTGCAAACAAATTTACCAAGGATCATCAGGGAAACATCAAGTGTCGCCACTTGTCTCGCAACGCCCAGCCAGGCATGCATCGACCAGGGGATAGACAGATAAATACAATAAAATGCAATAGAATGAGAGAGAGATCCCATATGATAATGTGAGATGGTTTGAGTGCCTGGAGAGTCAAGCGCAAAAGTGAAGACAACACTTAAAGCGAGAGATTTCTATGTCTAATGGGTGAGCGTGGGGTAACTCAGCACCAAAACAAAATCAACGGGGTCGGGGGATCAACCTCTCGCCACGTAAGGAAGGCGTCGACCAGGATCACAGGCACCCAAAGCAAATCTGAAGTTACATCTATGAAAACCATATGTGGTTACCTCCCCGTGCGCCCGAGGGGGGGGGGGGGCGGAAAAAAAAGGGGGGGCGGGGGTACCAAGAATTCCAAAATTCAAAGAATAATAAATGCAAACATGACTGTCAAAAATCCCAATTGAACTAGCTAACTTAAACTTAATAAACATACCTCCGCCAGGGCAGGGCCGGCCCTATGATGAGGCCGGGTGGTACCATGGGTACCAGGCAGCACTTTTAGGGGGGCGGCATACGCCCGCACGCCAGCCAGCCCGTTCAGCCTGCTCCGCTGCCTGTGAGGAGCGCTGCGCCGGGCAACCTGAGAGGAAACTCGCAGAGGAGCAGTCAGCAAGTGAGCGGCGCAGGCGCCGCTGCCTGTGAGGAGCCCGGCGCCACTGCTGTTAGTGGTGACAGGAGCGGGCGGGCAGAACACTGAAAGGGCGGGGGTGACTGAGGAGCAGTCAGTGAGTGAGCGTCAGGGGAGCAGAGAGATGATGTCATCTCTCACTGCCCGCCCTGCATGAATGAATGAATGACTTGTATAGCGCAACGCATGCGAACTGAATCGCCTCTGGGCGCTTTTTCCAGCCAGTATCTGCTTGGCTGGTGCGGTCATTTTACCCCGTAGGATCATGACACGCTAGGGACACACAGTCATACACACATATATACATATATACTGGGCCAATTTTGGACGAGATCCAATTTACCTACCAGCATGTCTTTGGAGTGTGGGAGGAAACCGGAGTACCCGGAGGAAACCCACGCAGACACAGGGAGAACATGCAAACTCCAGGCAGATGGTGTCGTGGTTGGGATTCGAACCAGCGAACCTTTTGCTGCTAGGCGAAAGTGCTACTCACTGCACCACTGTGCTGCCCATCACGGCAGTTCTGCCCTCACTGTGCACTGCAGCTGCAGGCAGCAGAGAGATTGCAACATCTCTCTGCTGCCTACCTTTATTCTGGGAGACAGCAAGTGTGGCAGGTGGCAATTCGCAAGGTGTGGCAAGTGATGTGGCATGTGACCATCCGCAGCGTGTGGCAGGTGGCAATCCGCAGCGTGTGGCAGGTGGCAATCCACAGCGTGTGGCAGGTGGCAATCCACAACGTGTGGCAGGTGACATTGTGGCAAGTGATAATCCGCAGTGTGTAGCAGGTGACAATCTGCAGCATGTGGCAGGTGACGTGGCAAGTGACAATCCGCAACGTGTGGCAGGTGACGTGGCAAGTGACAATTCGCAGTGTGTGGCAGGTGACGTGGCAAGTGACAATCTGCAACGTGTGGCATGTGATGTGGCAAATGACAACCCGCACTGCGCCAGGGTATAGGTGGGAGGGAGGGGAGGGATAGGGGGTGAAGGGAGAGGTAGAGGGAAAGGAAAGGGAGGGAAGGGGGGGAGAGAGGGGGAGAGGGGGAGAGGGGGGGAGGCCAAGCAGATAGATAGGCCATGTATAACAGGTGAGGGCAGGTCACAGAGCGTTGGCAATACCCATTGGCTTCTCATGCGGAGAAGGAGGTGCGGATTAACATTGAAAAAGAGTCAGGGGAACACAAGATTGAGCAAGTTAAGAATCATGCTCCCGAAAGACTCCATTCCCGAAAACAGTCCATGTCTATAAAAAAAATAAGAAGAAGAAAAAGAAAAAAAGAACCACAACACACCCCCCCACCCCCACAAAGCACGAGACAGGGAGAAAAGGGGATCAGAGCAAACGATCCGGTCATCCGACTTGCAGCAGTAGCACCGAGCGAAAGTCATCATCCAGCGGTCATAGGCACATCAAGTCAATATTAGCAACTTGCTAGATGGTCGCGTACTCTGCGCAGTAATGAGGGAGGTCGGGACCGGAACCCTGGAAGTAACAGGAGGGCGGGTGGCGACACTTGGTAAGGAAGGAAGAAGATTCGCTGCATTAGGCCTCTACCCGGTCTCTACCCCTGGGAGGAGTTGAGGGGGAGCCTGGGCTGTGCTGATACAGGTCACGACGAGATGCGTGATTACCTGGGGAGGCCGGGCTGGCCCTGTTCCTGCGGGATCTGTGACGTTGTGCTTTCGGGGACAGATTCATGGATACCGGGAGCCAAGGTTCCGAGGGAAAATAGAACGCGTACCACTCCGGGAGATCCACGAGCGGGAGATCGAGTTGCTCACAGAAGCTATGAAGGTCTTCTGGTGTGCGAAGGAGAGCGGAGCGCCCCCTGGTGGACGGCGACAGCATGAAGGGAAACTTCCACCGATACTGTTATTCCTGGCGCGCAATGCCTCCAGCAGGGGGCATAGGGTGCGCCTGTTGTGAAGCGTGATTTGGGACAAGTCCTGAAAAAGTTTCACCTCTACGCCATTATGGAGGATTCGTCCTCTCGCTCTTGCTTTGCGGAGGATTTCCTCTTTGAGTTGAAAGTTGATCACACAACATATCACGTCCCGGGGGGTTCATTGTCCCTGGGTGGGGGGCGCAAAGCTCGATGGGCTCTTTCCATCTCGACGGGCGAGTCCGCCGGGTGCTCCATCAAGTCATTGAAAATCGTACAGAGCGTCTGCTGTAGGGTCCCCGGTTCCACGCTCTCAGGGTCTCCCCGCACACGTATATTGTGCCTCTCACCACGATTGTCGAGGTCCTCGATGTGTCTGTGGAGCTCTAAAAGGTGGGGAAGATGAGAGTCGTAGGTACTCTGGACCTGATGGATTGCGGCTGCGTGCGTCTGGGTAGTTTGTTCCACCTCATCGATCCGGTGAGCCACTGCATGGATCTCCGTTTTGAGATCAGCGACTGCCGCCGTGACAGCATTCTTAATGTCCGCCGTCATTGTTTCCAAGTCAAACAAGCTGGGGGGATGTGTTCGCCCCACGGCTGAAATAGGCTCCAGAGGCCGCGGGTCGGGCTCCAGGCTAAGCGGACTTGGGGTTTGGGCCTGCGAGGTCGCGTGGGCCGCCATGCGCTGTGATCGGAATATCTCCAGGATGTTCCTATTTAGGTGCGAACCGGACTCACCCGATGCCCAGGACGTAGATGAGCTTCGAGTGGCTCTGCTCATGGCAAAAGGCGAGGCGTAGGTTCCCCAAAAGGCTAGGATCGATCCCTGGGTCGCAGGAGCACAAGGCTTAAGCTGCCATCTCGGTCTCCGTCCAGGCCACGGCCCCCCTTTTTATATATATTTTGCATGAACTGAAGATTTACGTTTTTTTTAGCTGCAGCCATGTCTCTTTTTTCACCTGTTTTGTTTCATAAACGTAACATTGTTTCTCACTTATATTGTCACTGCGTATTGATTTAGTAAGGGATTTAGTGCAGATTTTCCACCTTTACAAAAGACAAAACGCACCTTAATATAGTCCTTCTGCAGTACACGAATTATGGCAGAACAGGTCTCTGGAATAATGATCCCCAGAGCCTGGGGGGAGATGCCTGTCGAGAACTTGATGTCCTGCAGACTTCTCCCTGTTGCCAGGTACCGCAATGTGGCGACTAGCCTTTGTTTGGGAGTGATGGCTTGCCGCATTCAGGTGTCCTGCTTCGTATTATAAGGGGACCGCAAAGCCAACAAACTGTGAAAAATGGGGTCCGTCATCCAGAGATAATTCCTGGAATCATCAGGACAATTCTCCTGGATCTCCTGCAGCAAAGGCATATGAGAGAATTGGTCATGCTGGAGCAACCAATTCTTTGTCCATGAACTCCCCCCACCCTGTTCATGGACTGGGCTTGGGTCAAAGTAAGAACCCCAACACCAAGCCCCTGCACAGCACAAACTCTAAGATGACATGGCTAGAAAATGGTTGGCTGGTCAAAACAAACTAACAGAACGCACTAAATATCAGAAAGGCCTGAGAAGAACGAGCTGAAAATCAGAAACGAGCGGACAAAAACGCACTGAAAACCAGATACAAACTGACTACTTGCACTGAAAAACA
This sequence comes from Rana temporaria, assembly GCF_905171775.1. Lineage (NCBI taxonomy): Eukaryota > Metazoa > Chordata > Amphibia > Anura > Ranidae > Rana > Rana temporaria. The sequence goes on from NC_053492.1 coordinate 287,037,856, forward strand.
GATACGAACCCACAAGCACAAACTGAAGAGCAGTAACGGACTGAAAAGTACTAAGGCTGAAAAGCGCAAATCGTCTCTCACCAAACTTCTACTAACACGAGATTAGCAGAGGGAGCCCAAAGGATGGCGCACTGTGTATGGAATTTCCGTTTTATAGTGCTGTTGTACATGTTGTACGTCACCACGATCTTGACGTTCGGAATTTCTGAGCAACATGTGGATGCAAGACAAGTTTGAGCCAACATCCGTCGGAATGTCCGATCATGTGTACGCAGCATAAGAGTATCAGATCCAATTAATCAAGCTAGAATGTAATTTTTTGCCACAGTTTCAACTTTTTTTTACCACCTGTGAAGCCAAAATCCATTAGATTTACACGATGCATGAATATATATATATTTTTTTAACAGATCCTGCTAATGTAAAATACCCCACTGGACACATTTACAATTCTCCTAACAAAGCTGGTTCAAAACAATAGCTGGCAATCAAATGCCTATGATAGTCTTCTTACACTCTCTTAGTTTCATAAGTGTTAATATCTCATCTGGGAATACGCAAAGGCATTTGATGTGATTCCAGAAATACTTGGGCACAAAACAAAAAAAAAGACAAAACACACATTTTCAATGGGAGAAAACAATGTAACGGCGTTTGAAATAGTTTTCCTTTTAGGAATGCAAATAAAGTCAATGATTAATGGTTGGAGTAAAACAGAGGTACAATCATAATGATTAATGGCAGATTTCTTGCTGATACCTTTATTGTAAATGTTTAATATATATTTTTTGTTTTAGGAATACAGTTGAACTCAAGCATTGAATAACAGTTTTGTAAACCTGATTCAAGAATAATATTCAATGACAACTCTAACTGTATGACTTTTAGGGCCTGATCCTCAAAAGGGATACGCCGGCGTATCTACTGATACGCCGTCGTATCCCTGTTTCTATCTATGGAACTGATCCACAGAATCAGTTTCACATAGATAGGCAGAAGATCCGACATGTGTAAGGGACTTACACTGTCGGATCTTAGGATGCAGTACCTCGGCCGCCGCTGGGGGCATTTCTCGTCGAAATGCCGCTTTGGGTATGCAAATTAGCACTTACAGAGATCCACAAAGCTTTTACGCTTCGTTTTTTCTCCGTAAGTATTAGTTTGCTGTCGCAAAATTAGGGCTGCTTTTACAAGGCCTAAACTGTTTACACCTTGAAAAAGTAGACCCTTCTACCCCGCGTTGCTGTCTTTTTTTTTTTTTTTTTTCCTGCCGCAACTCGTTTTTTTTTTTACACCCATCACGATTCTCAAAACCCGGCGCAACGTAAAACCGCACAAAGCACGTCGGGAAAATGACGTCGGGAGCATGCGTAGTACGTCCGGCGCGGGAGCGCTCCTAATTTAAATGGGACTCGCCCCATTAAATTAGGAACGCCTTGCGCCAGACGGATTTAAGTTACACCGCTCAAAATTTCTAGGTAAGTGGTTTGTGGATCGGGCACTTAGGTAGAGATTTTGCGGCGGTGTAACTTAAATAGGAAAAAATACGTTGCGCCAGGTTTTTGTGGATTAGGCCCTTAGATTGTTAAAATACCATGTATTATACTGTGAACAATTGTATTTTTTTATGTTAATGAAATAATTGTCACTGTTTTCATCCTGCTGATCTTCTGCAGCTACTTTAAATCCAATTTATGTGTGCATACATGCACTTCCGTGATAGTGACATTTATTAGGATAGATTGAAAAATTGTGAAATTAATAGCGCATGCATGTACAATTTGGTGTAAACAGCTATATGTTAACTCGATCAGAAGCCCATGGGACAAGGTGATAACCCTAAAGTAGATGAGCTCTGGTTTGGGTTGGACTTGAGTTCCAGGTGAACCTAAGCCTTTTTAATGTGTGTGGTCTCAGTGAACTAATGCAGTAATAAATGATCCCACCATTAACTGTAATGATGATGTACTGTGTGGGCTTTTGAACTTTGATGAGCTACGTTGAAATGGCTGATGATGAGCTCATTGGTATATGCCAACCTCCTCACTGTAAAAAGAGGGGAAGGGGCAGCCATAGTGTCTGTGCTTTGGAAGCTGCTGTAGAAAAGAATACGAAAAGCTGTAAAACTGCATAGAAAGAAGTTCAGGATCAGTTAGGAAACTATTTTTATGCATGGTGTCTGTAAAAATGTAAATGTTTTTTAGCCAGGGTCCTATTGATTTATTTTTGGTTGCACACTTTTGCTGCATTTTCTGAAAGTCCACCAAAAGTCTCTTGCATGCTGCATCTTTGGTGCACTTTCAGAAAACGTGGCAAAAATCTGAGTCTGGATAGAAATTAATGGGTCTGTTTCTAACAATGTGGGTGAAATGCACACAAAAGTAGCACACCAGTGTGAATTACGCCTTACTGGAAGCCCAGGGTGCTGTTACTCTGATCCCTAGAGAGTTACATATGGTGTATGTGAACTGTGGCTCTTTTAGTCACTATGGGCCAGATTCACGTAGAATTCGCGGCGGTGTAACGTATCCTAGATACGTTACACCGCCGCAATTTTTCATCGCAAGTGCCTGATTCACCAAGCACTTGCGATGAAAACTACGCCCGCGGCCTCCGGCGCAAGGCGGGCCAATTTAAATGGGCGTGTGCCATTTAAATTAGGCGCGCTCCCACGCCGGACCTACTGCGCATGCTCCGTTTCCTAACTCCCGCCGTGCTTTGCGCGCCGTGACGTCATTTTTTTGAACTTCCATATTCCCGGACAGCTTACGCAAACAACGTTAAATTTTGAATTTCGACGCGGGAACGACGGCCATACTTTAGACAGCAATACACTTGCTGACTAAAGTTAGGGCACCAAAAAAAACGACTAACTTTGCGATGGGAAACTATACTAGCAGCAACGTAGCGAACGCGAAAAACCATTGTGGATCCGCCGTAACTCCTAATTTGCATACCCGACGCTGGTTTACGGCGCAAACTCCCCCCAGCGGCGGCCGCGGTACTGCATCCTAAGATCCGACAGTGTAAAACAATTACACCTGTCGGATCTTATGGATATCTATGCGTAACTGATTCTATGAATCAGTCGCATAGATAGAAACAGAGATACGACGGTGTATCAGGAGAAACGCCATCGTATCTCATTTGTGAATCTGGCCCTATGTTCTGCCCTTTTTTTTTGCCTTGGTCTCCAGTCCATGGGCCAGGGCTGCCATTACACATAGAAGATTCAGTACAATCTGCTGATATCTCTCCCAAGCTTAAGGATACTATTTCTATCTATATTAATGCATTGTGCACACATCTTGCTTAACCACTTGCCGTCCAGCAACATAAGGGTACATTGCTGGATTAGAAGGGTGATATCACGGTCATCTCTGCAACTGTCGGTTGAGATATAATTTTTTAGATTCCTTTCAATGTAGAAGATGATTGCCTCATTAAATCTTACACTGTCTATACTTAGAAGGTCCCTCTATTTCTGCTTTTGCTTATAAAGCATTGCCTATGGAGGTCTTTAAGTACTTCAGTTTGGCTGTGTTTCACAAGCGTGAGCAAGTTTAAAGCGTGACATGTTAGGTATCTGTTTATCTAGATGTGACATCATCTTTTATATTTATAACAAACAATTGGGTATTGTATTGTATTTTTCTGCATTAAAATGCGAAAAATAAATTGTGCATTAAAATTCCAAAAATAAATGTGTTTGAAAAACCACTGCCCAAATTCATAAAACATTTAAACACCCACAATTTTATTCTGTAGGGCCTCTGCCCTACAAACTCCCACATCCATTCTGGACTGGATGTGTGAAAGATGATCTTGTTCCTCAACACTGTGACTAGTGTTTGCAAGGTGAGCAGTGTGGAAAGGCATGTGGCCTACTATGTTAAAGGGAAGCCAAAGGCTCATTGTCCTCCCTTTCCTGTGTGGACAGCCAGGTTGCATGAAGGGATAAGAGTCTGGTTAGAATATTAACAAGTTTCCTGCCAAAAATATAAGACTTACGTCAGAACAAAACCTTTTGCAACTGGCTGGCTAAATAGACCTTATATCTTCTGCATTCCCTTCTGCAATATGCTCATGGTCCCTTCAGCAAGGCATGAATTTATATTAGAAGGGTCCACTAGACTTTGCTAATTAAATGAATAGTTGTTGTCATTGGATAATAAGGCAATGATTGCAGCCATTCATTAAAAAATTTGACCACTCCCTCCATGACCACTGCCACTAATGCCGCCTTAGTTTTCCCTGCCTACCATAGTTTCTCCCTGCTGTATACTGCCAATGAAATGATTTCCCATGTGCGCTCTGATCCTGCTGCTCTCCCCCACCTATGTATGCTCTGTGTTACTCCGAGACTCTCCCTCTTCTGTGTGCCCTCCAAACTCCATCAAGTCTCTCCCCCACCCCTCCCTGCCCTCTGATCCCCACAGCTCTCCTTACTGGTATGTGTTGTGGATTCCCACTACTAGTTGGTGCCTTCCACCGCTGAGCTTCTCTACCTACCTATTTGTGCTCCTGATATCCCAAGCCTCTCCCCCATCTGTGCCTTTTATACCACAGGTCTTTCCTTGTTTGACTGTGGGATGCTGCTGCATAGCAAACAGGAGTTTTTCAGGATGATGAGTGGAGAGGATTCACGTTGGTGAGGGGGGTCAGTAAGTATGTATAATGTTTATTCTTCTCATTATTTTCCTGAATAAACACAGGAGGGCTCAATAGTGACTGAGCACTCAATAGTGTGCATGAATGGCTTAATATCTCCTCAGTATATGAATGCACACAGCACTGTGGGTGCTCAGCGCTGAGCACTTTTTTTCAATTGTTTTTTTATTGAAGCTTGGATCAGAAACATTATTACATCAATTGCATTGTAATATACAGTACAATTGCATAAGCAATCGACAAGCAATACCATAGAGAACATGTTTTAATCAAACAGCACACACATCCTACTTCTTCAATGGGGATGTCACACACAACCTGTATTGTCAAAACTGCAAATAATTGTTTTTTATTCTATTACAATAAATGAATTAATGATAAAAGAAATAAAAAGGAAAAGGAAAATGTATCAACATATGTGTACCAAGTAAGGATGAGCCGAACACCCCCCTGTTCGGTTAGCATCAGAACTTGCGAACACACCAAATGTTTGTGTAAACTTTAGAACCCCGTTAAAGTCTATGGGACTCGAACATTTGAAATCTAAAGTGTTAATTTTAAAGGCTAATATGCAAGTTATTGTCCTAAAAAGTGTTTGGGGACCTGGGTCCTGTCCCAGGAAACATGTATCAATGCAAAAAAAAGTTTTAAAAACTGCCGTTTTTTCAGGAGCAGTGAATTTAATAATGCTAAAAGTGAAACAATAAAAGTGTAATATTACTTTAAATTTCATACCTAGGGGGGGTGTAAAGTCAGCATGTGAAAAAGCGCATGTTTCCCGTACATAGAACTGTCCCTGCACAAAGTGTCATTTCTGAAAGAAAAAAAGGCATTTAAAACCGGCTAATGAATGGTCTGATATGGATATTAAGGGGAACCCTTCAGGTCTGGTGTGGATTTTAAGGGGAACTCCACCCCAAATTTTTTTAAAAAATGGCGTGGAGTTCCCCCAAAAATCCACACCAGACCCTTATCCGAGCACGTTAACCTGGCCGACCGCAGAAAAGAGGGGGGGACAGAGTGCGCCCCCCCCCTCTCCTGAACTGCACCAGGCCACATGCCCTCAACATGGGGAGGATGTCCCCATGTTGATGGGGACAAGGGCCTCATCCCCACAACCCTTGCCCGGAGGTTGTGGGGGTCTGCGGGCGGGGGGCTTATCAGAATCTGGAAGACCCCTTTAACAAAGGGGACCCCCAGATCCTGCCCCCTCTGACGCACCCTCCCCCTCTGACGCACCCTCGTACGTCACTGGGAAAGACCGGGAAATACCGGGCTTTCCCAGTGACGTACGAGGGTGCGTCAGAGGGGGCGGGGTCACGTGATGGGTGGCCCCTTCCCCTATATAAGAAATGTCACAGCTCCAGCGCGTCATTCCGCTGGGCTGTGTCCAGTGGAGAGAGGAGCTGCCTGCTGCGCTCTGGACGGATGGATCTTCTCATCGCTGGACCGGGCCGCTGATCACCCGTCGCTGGAGAGATCATCCATCACTGGATAGAAGACCACGTTGGAGCGGGGGTCGGGCCGAGAGTGGATTCACATCGCTGGATTTATTTATTTATTTTATTAATAAAGGATTTTTTTCTACGGTGTCTGTGTGTTTTTTTAACTATTTACACTTCCTTTGTGAAATGGTAGAGGTACAGTGTACCCCATTACCAATTCACATGGGGGGGGGCAGGATCTTGGGGTCCCCTTTGTTAAAGGGGTCTTCCAGATTCTGATAAGCCCCCCGCCCGCAGACCCCCACAACCGCCGGGCAAGGGTTGTGGGGATGAGGCCCTTGTCCCCATCAACATGGGGAAATCCTCCCCATGTTGAGGGCATGCGGCCTGGTGCGGTTCAGGAGAGGGGGGGTGCACTCTGTCCCCCCCTCTTTTCTGCGGCCGGCCAGGTTAACGTGCTCGGATAAGGGTCTGGTGTGGATTTTTGGGGGCACTCCACGCCATTTTTTTTTAAATTTGGGGTGGAGTTCCCCTTAAAATCCACACCAGACCTTAAGGGTCTGGAATTGATATTTGGGGGGAACCCCACGTCATTTTTTTTTAAATTGACGACGGGGTTCCCCTTAATATCCATATCAGACCTGAAGGGCCTGTTAATGGAATTTATTTTTATTTTTTATGAATGAATCATCTCTGAATTGCCAGAGACAACAATTCATTAGAGCCGCAAAGCCGGTTTTAAATGCCTGTTTTTCTTTCAGAAATGACACTTTGTGCAGGGACAGTTCTATGTACGGGAAACATGCGCTTTTTCACATGCTGACTTTACACCCCCCCTAGGTACGAAATTTAAAGTAATATTACACTTTTATTGTTTCACTTTTAGCATTATTAAATTCACTGCTCCTGAAAAAACGTCAGTTTTTAAAACTTTATTTTGCATTGATACATGTTTCCTGGGACAGGACCCAGGTCCCCAAACACTTTTTAGGACAATAACTTGCATATTAGCCTTTAAAATTAACACTTTAGATTTCTCTCATAGACTTTAACAGGGTGTTCCACGGCTTTTCGAATTTGCCGCGAACACCCCTAATTGTCCGTTGTTCGGCGAACAGGCAATGTTCGAGTCGAACATGAGTTCGACTTGAACTCAAAGCTCATCCCTAGTACCAAGGTTTGTGAATATTCGTTACAGTCATCAATACATGAGGATAGTAAATAACTCAATACAAATTATAGGTAATCATCTACTGGGTATTGTAAGACCCAGGGAGCCCATTGTGGCATTAAAGAGCCCACATTAGTAAAGTGTGACGCAGAGTATTTCTCATATTGGTATTGGAATATAACTATGTGAATTACCTCAGTAATGTTCGGTGTCAAATTCGATTTCCCCCAGTTCGTTTCGCAGCAGAACATGCAAACAGGCAAAAAATTTGTTCGAACATGCAAACACCGTTAAAGTATTGTCATAAAAAGTGTTTGGGAACCTGGGTCCTGTCCCAGGGGACATGTATCAATGCAAACAAAAAGTTTTAGAGTAATTATTCAAATTGTGACAACATTGAAAACTGAAAAATTACCTGGAATTATTTATGTTTTTTTCAATCTGATCAAGTCACGTGAACAAACCCTCTCCCTGCTGAACAATGGGTTTTTTGTTTAATTTTGTGTTGCCTTGGTACCTTTCTCCGATGAAAGTTCCCAGCTGCTCATGCCTTTTTTATAAAATATAATAAATATTAGCTTTGAAAATGCAAACCAAATAAAAACGTTTGCCTCCCATAAACTTCAGTTGGCTTTGGCACACATTTAGGGGATTTGCAGACTTCAGTCTTGTTTGATGGATCCTTCTGGGCCATTCACATAAAAGAAAATAAATCATTTTAAAAATGAGAAAACACCAACAAAAATTGCAGCAAAACATCAAAATAAATTCAATCATCTTGTTATTACTACAGAAGTATTTTCTTTCTCCTATTATCCCTACCCATGTACTTACAGGGGCATGTGACTCACTCATTTCAAATTTATGTGTTCCTTTGTACATTTTATCATTGCCTTGCAGTTTTATAACATGCTGCTTTATTGACATTTATAACATATAAAGCAGAAATGCCTACAAGATATCCAAGACTCCCAAGAAGGTATTGGATAAAAACAGCAGGTTGTGACTTGCTAGTACCTGAACTATTATTGAGTTGCCATTGTCTGTTTTATTACTTCCAAAGAAACATGTCTAAAGATTATTGCCAAAAATAAATCTCCTGTGGGACAACTACAGCTTTGAAGATTATTTAGGAAGTGGTGGACAGCAGATCATAAAGGAGAACGCAGTATATACTTTTTACAGTTTTTTTTACCTTTCCAAAACTTGAAAAATAATAAAACATGTTGAAAGAAATAAGCAACCAATGATTTAGGGAATATAGTATCACAAACTAAATCTGCTGAGTTTCTGTACAGCTACCTGGCTCTTATAGAAAACTTCAGATAGAGAAACTGACTTTACTACTTTTTGATTCTGAAAATATTGGTTATGATTGGTTGCCACAAGGCTCATAATTCTGAAAGTCCTTTTAAAAATTGGCACGGTTGCCCCATGTTTCCAGACAAAATACAAGCTTTCAGATCACTACTACTGTTTTGCCTCAACAGAAAGTCTGAATATGACAGAAGAGCAAGAAAAGCAATTCTAAAGAGTTTTCAACACCAAACACTGTTACAGATTTAGAACAATGGATTGCAATCTCATAGATGTGACTTTTTCAAGTTTGTCTATTCTGTCATTTCTATCAACTTCACCGGAGTTATTGCTTTTACGAAAAGTATCCTTGGGCTGAGGCTGTGAGGTCAACGCCATCTTCTTGAAGCATCTAGAAGCCGGGTGTACTCCTGAACAATTAGAACATTCATGTCTAAAAAGGGCACGTATGCGGCCACTTACATTGGCCCTCATTGAAACTAAAACAAAAGCCTTTGCGAAAAGGCCCAGGCTGAACCGGAGGGGATCTAACCATCGGTCTCTGAGGCAACAACAAATTGAGCCACAATCCGACGTCTTTTGTTCCCCGTTGTAACAAATCATGAACAGCTAGTTTTTGACGAAAAGATTCATCATAAGTAAACCAGGCCAAACCTGGAAATTTTTTATGCGCCTCCAATATAATTTCCACATGATGAAACATTTTATAACAAACCTTAGGGTGTTTTTTGCCCATCACACTAGCATAAATACAGAAGGCCTTATGCTTATCATCTATAGTCTTTTCTTGATCCCTCTTTAGAGGTCTGTCTTCAGCAGCTGGTAAAAGGGACAAAATATCCATATACTCCCCCTTCCAAATCCTAGCTTTGACAGTAGCAGACAAATGAAATCCCAGCCGGAACAACTCACATGCCATAGCCTCCCTAAAACAATTTTCAGGAACATTAGCAATTTCATGCACATTAGAAATCGGCTCCACCTGCATTACCTGGCTAGGTACATATGTAGATTGGGCAGATTGCTGGTTAGACCAAGCGTGCAAAACATCCATAGCAGGCATTAAAGTTCTAGACAGTAATTGCTGCAATTGCCCAGATACTAAAGAAAAGTTAGAAATTAGGTCTGATAAAGCAGCCGAGTTGAGAGACTCACCTCTTTGTGTGGGAGCAGTATCACTTGTCACCACAGGAATAGGACATTGTGCTGGTGCTAAAACAGTTAAAGGGTTATCAGTGTGACCTGCATGAAAAAAAGCATTAGAGACAGCAGGATAATCAGCAGAACCAACTAAAGGATTTAAACCAACATCACATAAAGCTGTCTGAAAATTTTCTCTGGTCTGAGCAGTCTGCACTGAAATAGTTTGGGAAGGAGCTTTTTTACCACCCTTACCCTTCTTAGTTTTCTTTGGAGGTGATGGAGAATAACATCAGCGCACCGTCTGTGTCCTCTTGTACACCGACCTGCCTGTTCTGCCAGCGTCAGTATTCGCATTAACATGCACATCTTCATTCATTGCTGGAGGAGGGAGGGCCGATGACGCAGCAAGTCCATAGGCAGATCAACCTGCCTGTCACCACGATCTTCATGAGGAAGGAATAACCCGGGAACCAGGGGCGGAGCCGTAGCAGGAAGGGACATAGATGCTGAGCACACGCCTCATCAGCTTCCTGCAAAACCGAGGATGGAGGAGCCAGAGAAAGGCAAAGTTTCATCCATTCTTCACCGCCTGGCGCTGCGGCCTGTCCATAAGCTGACGCAGGTAAAATTCCATCGCAGCACAGAGCGGACGTGTCTTCTGAGATGTCACCGCCGCTCTGCTAACGGTTTCAGGACGTCCACTTGTATTTATAGGCTCTCCAGGCTTAACAGCTGACCAAGGGCTCGTGCTTATTTACTAACCAATCATCTTACTGCCTTATTAACCAATCCTATAATGATAATCTATATTAATTTTTTTTTAATTTACTTTATTACCTGATTCTGTCTCATTCCCATATTGATGGGAAACGAATTGTTTCCCCTCTCCCATTCTGTCATTTATGGTTCTGTGGCAAGAATTATTCAATAAGCACTGTTTAGGATGCTAAACTGTCATGAATATTAGAGTCTATTGCAGAGAACTTCCAACATGTTGCAAAATCTGCATGACTAATTATGTAATTATTCACAATTTCATAATCATAGCTGGTAATTATTTCACTATGCAGATTGGGTTGTAAAGAATATCTACATTACATAATCTGTAATCTGATAATAATCTGTCTGTAAGATTTTTTTTTTCATTTGGGCCCAGAATAATATTCAGTTTGACCCTTCTTCAAGCTTTTTTTTTTTTACTGAATTCAAAATACCTGCTTGTTCAGGTCACAAGTCTCCCATTTTATTTTGTCATAAAAATACATAGCTGCAGTGACATTCCACCCTCTCTCCTCCTTCAGTTCATACAATACAATTCTGGCTATCTGATGCCAGAATCCCCTTTTCAGATCCTTGAGTGGACAGTTCCATACCCTCTCATGTCTATTAGCCTGAATCCACATTTCAGAAACCAATGGCATCTCTAGGGGGTGACTACTGTTGCTATCGTCCCGAATGTAGGGCCCATAGCCCCAAGTCTTTAGGGCAGGTGTCGGCAAGCCCTTGCAGAGCGATCCTGAAAAACCACATCTCACACGCAAAAGAAAGTCTAATATTCAACGGATGTAAAAAGAAGCTGTACGGCTGGTTCCACTCACCTCTCTTTGCGCTGGCATTGGCACTATCCATCTGTGCACTGAAGGAGGTCGGATGCCCTGGGGTCAGACAGCCCAGTAGTAATGGCAGCAGCAGTCTTTTATCAGCTGGCTCATGGCCAGGCTTCTGTATGTTGAGTGTGCACCTGTTGGGGTGGGAGGGGAGGGGTGGCTGCTGTGCTTAACCGCTTAAATACCAGGCACTTTACCCCCTTCCTGCCCAAGCCAATTTTCAGCTTTCAGCACTGTCACTTTTTAAATGAGAATTACGCGGTCATGCTACACTGTACCCAAAAATTGTTTTTATCATTTTGTTCCCAGAAATAGAGCTTTCTTTTGGTGGAATTTTATCACTACTGTGGGTTTTATTTTTTGCTAAACAAATAAAAAAAACAATAATTTTTTATCTTTATTTCTGTTATAAAATGTTGTAAATAATTTATATTTTCTCCTTCACTGATGGGCACTGATGAGGCTGCACTGACGGGGCACTGATAAGGTGGCACCAATGAGGTGGCCCCAGTGAGGTGCCACTGATGGGCACCGACGATGGGCACTGATAGGTGGCACTGTTGGGCACTCATAGGTACCACTGGTGGTCACTGATGGGCACTGAAAAGTTGCACTGATGGGTACTTATGGGTGGCACTGATGGGCACCGATGGGTGGCACTGATTGATGGCACTGATAGGCATCACTGAGGGCACTGGCAGGCATTGCTGATGGGCACTGATTGGCATCTGCCTAGGCAATGATTGGCATATCTCTGGTCCAGGGTGGCATACTTGGTGGGCATCCTTTGTGGACATCCCTGGTGGTCCTGGCGGCATCCCTGGTGGTTCTGGGTGGGCATCCACAGGAGGGCTGCACATGTGTTCTGCTTAACATCCCATAACAGTGGTGGGTGGGGCATTAAATGTCCCCATCCACCACACATGGGATTTTGGCAGACCAAAATTACAGTTAACCCAGTTTTTGACAGTTTGTTTACTTACCTATGATTGGCCTCTGATTGTCATTAATGGTCATGGCACGAGCAGTCAACTATAAATAAAGAAAATGCATCATTAGCAGTGCAGTCAGTGGGGTTTTGAAGAAAGAAGCACATCCTGCCCTACCCCCATGTCACAGCTCACATTATGAGGTTTTGTATCTTTCTTTTGAAAGGGGACTTTAACTACTTAACCCCCGGACCATATTGCTGCCCAAAGACCAGAGGACTTTTTGCGATTCGGGACTGCGCCGCTTTAACTGACAATTGCGCGGTCGTGCGACGTGGCTCCCAAACAAAATTGGCGTCCTTTTTTTCCCACAAATAGAGCTTTCTTTTGGTGGTATTTGATCACCTCTGCGGTTTTTATTTTTTGCGCTATAAACAAAAATAGAGCGACAATTTAAAAAAAAATTAATATTTTTTACTTTTTGCTGTAATAAATATCCCCCAAAAATATATAAAAAAACATTTTTTTTCCTCAGTTTAGGCCGATACGTATTCGTCTACATATTTTTCGTAAAAAAAATCGCAATAAGCGTTTATTGATTGGTTTGCGCAAAAGTTATAGCGTTTACAAAATAGGGGGTATTTTTATGGTATTTTTATTAATATATTTTTTTTACTAGTAATGGCGGCGATCAGCGATTTTTTTTCGGTACTGTGACATTATGGCGGACACTTCGGACACTTTTGACACATTTTTGGGACCATTGGCATTTTTATAGCGATCCGTGCTATAAAAATGCATTGGATTACTATAAAAATGCCACTGGCAATGAAGGGGTTAACACTAGGGGGCGGGGAAGGGGTTAAGTATGCCTGGGTGTGTTCTTACTGTGGGGGGGGGGGGGGGTGGCCTCACTAGGGGAAACACTGATCCTCGGTTCATACATTGTATGAACAGAAAATCAGCATTTCCCCCGCTGACAGGACCGAGAGCTGTGTGTTTACACACACAGCTCCCGGTCCCCGCTCTGTAACGAGCGATCGCGTGTGCCCGGCGGCGATCGCGCCCGCCGGGCACACGCACGGGAGTCGGGGGCGATCGGGGGCGCGCGCGCGCCCCTCCGGCGGCGCGCACGCGCCCCTCCGGCGGCGCGCACGCGCCCCCTAGTGGCGGCTCAAAGAGCCGCCGTATAGCTACGGGCTTTCGCCCAGGAGAGCCGACCTGCCGCCGTATAATGACGGTGCGCGGTCGGCTAGTGGTTAAGTTATTATTTTATTCGTTTGAGCTTTATTAGCTGAGCTAACGTGTTGTTGGTATACTTTATTATCGGTATTGAATTATATACTGTTAATAGAATTTTTTATATACATATAATAAAGGGCAGCAGCCATTTGAATCCACACAAATATGAGTCAAGTGTTATATATTATATTTTATAAGTTAGAGTTTATAGAATGTGTTCTGCCTATCATCCCATTAGCTCGGTAGTGGGTTGTGTGACTCCCTTGATGAGTCATAGCATGGTGAAAAATGCACAGCAGGACAGAAGGATCTTGGTCAAATACAAGTTTGTTCACTAGTGGTGAGCCAAACACCCCCCCCCCCCCGGTTTGGTTCACAGCAGAACATGCGAACAGGCAAAAAATTAGTTCGAACACCATTAAAGTCTATGGGACACGAACATGAAAAATCAAAAGTGCTAATTTTAAAGGCTAATATGCAAGTTATTATCATAAAAAGTATTTGGGCACCTGGGACCTGCCCCAGGGGACATGTATCAATGCAAAAAAAGTTTTAAAACAGAATTTTTTTCTGGGGAGCAGTGATTTTAATTATGCTTAAAGTGAAACAATAAAAGTGAAATATTCCTTTAAATTTCATATCTGGGGGGTGTCTATAGTATGCATGTAAAGTAGTGCATGTTTCCCATGCTTAGAAAAGTCCCTGCACAAAATGACATTTCTAAAGGGAAAAAAAGACATTTAAAACAACTCGCGGCTATAATGAATTGTCGGGTCCCGGCAATACAGATAAAAGTAATTGAAAAAAAAAAACAGCATGGGTTCCCCCTTAGTCCATTACCAGGCCTTTTGGGTCTGGTATGAATATTAAGGGGAACTCCGAACCAAAATAAAAAAAGTGCGTGGAGGTCCCAACCAAATTCCATATCAGGCCCTCCAGATTCCGATAAGCCCCCCGCACGCAGACCCCCACAACCACCGGGCAAGGGTTGTGGGGATGAGGCCCCTGTCCCCATCAACATGGGGACATCCTCCCCATGTTGAGGGCATGTGGCCTGGTACGGTTCAGGAGGGGGGGGCGCTCTCTCACCCCCCTTTTTCCTGCGGCCTGCCAGGTTGCGTGCTTGGATAAGGGTCTGGTATAGATTTTTGGGGGAATCCCATGCCATTTTTTTTTATTTTGGTTCGGAGTTCCCCTTAATATTCATACCAGACCCAGAGGGCCTGGAAATGGACTAAGGGGTAACCCATGCCTTTTTTTTCAATGACTTTTATCTGTATTGCTGGGACCCAACAATTCATTATAGCCATGAGTAGTTTTAAATTACTTTTTTTCCTTTAGAAGTGTAATTTTGTGCAGGGACTTTTCTAAGCACTGTAAAAATGCGCTACTTTACAGGCATAATATAGACAGGTATGAAATTTAAAGAAACATTTAAATTTTACTGTTTCACTTTAAGCATTATTAAAATCACTGCTCCCGAAAAAACGTCTGTTTTTAAAAAGTTTTTTTGCATTGATACATGTCCCCTAGGGCAGGACCCAGGCCCCTAAACACTTTTTATGACAATAACTTGCATATTTACCTTTAAAATTAGCACTTTTGATTTCTCCCATAGACTTTAAAAGGGTGTTCCACAGCTTTTCGAATTTGCCGCAAACACCCCAAATTGTTCGCTGTTCGGGGTCATGTTCGATTTAAACATAAAGCTCATCCCTAGTGTTCACAAAGCACAGATATCAAAACATCAAAACAAAACAAAAACACATAATGCCACATTGGGGCGACTAACTACAAACATAGGAACCTAACTATTTGTCCTAGAACAGCCTACTGCTGCCCAGACACTTGACTTTCACACAGAATAAATGAGAGTCCAAAGTCACACTTAATCTAACCAAACAAGCAAATGGCTGCTTTCCCAGTCTGTCCTGCCCAGAAATCTGGTTCCAGGGTGGAACATCCTCTCTAAGCAGCCTGGGAGTTTTATGCCCACGGTCGTTATAAAAAATGAGCTGTAAAGCTAGTACTAATGAATATTTAGCTGCACTAGCTTTCAGACGTGTTTCTCTGTCTCTATTTAAGATCAATGGTTTCCTATGGAAGGCAATTGAATTGAATAAAAGTTGCACCAGAAATCAGATCATGATGATCTGACTTGCGGCATGACTTGTGTGCTGAGGATTTTGAAGGGGAACTCCTGCCAAAATGAAAAAAAAATTGGCGTGAGGTTCCCCCCAGGACGATTCCAGACCCTTAGGTCTGGTATGAATTCTAAGAGGAACCCTCATGCCAAAAAAATGGCATGGGGTCCCACCAAAATCCATACCAGACTCTTATCTGAGCGCGCAGCCCAGCAGGTCAGGAAATGAGGTGGTGTTGATGAGGACAAGGGCCTCTTCCCAACAACCCTGGCCATTGGTTGTTGGGGTCTACGGGTGGGTGTTTATCGCAATCTGGACACATCTGACAGATCCCGACTCCCCACCCTATGTACCCCTACCCATTCACCTAAAAAAGTGTCAAGAATAAACACAGTACACAGTTATTTTAAGTATTTTATTAGGGCAGCTTTAGCGTCTCTTTTGATTTCTTCTTCCCTCTCCAGCTCTTCTCCCTCTTTTGACAAAATCTTCTCCCTCTACCGATCCTTCTCCCTCTCCGGTTCTTCTCCTCTCTAGGCTGTCTTCTCTCTTTTTTGCCGGGTCTTCTCTGCTGTCTTCTCACTCTTTTGATGGGTCTTCTCTGCCATCTTCTCCCTCTTTTCTTCTTCCAATGTTCACTTGACTCGATCCACCGGTGTAATCTCTCATTGTGACATCATCTCCCCATCATAACATCACAAGGGGCAGGGCCTCAGGATTACTTCAGTCGGTAGCCCCTCCCCATGCCAATATAAGTCATTACACACAGCGGACCCAGCATAACAATCGGGAGATTGCATAGAGTCAACATCACAAGAACAGAGGGAGAAGACAGTGGAGAAGACCCGGCAAAAGAGTGAGAAGACAGCAGAGAAGACCTGGCAAAAGAGCGAGAAGACAGCAGAGAGAAAAGACAGCACAGAGAGGAGAAGAACCGGAGAGGAAGAAGGATTGGCAATGGCCAGGGTTGTCGGGAAGAGGCCCTTGTCCTCACTAGGATGGGGACAAGGTGCTTTGGGGTAGGGGGCACAAGCACCCACCCCCCATGTTGAGGGCATGTGGCCTGATATGGTCCAGGAGGGGGATGCTTGCTCGTCCCCACCACATTTCCTGACCTGCTGGGCTGCATGCTCAGATAAAGGTCTGGTAAGGAATTTGGGGGGACCCCACGGCATTTTTTTGAGCGTGGGGTTTCCCTTAAATTCCATGCCAGACCTAAGGGTCTAGTATCATCCTGGGGGACCCCACGTAAATGTTTTCATTTTGGCCAGAGTTCTTCTTCAAGATCCTTAACACACAAGTCGTGCCAAAAGTCGGATCATCATGATCTGGTGTAACTTCTGTTCAAATCACATCGGACACGTTTGACACTATTTTGGGACCATTGTCATTTTTACAGCGATCAGTGCTATAAAAATGCACTGATTACTGTAAAAACTACACTGACAATGAAGGGGTTAACAAGGAGGGGGCGCTGAAGGGGTTAAGTGTGATCTAGGGAGTGCTTCCAACTGTAGGGGGGATGGGCTATGTGTGACACGACATTGATCACTGCTCCCAATTACAGGGAGCTGTAATTAGTGTCCTGTCACTAGGAAGAATGGGGAAATGCTTGTTTACATTAGCATTTTACCGTTCTTTCTCACCGCAAGACGATCGCGGGTATCCCCACGGACATAAAGTCGGTCTCACAGAGCTCGCAGTGGGTGTGAGCGCCCACAATGCCGCTCCTAAAGGGCCAACGTATGTATGTTGATCTGCCCAGCTGTGCCATTCTCCCGACGTATATCGGCGTGACATGGTCCTTAAGCAGTTAAAGAGCCCAGTGTACTCATCCTGCTACAGCTGAGCTTGTTAACCCCTTAGTGAGCCAAATAGGATGACTACACAGCACAAAAAAGAAAACAGTTGGAATACCGCATACATCTGGGACCAATATATCTCTCACCCTGGACACAACTCAACGTTTCCTGTCACAGTGCCATCTTCCTTGATTGATTGGACTCCTGAAACCAGGACGTACAAATATTTTTATTTCTTACCCCTTTGGCTTGCTGTTGCTTATTGCCTTTTTGTTTCTTTGTAATACTTTTTTTTGTAAATATTTTATTTGCACCATTTTAACCTTTTCATTATTAAATCATATTTTAAAAAGTGTTAAAACTATGTTGAATGTGCTAATGCAAACTATGTTTCTTGAACAGCACTACCAGTGTAAATCTCTGAATATGCCTGTCGGTGGTGACAGTGTGTGTTACAGATGTTTATTCTAAAATCCTAATTGTCATTGCTGTTGTTGTGAAAGGTTGATAAGCTTAATGCTATCTGATGGCATTTTGGAGTTTAAAGAGTTAATTGCTAAGTTACTAAACCCAGTGACAATCACTCTATGTACAGGGACAGGCAGAGAGTAGCATTGTTGCATATCAGTGCCAGCGTGGTCTGAGGTTGACCAGTCATTTGTCACAAGTCTGTGGAAAGGGCATTGGTCTGACACCGCGTTTGTCACACAGACAGCAATAAAAACTTGACAGTGACTCTAATTTCTCTACACTCTGCAAAACTAAAAAAAAACATGTTGACTTTAGTTCTACTTTAATACTTTAATACAATAAAAATCACCTAGGACACATGCAGTAACCTTGACAACTGATTTCAAGTCTCCCACTGCCCACCCATCTCCCCTCTATAGGCTCAACATAACCATTTCAGTGGGTGGCCCTTTGGGGTTGGTTTTTTAAGTATTCAATGCGCAATATGGAGATGTAGTAGCGAATGTGATAGACACCCCTTGGTGCTATGCAAATTGTGCATTCTTTTAAAGACAGGGTTGGGGTGTAAATGCCAATAAGTATTTTTTTGGGCCCAAACCGCATGGTTTTTATATGGTTTACAAATTGTGGGCCAGATTCTCAGTGGAGATATGACGGCGTATCTCCAGATACGACGGCGTATCTCCAGATACGCCGTCGTATCTCTGCATTGTGCCATCGTATCTATGCGCCTGATACTTAGGCCCCATACACACGATAGAATTTATCCGCGAATACGGTCCAGCGGACCGTTTCCGCGGATAAATCCTCTCGAGGATTTCGGCGGATTTTCATGCGATGGAGTGTACACACCATCGCATTGAAATCCGCGCCGAAATCCTCTGGCGATGACGTGTCGCGCCGTCGCCGCGATTATGACGCGGCGACGTGCGCGACACTGTCATATAAGGAATTCCACGCATGCGTCTAATCATTACGACGCATGCGGGGGATCCCTTCGGACAGATGGATCCGGTGAGTCTATACAGACCAGCGGATCCATCCGTTGGGATGGACTCCAGCAGATGGATATGTTGTGCATGTCAGCAAATATTCGATCTGCTGGAATCCATCCCAGGGAAGATATATCCGCGGAAAAAGATCCGCTGGCGTGTACACACCATAGGATCTATCCGCTGAAACCCATTTGCTGGGATTTATCTGCGGATGGATTCTATGGTGTGTATGGGGCCTAAGAATCAGTTACGCATAGATATCTATTAGATCCGACAGGCGTAAGTCTCTTACGCCGTCGGATTGTAACTGCATATTTACGCTGGCCTCCAGGGACATGTACGCTGATTAATGCGTCGAAATATGTAAATCAGCTAGATATGCAAATTCACAAACGTACGCCCGGCCGACGCAGTAAAGTTACGCCGTTTACGTTAGGCTTTTCCCGGCGTATAGTTACCCCTGCTATATGGTGGCGTAAGTGCGACGTACCAATGTTAAGTATGGCTGTAGATCCCGCGACGAAATTTGAAAATTTTACGTTGTTTGTGTAACTCGTCCGTGAATGGGGCTGGACGTAATTTACATTCACGTCAAAACCAATACATCCTTGCGGCGTATTAGAAGCAATGCACACTGGGAGATTTCCACAGACGGCGCATGCGCCGTTCGTGAAAAACGTCAATCACGTCGGGTCACAGAACATTTACATAAAACACGCCCCCCTGTTCCAAATTTGAATTAGGCGGGCTTACGCCGGCCGATTTCCGCTACGCCGCCGCAACTTACGGAGCAAGTGCTTTGAGAATACAGCACTTGCCCGTCTAAGTTGCGGAGGCGTAATGTAAATCGGATACGTTATGCCGCCGCAAAGATAAGCCGCTGGACGAGAATCTGGCCCACTGTATTCAGTGGAATGATAACTGGGGAGTTATACAAAAAATTTAGTAATTGTGACTAGTGTTAGGCGAATGGTTCGGGTCGAACAAACATTTGACCCAAACTTCGCCCATTTGGGAAACACACACATTTTCTGTGTGTTTCTGTGAGTTTCACCCACCAAACACACAGTCAATATGTTGTTAAAGCGGTAGTTCACCCTCACTGGCTTGATTTTACCATCGAGACAGGCATTGTAGCGCGAGCTACAGTATGCCTGTCCCGATTTTTTAAACCCCGGACTCACCTTGTAATCGGACATCGTAGATTTCGGCTCCCGCGGGGAATGGGCGTGCCTATGGAGAGGGAGGATGATTGACGGCCGGCCCTGGCACGTCACTCTCCCCGAAGACAGCCGGAGTAGGTCTCGGCTCTTCACGGCGCCTGCGCACAGGCTATGCGCAGGCGTCGTGAAGAGCCAAGCCTATTTTGGCTATTTCCGGAGAAGCGTGACGCGCCAGAGCCGGCCGTCAATCATCCTCCGTCTCCATAGGCACGCCCATTCCCCGGTATCTTCGATCTACGCGTACAAGGTGAGTACGGGGGTAAAAAATTTGGGACAGGCATACTGTAGCTCGCGCTACAATGCCTGTCTCGATGGTAAAAGAAAAAAATTTTTTTTTTTTCGTTGATAGGGTGAACCCCCGCTTTAAGGAGCAGTGCCGGAAAGCTGGCCGCTACATCCCTAATAACAGATGAGTTATCAGCTGAGAGCTGAAAGAAAGGAAATAAATGCCGGTAAAAAAAGAAGAAAAAAGAAGCGGCGTGGGTCCCCCATATCCCATACCAGAGCCTTATCTGAGCATATAGCCTGGCAGGCCAGGAAAGAGGGAGTGAGAGAGTGTCCCCCTTTCTAAACCATACCAGGTCACATGCCAGACAAGGTCCTCTTCCCCAAAGCCTTGGGCTGTGGTTGTGGGGCTCCCAGATCCCAGTCCCCCCTATGTGAATAAGTATGGGATACATTGTACTGACCCAGTATGTACTGGTCGGTGACGTCACAAGGGAGTGGAACAACCAGGTGACATTGCCAGGTGGCATTGCCCGTTACCAATATGAGAACTGTCAAAGCCGGAGTCTGCAGTAGGCGGTTATCCTTCAGTCATAGCGGAACATTTTTTTTCTTTATAGTCCACACGGTCACGGCCACACGGTGACTCTACAATGCCAGGAGGACATCTATTGACGTCCTCGGCTCCTCCGTCCACTGGGGGGTGCGCACGCGAGCAATGCCAGCAGCATGTGCATGCCCGCTGCGTCAGTGAGGTGCCGATGTGCGTGCCTGGCAATGTCCGCCACATACCCGCAATCGGCCGTTACACAGCCAAGGACTTGGATCTGTGTGTGTAAACACGCAGATCCACATCCTATCAGGGAGAGGAGACCGATGCTGTGTCCCTTGAACATAGGGACATAGATTGGTCACCTCCCCCAGTCAGTCTCCTCCCCCCACAGTAATAATCACCTAGCAGGAAACACATTTAACCCCTTCCTCGCCCCCTAGTGTTAACCCCTTCCCTACCAGTCACATTTATACTGTAATCAGTGCATATTTATAGCACTGTTCGCTGTATAAATGTGAATGGTCCCAAAAATGTGTCAAATGTCCGGTGTGTCCGCCATAATGTCGCAGTCCAAATAAAAATCACAGATCGCTGCAATTACTAGTAAAAAATAATAATAAAAAAAGTCATAATTCTATTTTGTAGGCGCTATAACTTTTGCGCAAACCAATCACTATACTCTTATTGTGATTTTTTTTTACCAAAACTATGTAGAAGAATACATAGTAAAAAAGTAAAAAATATTGTGTTTTTTTGTTTATAGCGCAAAAAATAAAAACCACAGTGGTGATCAAATACCACCAAAAGAAAGCTCTATTTGTGGGAAGAAAAGGACATAAATTTTGTTTGTGAGCCACATCGCACAATCGCGCAATTGTCATTCAAAGCGTGACAGTGCCGAAAGCTGAAATTTCGCCTGGGCAGGAAGGGGGTATATGTGCCCAGTAAGCAAGTGGTTAATAAAGAAATTGTCAAACACATGTCTACTGTTTTTATTTATTTTTGACTTTTTCACACTTTTTTTGGTGAATGGGTAGGTATACAATGTACCACATACTCATTCACATAGGGGAGGAGCCAGGATCTTGTTAAAGAGGGCTTCCAGATTCCAGTAAACCCCCTCCTGCAGATCCCCATTACTACAGCCCAGGGCAGGCACAAGCACCCATCCTCCTATGTTGAGGGCATGTGGCTAGATATGATTCAGGAGGGGAGGTGCGTTTTCTCACCCCCCCTTTCCTGCCTGCCAGGTTGCATGCTCAGATAAGGGTCTGGTATTGCCAATTAAAACCGCAAGTCAATTTAAATGTGATTTTTTTTCTTTAGAAATGCTCTATATATGCTACATATGCACCACTTTACAGGCAGACTAAGGGGACCAGCCAGGCACTATGGGCCTGATTCCCAAAAAAGCTGCCTAACTTAACTTTCAGCAGTTAAGTTACACTGACTTAAAATTTCTACCTAAGTGCCTGATCCACAAAGCACTTACCTAGAAATTACACGCCGTGTAACTTAAGTGCCTCCGTCGCAAGGCAGTCCTCCTCTCCGGGGGGCGTTTAAAATTTAAATGAGGCGCGCTCCCGCGCCGGCCGTACTGCGCATGCGCGTGACGTAATTTTCCCGACGTGCAGCGCGCGAACGTAATTGACGCCGGGCTTTGTGGATTGCGACGGGACACTAAAGTTGCGACGGGTGAAAAAAATATACGCGCCGGGAAAACAAATAATTATTAAAAAAAATGACAGCGTCGCTCAGCATGCATTCCTGAGAGGGAGAACTCCATGCCAATTTTCAAAGAAAAAACCGGCATGGGTTCCCCCCCCCCCAGGAGCATACCAGGCCCTTAGGTCTGGTATGGGTTGTAAGGAGACCCCCCCACGCCGAAAATTCGACGTAGGGGGTCCCCCTACAATCCATACCAGACCCGTATCCAAAGCACGCTACCCGGCCGGTCAGGAAAGGGAGTGGGGACGAGCGAGCGCCCCCCCTCCTGAGCCGTGCCAGGCCGCATGCCCTCAACATGGGGGGGTTGGGTGCTCTGGGGCAGGGGGGCGCACTGCGGGCCCACCCACCCCAGAGCACCCTGTCCCCATGTTGATGAGGACAGGACCTCTTCCCGACAACCCTTGCCGTTGGTTGTCGGGGTCTGCGGGCGGGGGCTTATCGGAATCTGGGAGTCCCCTTTAATAAGGGGGCCCCCAGATACCGGCCCCCCACCCTAAATGAATGGATATGGGTACATCGTACCCCTACCCATTCACCTGGAGGCAAAAAGTTAAAGTTATTAAACACACAACACAAGGGTTTTTAAAATAATTTATTAGTCTGCTCCGGATGCCCCCCCTGTCTTCTTTATTAGCTCTAATACCAGGGGGGGCTTCTTCTTCCACTCTCCGGGGGTCTTCTTCGGGGGGGGTTTCTTCTTCCGCTCTCCGGGGGGGGGTCTTCTCCGCTCTCCGGGGGGGGGTCTTCTCCGCTCTCCGCTGTTGACTCGGCGAACCCCGGTTCTTCTGCAGCTGTCCGGTGCCTTCTTCTTCAGCGCTGACTGCCTGCTATCTTCGTGTGTTAGCTCAATTACTAACAGGCAGCCAGCGCGGTCTTCTGTGATGTCACCTTCTTCTCTTCTGTTCTTCTCCCCTCTTCCGATGTTGACTCGTCGCCTCTTGTCACTGCAATGATGGAAGCGCGCCTTGCATCCCATTTATATAGGCATCACCGTCCCATCATGCTCCGGTAGGTACCCACGTGGTGGGTGCACGTGGGTACCTGCCGGAGCATGATGGGACGGTGATGCCTATATAAATTGAGGCAGCGTCCCACGGCTGCAACCTTTTTGCGCTGACAGCTCCAATATAGCTGAGGGTGGGGCCACCCGGTGATGTAAGTGGGTGACTATGCCACCTCCTGATGTCATGTGAAGTCACGTAATGTCATAGGGGGCAGGTCACCCATTTACGTCACTGGGTGGTCCCGCCCTCAGCTATATAACAGTTGTCATCGCAAAAAGCCTGCAGTCATCGAGGCAGAGTTTTTCAAAACAAACTCTCTCTGTCCGTCTGGGCTGTGATCAAAGATGAATGAACATCATGGGACATTTTTTTTGTTTTTATTTTTGCAACTGTCTCCTCCTCATTTTTCATTTTGACACTTTTTATGGTGAATGTGTAGGGATACAATGTACCCCATACCCATTCACATGGGGGGGGGTCAGGATCTTGGGGTCTACAGACCCCCACAACCACCGTGCAAGGATTGTGGGGATCGGGCCCTTGTTTACATCAAAATTGGGACAAGGTGTTTTGGGGTGGACCTCAAAACACCCTCCCAATGTTGAGGGCATGTGGCCTGGTATTGTTCACAAGGGGGCGCTCTCTTGTCGCCCCCTTTTCCTGAGGTCTGCCAGTTTGTGTGCTCGAATAAGGGTTTGAAATGGATTTTGGGGCGACCCCCACACCATTTTTTTTTTATATTGGCATGGGCTCCCCTTAATAGCCATGTCAGACCTGAAGGGCCTAGTATAGATTTTAGGGGGGATCCTCACATAATTTTTTATGTTTTTGTATATGTTTTTTATATGCTTTTTTTATATGTTTTTTTATATTTTAGGGGGGACCCCCCACGCCATTTTGTTCATATGTTGCCGCAGGGTTCCCCTTAATATATATACCAGACCCAAAGGGCCTGGTATGGATTTTAGGGGGGACCCCCACAGGATTTTTTTTTTAATTTAGGTACAGGGTTCTGCTTAATATCCATACTATACCCAAAGGGCCTGGTAATGGACTGTGGGTGGACCAATGTCATTGTTCCAATGATTTTTATCTATATTCCTGGGATCCGGCAATACATTTCAGCCATGAGCAGCTTCAAATAAAAACATTTCCTTTACAAATGTCATTTTGCTGCTCTCATACATAAAACGCATACATAAAACTATGTACGGCCGCCGTGTATGCAGCCTTACATAGTGTGGGGCATGGACTTAGCCCCCTGAGCCTTTGAGTGCACTTTGATTAGCCAAAGCATACAGTTCAGGTGCATACTTTGGCCAATCAGCAACCGTCAATGCACTGCAATCCCGCAATGCATTGACGGCCTCGCCGTTTATTATGGGACATTCCGGGGGCGCTCAAATTTCCCACAAATCCCCCAATAATGTTATGAATTCGGCAAACACCCGAGTCGAACATCAGGCTTATCTCTAGAACCAAATAACAAACCCCATTGAAGTCTATGGATCCTGAACTGGAAAAATCAAACGTTCCCATTTGAAGGTTTATATGCAAGTAATTGACCATATAAAGGATATGGGGGTCCGGGAACTGCCTAGGGGATATGTATAAATGAAAATAAGGTTTGTAAAAAACATAATTTTTAAATGAGCAGTGATTTACTGATCCTTAAAGTAAAACCATAAAAATTGGAAATAACAATAAAAATTTAAAAATGAAAAATTAATTTAAATATAGTACTTGTGGGGTCCTCTTAGTCTGCTTGAAAATTGGCACATCGCTACCGTGTATAAAACCTGCTGCAACAATATTGACTTTTATAAAGCTAAAAAATGACATTTTCCCTGCAAGCTTTCTTTATTTTATAAACAACAGCTTGGTGAGCCAGTCGGTATGATGAGGCCACAAATTAGTGCACCTATGATATATGGTGAACGCAATTGCAGATTCCTAAATTATCTCTTACTTCCACATTAGATCTGTGGTGTCTTCAATTAGTAGGTCTAACAGAGTAGTATTTCTAATTGGGGCATCCACCATTTGACACAAGAAATTTTCCTGCAAGACATTCAAGAAATGGCAAGATTTGGATGAGTGAGCAGTTCCTTCTGCCCAATCAATATCTGGATAATTGAAGTCCCCCATGATTATAACATCTCCCTGCCCCCTTTCATTTCTAACTGTTAGGCCCCGTACACACGGCCGAGGAACTCGACGTGCCAAGCACGTCGAGTTCCTCGTCGAGTTCTGGGATGAAGCCGCCGAGGAGCTCGGCGGGCCGCCTTCTCCCATAGAACAACGAGAAAATAGAGAACATGTTCTCTATTTTCTGGTCGAGCTCCTCGGCGGCTCCATCGAGCCAAAACTGTACAGACGACAGAGTTTCTCGGCAGAATCCGGGTTTTGACCGAGTTTCTCTGTGAATTCTGCCGAGAAACTCTGTTGTGTGTATGGGGTCTCAAAGTATATTGATCTCCTCTTCATCCTTCAGGTTTGGAGCATGTAGCATACACCCACTATTTATTCCCCATTTGTTTCTTCCCTCTGAAGCTCCAGCCACAACAATTTCACCTTCTCCCTTGCTACATTAGCAATGTCATACCTCATATTAACTAGTAAATTGTTTATGTACATGCACACTCCTTGCCCTCTTCTACCCACCCTATCCCTCCAATACAGGAATAACCACTGGACAGTGAAAAGCCAGCTATGTGAGCTTTCAAACCAGGTTTCTGATACTCCCATGAAGTCAACATCCTTCTCATGTATTAGCAGTTGACAAAATATTCCTGGATTTTCAGAAAACAAATACTTCCAGGTTACATGTGATTTCGTGTTTTTTTCCTAAATAAGCCTTTGTATGAATCCATGAATACTTTAATTTTACAGAATATGATTCATTTGTGTATAACAAACTAGCAAAGCAAACTTTTCTATTATATCAGAAATAAAAAAAAATTAAGCTAACTCATAATTTTCCTCTTGAAGAAAATCCTTAATTACGGTACATTGCAGCAATATAGAGGGATTTATGTACACATTGTAATTATGTTTTAGTAAAATGCATTGCTTTCTGTTAAAATGATGTGGTAAAAGTCATGAAATTTCTAATGTAGCTAAGACATATGAGCTTTTTCACTAGAATTTAAGTGTTTCTAAGATGTAAGTGTATTAGAAGAATACTTTATGGAAGTAGTTGTTAAATTGTTTCCACTTTCTAATAGGAAAATGCAACTAAATATACTAGCATAAAGGTGACCGCGAATGACCAAAGTTCGCCGTGAAACGACCGCCAGGCGAACCGGCAGGCCATCTCTAATGCAGAGTTATACCAATGGCACTCAACCTCTTATCCCGGCTAGCGGTTGCCAGAGTGGTGCCAGCAGCAGGAAAAAAGAGATCTTCAGGTCAGTGTGCAGCGATACACTGGGCATAACAGTATAGGGCTGCTTTCACACTTATGTGCTGTGGTTTACCCACACTGCAGCTATAGTGTACCTGCAGCTTTCCTGTGGGTTTGATGTGCTTAGCCATAGACTTCTATTATATCCTGCGGTTTTGGTGCATTTTCTAAAAAACGGCTCATTCACAAGTGCAGCAGGCACTGCTGCTCCTTTCAAAAAAAAGTAATCCCAGTGTGTCTAACAGGGGGTGAGGAGGTTATATGTTGCCTGATCACCACCTGATTTAAACCCATGATTGTGGTGCAATGCACATGATTGCGACACATTAGTACTGCAATTAGAGGTTTAAATCAGATGTGAGGAGGCAACACTGGGTGACACTGTGCTGGCTGACCTTCTCCCATGTTATACAGGTAGATCTCCACCTCTTTAAGGTGGCCTACCCTTGCTGTAATTTGTCTACACTGTGGTATTCTACTAGATCTAGATGATGGTATGCTACTGTTAGCAGAGGAAGAAAGTAACTAACAATGTCAAGATAGGCAAATAAGTTAATTGTCAGTGATGGCTTTAAAGTTTGTAAAAAAATATTGTGTTTTTCTAACACTACACATTTTCCACAAATTCAAGTTTGATTGCATCTTTCCACTGAACTTTGTTCTAGCAGTACTGTGGATCATCCATCTTCCTTACATACCACTCTTCATGAGTGGTATGTCTGGAGTTTCTATATTCTCCCTGTGCCTGTGCGGGTTTCCTCCAGGTACTCTGGTTTCCTCCAACACTCCAATGACATGCTGGAAGGTTAAAGGGGTTGTAAAGGTAAAAAAATGTATTTTTTTTTAATCAGAAAAAAAAAATTTGAGCAGAAAAATAAAGGATGCATACACAAGTTCCAAGTGCAACAGGCACTAAACAACAGGATACCACATTTGACAAGACCTACAAATAAATGATGCATATGTCATACTTCAGTGATTAAGACATGCACGAGAACCCGACTGCAGGACCCGGTTCGGCCCATGCGGAGGGAAAACACATATCTCTGACCCAAGTAAACGTAAACAGTTCAAGAGGTATATACCACAGTACCCAGGGATATGAGTAAGCTCCAGATGAGAGGCGATGGGTGGATGCTTGAAATGCACACCAGACGGGGCTTGTTAGTCAGCCGAGCATGTGGATGGCTCATCCAGCCACCTGTCCCAAATTTTGTTAAACTTGGCTGGATAACCTCTATGTAGGTACAGTACCCTTTTTTAGGGAAGGGTGGTGTTTACTGCCCCAACCCATTGCTGGAAGGTGGGGGGGGGGGGTGTCTTTGATCTAGGCACGGGCTATATGCAATCTGGCAAGGAACAAGGTTTCTTGTAGAAATATAGTAAGATACTTATCCTCTTCAGATACAGAGAGGATGCAGAGTAAACATTGACGGGGGCATAACGATAGGGGGGAGCCCATAAGATCATGGAGGAATCTGACCACCTGTGACCAGAAGGCCTGGAGTCGTGGGCAAGCCCATAGCAGGTGGTAAAATGTGCCCCTAGATTCCCCGCATTTGGGACAGGCCGGGCTGTAATGGGGTCTGAATCTGGAGAGGCGAGTCGGGGTGAGGTAGGACCTATGTAGGATATAGAGATGTGAGAGGCGATCCGACAATTTGGGGGACACTGTCCTGGAGGCAGTCAGCGCGTCCTCCCAATCTCCATCCCCCACAGCCCCCAGATCCGCCTCCCATTTAGGGTCACGATTGCGAACCACATCTACCAGGAATAACGACCCAAGCCTGGGGACGGAGTTCCCAAATTGGGAGTTGAGGGCATGCCGAAGCTGAAGGTAGCAGAAGAACACTCTGTTGGCGAGGCCAAATTCATCCCTGATGGCCTGGAAGGACCTGACCGCGCCATTATCCAGAACCTGCGAAAGAAACAGTATACCGTTGGCCATCCAGAAGTGTTGGTCAGGGACTGTGAACAATTCGGGCAGTAGGGAGTTGTCCCAAAGGGGTGTGTAGGTATTGAAAGTTAGGGCCTTGGTGATGTTCATGGCTAATTGCCAGACCTTACAGTGATGGAACAACATAGTGTTTCTGGTGCCCCGGTGGCCCGTGAGTGCCACGCAGGAAAATCTGAAATGGGTGAGTGCAGGGAGAGCATACTAGGGTAGAATACCGGTCTCTGTCTGTTTGGTTGTAGAAGAAAAAATGCGACAGTTGAGAAGCAATATAATAGAGGGCAAGGTCAGGGAGGGCAGTGCCGCCCAAGTGAACAGGACACTTCAGAGTTCGCCACGAGAGTTTGTGTCGGGAGGAGCCCCACACAAATTTGTTTAGGATAGCCTCTATGGACTTAAAAATTTGGGGGGGAATGTAGAGGGGGGCATGCCAGAACAAGTAGAGCAGCTTGGGGAGGAGAATCAACTTAAGTAAAAAATGTTTTTACCTAAATATCTTCCTTTACCTTAGTGCAGTCCTCCTTCACTTACCTCATCCTTCGATTTTGCTTTTAAATGTCCTTATTTCTTCTGAGAAATCCTCACTTCATGTTTTTCTGTCTGTAACTATACACAGTAATGCGACACTTTCTCCCTGGTGTGGAGAAAGCATCTTGAGGGGGCAGGGGGCGAGCAGGAGTGTCAGGATGCCCACTAACACACATTTTCTTTCTCTATCTGCAAAGTAGAGAGTGTCCTGACCCTCCTGCTCGCCCCCTCCCCCCTCAAGAGGCTTTCTCCACACCAGGGATACAGTGTTGCATTACTGTGTGTAGTTACAGACAGAAGAACAGGAAAGGAGGATTTATTAGAAGAAATAAGGACATTTAAAAGCAAAATCGAAGGATGAGGTAAGTGAAGGAGGACTGCACTAAGGTAAAAGAAGCTATTTAGGGATTTTTTTTTTACCTTTACAACCCCTTTAATTGTCTCCTGTCTAAATTGGCCCTAGTATGTGCATGTATGAATGTGAGTTAAGCCTCGTACAAATTATAATTTTTTTTCCGTTCAACCCAATCCGATGTTAGTACAGCGATCTCCCCTGCTGAGCTGTTGTGTTCTGACAGGTAGACGGCACCCCACAAGAACACTCTGGTCAGCGCTCTCTGGCTGAGAGCGCTGAACGGGATCCGGTCAGCTGCTTTTCCCACTTTACTAACACAAATTACTCACTTTTGATGCCAGCGGTTTAGACATTTATGGCTGAGTGTTGAGTTATTTTGAGGGGACAGTGAATTTACACTGTAAGGCCCCTTTCACACGACAAGCCAGCTCAGATCCGCCTGTCCTTTTTTCAGGCGGATCTGAGCGGGCTTTCCATTGACTTCAATGGGCAGGTGGATGTCAGCAGAGAGGTCCGCTAAAATCAGACGTATTGCGATATGTTCAGCCATCCATCTGGGGGATTGGATCAAATGAGATCTTATGAAAATGGACATGCTGTCCGTTTTTGTCCAATATTCTCATAGGAATCAGCAGGGCTCTGTCAGGTCCCTTCCTGCTAAGTGAGCAGAGACAGACCTGTCAACAGCTGGTTCAGATGGCACATTATGCCATTGTCTTGCAGGTTTTTTGGGGGGGTTCCCCAGGGTTTACTACCTGTTTAAGTGTCTACCACTTAACCACAGCCCCGGAAGATTTTACCCCGTTAATGACCAGAGCATTTTTTGTGATATGGCACTGCGTCACTTTAACTGACAATTGCACTGTCGTGCGATACTGTACCCAAATAAAATCGAGGTCCCCTTTTCCCACAAATAGAGCCTTCTTTGGTGGTATTTTTATTTGTTTGAACTATAAACAATTTTGAAAAAAAAAAGCAATATTTTATACATATTGCTATAATAAATATCCCTAAAAAATAGATATAAAAAATGTCTTTCTTAGTTTAGGCCAATATGTATTCTTCTGCATATTTTTGGTAAAGAAAAATACAATAAGTGTATATTAATTGGTTTGCACAAAAGTTAGAGTCTACAAAATAGGGTATAGATTAATGGAATTTTTATTATTATTATTTTCTCATTAGTAACAGCGGTGATCTGCAATTTTTATTGGGACTGCGACATTGCGATGGACAGATCTGACACTTTTGACACTATTTTGGGACCATTGACATTTATACAGCGATCAGAGCTAAAAATAGCCAAGGATTACTGTATAAATGTCGCTGGCAAGGAGGGGCTAAACACTAAGGGCCGATCAAGGGGTTAACTGTATTCATTCAGCATGTTCTAATAGTAGGGTGGATGGGCTACCACTGACATGACAAAGATCACTATTCTCGTTGACAGGGAACAGAAGATCTCTGTCATGTTACTAGGCAGAACAGGGAAAAGCTGTGTTTACATAGGCATTTCCCTGTCCTGCCTCTTCTCGCCATGATCGCGGGCCGCCAGTAGACATTGAGTCATTGAGTCATCGAGTCGGTGGCGCGCGGGCTATCCTACTTTTGCGGACTGACGTACAGGTACGTCAGTTTGCACAGGATTACCATTCTGCTAACTTATATCGGCGTGAGTCGGTCGGCAAGTGGTTACATTAATACAATTATAAAACAAAGCATGCTGTGTAGTAATCCTCCTATTTAACTTGAACTTTACAGAGACAAATGGTAACTGTCAAACTCCCCGCATACCACACTCTATCAAATATCTCTTTTGTGCTATCACCTGTCACTAAGGATAAATCAGCCTACACCCTGATGATTATGCAAAAGGAAGCAGTGTGGTCCTCTCAAAAAGAAAGAGTGGAGGATGGGATATAGCACAAAAACCTCTTAAAAAAAAAAAAACTCTATCTTTTAATTTATTTTCTTTTTCTACTTATGGTATATGAATCGGGTTAAAGTTATACACTTATGGATTTTTCTATCACAGTAACCTACATACAAAAGGACAATTGCCCACTAGAGAGCCACGGCAAGCTACACTGCTCCAGAGCTTAGAAAATAAAGGGAGCTCTGGTAACTTTCATCATCCAATTACATGCAAGCAAAAATGGTAGTTATTTTTCCTTGTATTTGATTGAGTATTGTTTGCAAAGTGAAGCTTCATCTCATTTACTAACTTATGGAGCAAATGTGCATTCCATTTGACTTTATAAAATCAACCCCATTGTTGACTTTGTATTATGTAAACATACTATCCTGAATAATTTTTAGAAAAATGTATTTGCTGGACCATTTTCAATCTAATTTAACAGTTATTGGCAGAGGTCATCGGAGAATGCTTTCAGAAGCAATGCACTTGTCAGATATGGTGCCAAAATCAAAGTGTTTGTGAACTAAACACAATAATCAGATTTACCATGGATGTTAAGATTGACCTTTTGCCACAATTTGCTTGTTTGAAATATTTTTTACACTAATGATGACAAGGTTTCTATTCCCTTATATTTATTTTCTCATTTTTTAGTCCAAACAACCTATTTCACTAATCTATCTACCCCATGACCTGTTTTATTCACATTTATCTCTCATGATATTCAATTTCACATTTTTTATCTTTGTTCTTCTTCCATGTTTTTCTCACCTTATTCAACCTTTTTGCTATGCGTAAAT
This sequence comes from Rana temporaria, assembly GCF_905171775.1. Taxonomy (NCBI): domain Eukaryota; kingdom Metazoa; phylum Chordata; class Amphibia; order Anura; family Ranidae; genus Rana; species Rana temporaria. Next base: position 287,070,487 of record NC_053492.1, read on the forward strand.
GTAACTTACAATCTCTTTTAATAATAAAACTCCCAGCTACAGTCCAAACCATTTTATGTGTTAGACTTATGTTTGTAAGTTAACTTTTTGTCTTCATAGTAAAGATGTTTCTTGACTTTTTTGCCTCAGTAACACTTTGGGGGTTATTTACAAAAGGCAAATCCACTTTGCACTACAAGTGAAAACTACCAGTGCAAAGTGCACTTGAGATTGCACTGAAAGTGCACTTGGAAGTGCAGGCGCTGTAAATCTAAAGGGGTAGATCTGAAATGAGGGGAAGCTCTGCTGATTTTATTATCCAATCATGTGTAAGCTAAAATGCTGTTTTTTATTTTCCTTGCATGTCCCCCTCGGATCTACAGCGACTGAACTTCCAAGTGCACTTTCAGAGCAATTTAAAGTGCACTTTGCACTTGGAGTTTGCATGTATAGTGCAAAGTGGATTTTCCTTATTTAGTAAATAACCCCCATTGTCATGCATTGATACACAATAGCATTTTTTTTAACATTAGAGAATCCAGATCCATTCACAATGTTGGACGTGGGAAATTTATGTGATCTTATCTTCCCTTTTCTAATGATATAAAAAGAAAGTTCCTGTTCATTTTGAAAAGGAAATTATGTACAGATGCTTTCACATGCCTAGATTACTGATGTGAATATTTACACATTTTTATTATTCTGCCCTTTTTTAGTAAATCTGGCCAATTGGGCAAGTTTAACTAAATGAGTTGAATGTTTACCTAACCCAGTGATTTTGGTGAAGCTGCGTCTACCTTTACCACTTAACCCCCGGACCATATTGCTGCCCAAAGACCAGAGCACTTTTTGCGATTCGGGACTGCGTCGCTTTAACTGACAATTGCGCGGTCGTGCGACGTGGCTCCCAAACAAAATTGGCATCCTTTTTTTTCCACAAATAGAGCTTTCTTTTGGTGGTATTTGATCACCTCTGCAGTTTTTATTTTTTGCGCTTTAAACAAAAATAGAGCGACAATTTTGAAAAAAATGAATATTTTTTACTTTTTGCTGTAATAAATATCCCCCCAAAAATATATAAAAAAACATTTTTTTTCCTCAGTTTAGGCCGATACGTATTCTTTTACATATTTTTCGTAAAAAAAATCGCAATAAGCGTTTATTGATTGGTTTGCGCAAAAGTTTTAGCGTTTACAAAATAGGGGGTATTTTTATGGCATTTTTATTAATATTTTTTTTTTACTAGTAATGGCGGCGATCAGCGATTTTTTTTCGGTACTGCGACATTATGGCGGACACTTCGGACACTTTTGACACATTTTTGGGACCCTTGGCATTTTTATAGCGATCAGTGCTATAAAAATGCATTGGATTACTATAAAAATGCCACTGACAGGGAAGGGGTTAAGTTTGTTCCCTGGGTGTGTTCTAACTGTAGGGGGGGTGGCCTCACTAGGGGAAATGACTGATCTTCTGTTCATACATTGTATGAACAGAAGATCACCATTTCTCTCCCTGACAGGATCCCCGCTCTGTAACAAGCGATCGCGTGTGCCCGGCGGGCACGCGCACGGGAGTCAGGGGCAAGCGCACGTGCCCCTAGTGGCCTACGCAAGAGCCGATGTTATATTACATGCTCTCGCGCAGGGAAGCCGACCTGCCGCCGTGAAACGACGGCGGCTGGTCGGCAAGTGGTTAAGGAAATTTTCACATAAAAAAATTATTTTTCACTATACAGTTTCCCAAGAGTGCCAGTAGCTGACACGTCATGTGGCTATAAGTTCTCAGTCCCACTAATGATCAGGAACCAATTAGAATGGTTCCCAATCATGTGATTAATATGTCAGCTCTGCTAGTGAAAATATGCAGGCTGGAGGTTTTACTGTTAAAAAATAAAGCCTTCAGCCAGGAGGTGAACAATTACACTTTCAGGCTGCAGAGTTCATATGTGGCACTGTCTATTTCATAGTGTAACTGTCAGATTCAGTTGCATTATTAAAAATAATAATACATTAATAAATTTCACACGTTTGTACATTTGTCAGTTTTGGCACTCCAGATTTTTTGAAACTACATTTCCAATGATGCTCAACTACACTTCAGAGTGCATAAGCATCATGGGAAATGTAGTTCCAAAACATCTGGGGTGCCAAGCTTTTCCATCACTGGCCTATAGAAACATAAAACAGTGCATTTTTTTTTTTAATAAACTAGTGTACCAAATTAAACCCCTTAATTGTTGGCATGCTGACTTATCAGCATATGTAAACACTTACAAATACTGTATATATTTAGGTATACACATTGTTGTCATAGAGTTAATGTTAAGTTAACCAACACATGCTCGCACTACTAAATTTAGCTTGACATTGATACATCCCTGAAAGGGTTAAAGCCCAACTCTAGCCAAATCAATTTTTTAATTGACTCCCGGCGGGCATGCGCACGGGAGTCAGGGGAAAGCGCATGTGCCCCTAGTGGCCTACGCAAGAGCCGACGTTATATTACGTGCTCTCGCGCAGGGAAGCCGACCTGCCGTCGTAAAACGACGGCGGATGGTCGGCAAGTGGTTAAGGAAATTTTCACATAAAAAAATTATTTTTCACTATACAGTTTCCCAAGAGTGCCAGTAGCTGACACGTCATGTGGCTATAAGTTCTCAGTCCCACTAATGATCAGGAACCAATTAGAATGGTTCCCAATCATGTGATTAATATGTCAGCTCTGCTAGTGAACATATGCAGGCTGGAGGTTTTAGTGCTAAAAAATAAATCCTTCAGCCAGGAGGTGAACAATTACACTTTCAGGCTGCAGAGTTCATATGTGGCACTGTCTATTTCATAGTGTAACTGTCAGATTCAGTTGCATTATTAAAAATAAAAATACATTAATACATTTCACACGTTTGTACATTTGTCAGTCTTGGCACTCCAGATTTTTTGAAACTACATTTCCAATAATGCTCAACTACACTTCAGAGTGCATAAGCATCATGGGAAATGTAGTTCCAAAACATCTGGGGTGCCAAGCTTTTCCATCACTGGCCTATAGAAACATTAAACAGTGCATTTTTTTTTTTAATAAACTAGTGTACCAATTAAACCCCTTAGTTGTTGGCATGCTGACTTATCAGCATATGTAAACACTTATGCCGCGTACACACCATCACTTAATGAGATGGAAAAAAATGACGTTTTCAAAAACGTCACTTTAATTGACCGTGTGTGGGGGAAAACGTAATTTTATGTCTTGTAAAAAACGACCAAAAAAAATTCAAGCATGCTTCAATTTTATGTGTTGTTTTTCAAAAGTGCACTTTTTACTTCACAGAAATTGACCGTGTGTAGCAAAAAACGTAGTTTTCTAAGACGTTTTTTCATCCACGCATGCCCAGAAGCTACTTATGAAGCGAGCTTCAATGGTAAAACGTGGTGGAACGTAACCTCGCTTTGCAAGAACATTGTGAGAAAAACGATGGTGTGTAGGCAACTTCGTCTTTGAAAATTGAAGTTTCAAAAACTTCAATTTTTACTTTACAGAAAGTGTCGTTTTTTTTCATCACATAAAGTGATGGTGTGTATGCGGCATTACAAATACTGTATATATTTAGGTATACACATTGTTGTCATAGAGTTAATGTTAAGTTAACCAACACATGCTCGCACTACTAAATTTAGCTTGACATTGATACATCCCTGAAAGGGTTAAAGCCCAACTCTAGCCAAATCAATTTTTTAATCATATTTTTAACAAATACTAGACCAATGAAGAACATACTATATGTCCATTGCTGATGGTGTTTCCATTAGGGAGATTTCTCCTCACTTGCTGTTTACATGCCTCTGTCATCCCGCTGTGTTAGAGTCTCTGCTCTCACCCCTCCCTCCCTGCCTGTCAGTTCCTAGCATGAGCAATCTCAAAACCCCCCTCCAGCCTTTATTGTGTGTAGCAGTAAAGTCAGAGATTACCATTACTGCAAGCCCCTCTGTTATAACAAGATATAATACACAGTGTCAGTTTTTTTAATTTGATACTGCTAATTAGCTATCACGTACCTGATCCTGAAGCTGAAATGCTGAAAGAGCTCTCCTTGCAGCTGAGTGCTTGGTGTCTCTAAAGGTGGAAAGAGGGAACCCAAAGGCAAAGAAGCAGGGATTGCCGGCTGTGCCACAGATGAGAAATGTAGAGATCTCTCTGCAGGTGGAAACCAGATGAGTTAAGCAGCAAGACCCGGGAGAGCTGATGGTTGTGCAGACTGCACATTGCAGGAAGCAGGTTGCAGTGGTAAGTGCAGCAGGCTGGATACAGCAGGTAAGTCAAGGTGGATCACAGCAGACAGGGCAAGGCAGGAGGCAGAGGTGGTAGCAAAGATCGGTGAGCAGGTGGTCAGTAGACAGGGAATCAGAGACGTGTTCAGAAAAGCCAAGGTCATACATAGGACAGGAGACAATAAGGTATTTAGCAGCATTATTTAAAAAAAAAAAACATTGACACTGTGTATTATACCTTGTTATAACAGAGGGGCTGGCAGTAATGGTACTCACTGACTTTACAACCACTTTAATCTCCTCAAGTGGGACACAGACAACCATAAAAACTTGACAGAGGTTATGCGCACAGCAGAATTTTCCTAAATGCAGTCCATAGGCACACAAACTTTTGCTTCGTTCTGTCAGGATTACCTATTTTTTTTTTTTTTTTTTATAAACACATAGACAATACAAACGTACAACAACACAGCCAACATTTGGCTTACAACATGGACCCGCGCAGGGGTCGCAAGGTAGCATTACAGAACCAAGATATGTTAGAGCTTTTGCAACAACCATAATAAACCATCATCAATGAGGTGGCCTGGCTCAAGCTCCAGGGGTAGGATGATAGATAACTAGCTCCCCTAAGTTGCTGTGCTAGCAAGGGTCGGTTCAATAAGACTTCAAGGGATGTTATTAGAATTCAGAGAAGCCTCCTAATCTGCTGCCACAGTGGAGGGTTTTGCCAACCACTTAGACCAGACCCTGTCATATATTTTCGGACAGCCTCTATGTATATACTGTAGGTATCTTTGTATAAGGGTATCACACCATTGACAAGTGATTTCCATAGACCTATAGAGGGAGGGGCACTCCGCTTCCAGCATAGGACGATGGACTTCCTGGCATATAACAGCAAGAGACCCAACATGGTTCTCTCAGCCACCCTGGGCACCAGGTCCTCCACCAGCCCCAACAGGCATATTCTTGGGGATGGGACAATAGAGATACTTAGCAATTCATTCACCTCCAGAAAGATTTGTGACCAAAAAACTCTAATTAACGGACAGGACCAAAATATATGAATGTAGTCCCCCTGGAGCATGGTCACAACCCCAGCACTCCGGGGAGAGGGAAGACCTCATCCTGTGCACCCTGGTGGGAGTGAGATATGCTCTAAGGACAATCTTATACTGATTGAGGCGATCTCTCAGGGAGACCAGTATTTTAAATGGGAAGTCCCATACATCCACCCAGCCCTCAGAGTCCAGCCCCGGAACATCCTGGCCCCATTGCTGACAGAGCCTGGACAACTGAGGAGAAGAGACTCAGAGGAGATGCGCATATAACACGAAGGTGGGTTTGTTTGTACAGTCGAAGCGCAAAATCCGCTCCAAGTCAGACTGCACCAGCTGCCTCTCGCCTGGTGGAAACTGGGCCCTGAAAGCATGGGACAACTGAAGATATCTAAATCTGTGTGAGGGGGGGGCATTGTGTTTAGACATTAAATGTTTAAAGGAGAAAATTGAGAGGTCCGAGGTGACATCCAAGAGAACTTTAATATGGAACTTGGTCCACGCCACCTGATCTAGGATTTAGAAAAAGTGATGTAGGGTGGGATTGTTCCAGAGGAAGGTGTTTGGGCATACTGCAGTCAAAGGATACTAGGCCCTAAGGGTGGTACACATAGAGGGGGTTAGGTCGTATGGAGCCTTCGTACCCCGCAAAAGGAGAATTGACAAAGCCTCCTCCGACTGTAACACCGCAGCTTCAGTGGCCCAGGCCGAGTTGAAGCGGGGAGGATGTGGGCCCCATAGAAAGGAGGAGAAATTTTGATTTAGGTGGGGAAAAATGATTTAGGTATCCACTGAGGAGAGTTACGAAACAAATATGTAAACTTGGGAAGGATTTTCATTTTGATAAGATTGAAGGATTACCTATTTTACACAAAAAATGTTTTTTCTTGGAACTAACTTGACTTACAATATTGTGATACTGTCTAAAAAACTTCCAAGTCTAAATGAGCCTCAGCTACCTAAAGGGACATGCTCCCTTCGCTGTCATCGATCGTGTGTTCCCTTTTATAGGGAACCACAATCGATGACGTCACACCTACAGCCACACCCCCCTACAATTAGAAACACAAATTAGGTCATACATAACCCCATCAACGCCCCCTTGTGGTTAACTCCCAAACTGCAACTGTCATTTTCACAGTAAACAATGCATTTTAAATGCATTTTTTGCTGTGAAAATTACAATGGTCCCAAAAATGTGTCAAAATTGTCCGAAGTGTCCACCATAATGTCTCAGTCACAAAAAAAAATCACTGAATGCCGCCATTAGTAGTAAAAAATGTTTTTTATAAAAATGCAATAAAACTATCCCCTTTTTTGTAAACGCTATAAATTTTGCGCAAACCAATCGATAACTGTTTATTGCGATTTTTTTTTACATAAAATAGGTAGAAGAATACGTATTGGCCTAAACTGATAAAAAAATAAAAAAGTTTTAAATATTTTTGGGGGATATTTATTATAGAAAAAAGTAAAAAAGATTGAATATTTTTCAAAATTGTCGCTCTATTTTTGTTTATAGCGCAAAAAATAAAAACCTGCAGAGGTGATCAAATACCACCAAAAGAAAGCTCTATTTGTGGGAAAAAAAGGACGCCAATCTTGTTTGGGAGCCACGTCGCACAACCGCGCAATTGTCAGTTAAAGCGACGCAGTGTCGAATCGCAAAAACTTGCCAGGTCCTTTAGCTGCCTAAAGGTCCGGGTCTTAAGTGGTTAAATAAAAAAAAAGTCCCCAGTAGCTTCCAATCTGTCATGCATCTGAACTTCTAACTATCGAGTGGCCATCAGATGCCTAACCTGGCTCTAGCCTATGCTGTTAGTGAGCCCTCAGGTAAAACTAACTATAGAATCCCAGACCAGAAGGGGCAAGGCTAACTACAATAACAGTATTTGTATATAAATGTAAAGTGAAGAAATGCAGCGCTTAAATGTCCATAAAAGCAAAGCAAACGTCCATCAATCCCGAGAGGCACACGATAGGTGAATGAACCTTGACTAAAACGATGAACAGTTATATTCCACCAACACCACAGTAAGCCAAACCTCTTACCCTTACATTTGGACCACTAGATTATAGGTGGTCAAAAACGCCCAAAAAATCAATCCACCATAGACTGCTCCAGCATTGATCCAGGCATCACTCCTCATGTTGAAAGGTTTTAATGAATTCAAAAGGTTTTAATATACTACACCATGAAGTGTTTTGTTTTTACACATTTTACAGATATACTTTTGTCACCAGTCTTTAGATATTATGTATACCCAGAAGCTATGGGCAACAATAGTAAACTACTTAGCACAGGAGCATTTGCCTAATAACCCCTACTTCTGGCCTGGAATAAGCAGCAGCTTTTCCATGGGAAGAACATGAGGTCTCAGCTCCTCTCTGTCCACTTCCTTCCTCTGGAGTTTCCAACTCATCTTGCAGGGACATGGAGAACCTGTGAGTACTTGTGAGTATCTGTCTATAACCTACCAACTCTGTGGTAATGAACAAACTAAAGGCATACCCCACTTTTAAGTACACAATGGGGTTTATTTACTATTACTGGAGATTAAAAAAATCAGGCTAACTTTTGCATAGAAACCAATGAGCTTCCAGGTTTTATTACCAGTCTTAATTGAATAAGCTGGGGTTAGGAGCTCATTGGTTTCTATGCAGAAGTGATGCCTCGAAAACACGACCGAGGAACTCGGCGGGCGAAACACATCGTTTTGCTCGTCGAGTTCCTTGTTAGGCTGTCGAGGAACTCGACGTGCCAATTTTCTCCATTCCCGTTGAGGAAAAAGAGAACATGCTCTCTTTTTGGCTCGTCGAGTTCCTTGACAGTTTCCTCTTTGAAAAATGTACACTCGGCAAAAAAAAAAAAACAGCAAGTTTCTTGCTGGTTTTTGCCGAGAAACTCGGTCGTGTGTACGAGGCCTGAGCCTGATTTTGCACTCTCCAGCGATAGTAAACAAACCCCATTGTGTACTTAAAAGCGGGGTTTGCCTGTATTTACTATTTACAGACAGTAGAGGGCAGCAGATCCCTACATACCATTTAAGAACCATTGTAAGACATAATACATACAGTATTGTTATCAGTAAGTATCAGATAGCTGCCATCTTTGTCAGTAACTGTCTCATTCTGTTTCTGTCCTCTGCTATTTTGGTTCTGTTCTTATTTTATGTTATGAGTGACCAGAGTGAGAAAGTAATGCAAATGTGTCAGTGTGCCTAATCCTAGATAGTTGACATATTATGCCAGCACCATCCTAAGTACTGTTTGCTAATGTTATTATTATTTTTTTGTCTTGCTGTTAATTAATTATGTGAAGCACTCTGTATAGAACATAAATGTTAAACATGAGAAAAACAGCTATGTTTGAATAACCAGCAGCAGAGGTCATAAGATGACTAAGTTTTCTTATTTTTCATAATAACTTGAAATACTGTAAGCAGAAGCCACAGTACAGTTTATGTACACACTAAGTAAACTATGTTACCGTTGGCAGAATGCCATTTTTAGTAGAACATCTATCAAAACCTGAGTCAAAAGGTATATTTTTCATCTTCCATGATAATTGAAAGTAAACATGATTGAACTGTACCATCTCCTTCAAATGGCTGACAGTGTGTGGCCTGAAAATTTGAAAAAACTTGGATAAGTATGAAACTGCAAAATAGTTGTTTGAGAGATATTATAAAATATAGAATAATTTGAAGCTATTTCTAACCCTACAGCACTATACTCCAGTACTATTGACCCAGATTAGTGGCTGATCCAGTGAAAGGATTCCTTTTTTGAACATGAGATGTCAATCAAACATCAGAAACTAGCTATTTTGAAATGACACCAACACTGTACATAATCGCCAGTAGTATTAAATTGTTGCCATCTTTGGAATAGACTGTATCTAAGTGCTGTAGTGAAAAAATTTAAATTATACAACATTATCTTAAAAAAAATAAAAAAAAAAACAGAAGTCAATGATGAGTGTTCCCTGATAACACGGTCCCTGGAATTTATAAAGACTGGCACAGACATATTTTGCAAATATGTCTCATACGCATTTTAAAAGTGGCACAGCATGTGCCAAATTCATGCACCTGTCTAGAACTTGGCGCATGCTGCATATGAGACACTTAAACAAAATCTGTCTGCACCGGTTTCTTTCTCTCCAAAAAAGAATTGGTCCTAATTAGGGATGAGCTTCAAGTTCGAGTCAAACTCATGTTTGACTCGAACATTGCCTGTTCGCCGTTTTTGTTCGGGAGCGAGTGATTTTAATAATGCTTAAAGTGAATAAAAATGAAATATTCCTTTAAATTTCGTACCTAGGGGGTGTGTATAGTATGCCTGTAAAGTAGGAAAAAAAGTCATTGAAATTATGAATGAATTGTCGGCTCCCGGCAATACAGAGAAAAGCCATTGATAGTCATTGATAAAAAAAAGATACGTGGGTGTCCCCCTAATTCAATTACCAGGCTCTTCAGGTCTTGTATAGATATTAAGGGGAACCCTGCGTCAAATTTAAAAACAAAATGACGTGGGGTACCCCCCCAAATATCCATACCAGACCCTTCAGGTCTGGTATGGATTTTAAGGGGAACTCTGCACCAAATAAAAAAAAATGGTGTGGAGTTCCCCCCAAAAATCCATACCAGACCCTTTATCGGAGCACGCAACCTGGCAGGCCACAGGAAAAGAGGGGGGGCAAGAGAGCGCCCCCCCCCCTCCTGAACTGTACCAGGCCACATGCCCTCAACATGGGGAGGATGCTTTGGGGGTCTGTGACCCCTCAAAGCACCATGTCCACATGTTGATGGGGACAAGGGTCTCATCCCCACAACCCTTGCCCTGTGGTTGTGGGGGTCTGCGGGCGGGGGGCTTATCGGAATCTGGAAGACCCCTTTAACAAAGGGGACCCCAGATCCCGGCCCCCCCATGTGAATTGGTAATGGGGTACATTGATCCCCTACCATTTCACAAAGAAAGTGTAAAAATGTTTAAAAAAACACAGACACTGTTGGGATAAGTCCTTTAATAAAAATTAAAAAGTAAAAATAAAAAAAAGATTCCATCAGTGGTAATCCACTCTTGGTCTCCACTCCAACGCTGTCAGTATCCTGTGATGAATGCTCTCCTCTCCGGGTCCAGGGATGGATGATCTTCTCTCCATCCAGGTCCAGGCACCAACGGTGATGTCCAGCTCAGTGCATCCTGTCTCCACCAGAGACACCCCAGGAATATTGTCGCCGCAGCCTGACAGGTCTTATGTAGCTGAGGGCGGGGCCACCCAGCACGTGACCCTGTCCCCCTCTGATGTAACGCAGGTTTCCTGTTGCATCACAGGGGGGCGGGGTCCCCCATCACGTCACTGGGTAAGCCCGGGTTTTCCCTTGCGTCAGAGGGGGACAGGGTCACGTGATGGGTGGCCCGCCCTCAGCTACATAAGACCTGTCAGGCTGCGGCGACGATATTCCCACGGTGTGTCCGGTGGAGACAGGATGCGCTGCGCTGAACATCTCATCGCTGGAGCCTGGACCTGGATGGAGAGGAGATCAACCATTGCTGAACCCCGTAGAGGAGAGCATCCATCGCAGGATACCGACAGCGTTGAAGAGGAGACCGAGAGTGGATTGCCACCACTGGAATCTTTAATTTAATTTTTTTTATTTTTAATATAGGACTTATCCCAACAGTGTCTGTGTGTTCTTTTAAAAAAAATTACACTTTCTTTGTGAAATGGTAGGGGTACAATATACCCCATTACCAATTCACATAGGGGGGCCTGGCGCCTTGTGAGGATAAGAACATATAAACCAATAGCTGCCCCCTTTAGAGTGAACAAATCACTTAACTGTGCAGAATTATAAAGTAAAGAATAAGGCGCTATACATGTTCATGTGAAAAACTGGCACAAAGAAAAAACACTGCATCAAACTTAAATGTGCACATAAATGAAAAAAATAAGCAAGCATAAAGTCCATAAGTGAATAAATCCCAACACCAAAATGGACTGCTCTGAGATAAAATTTCTAGATCTTCCACCACGAGTGCTCAGTATGAAGATGGCCACTCACCAGAGCTGTTTGACCCCTTTTTACAGGACCGTTAAAAAACGCTTTGGGAACACCAGATGGTTCCGCTAATGGCATAAATCCACTCCAATGTCCACTCAGGAAGGGGCTAGAATGTAAAAAATTACTACACAGAAGAGGCGGATAAATGTCTCATAGTGTAGTAATTTTTTAATAAAGTAAAAACAGCAGCAATAATGGCAGTTACACTCACATGTTGTAGTGTCTGACCTGGCACTAGATGTAAACAGTGTGTGTGAGTCAGCTGATCCCTGGGGGTGGCGTGCATTCCACATCAGGCTTAGCCCTTCAGAGCGAGACGTGGAAGGCACGCCACCCCCAGGGATCAGCTGACTCACACACACGCTGTTTACACCTAGTGACAGGCCAGGCACTACAACATGTGAGTGTAACTGCCATTATTGTTGCTTTTATTATATAAAAAAATACTACACTATGAGACCTTTATCCGCAACTCTTGTGGAGTAATTTTTTACATTCTTGCCCCTTCCTGAGTGGATTTATGCCATTAACGGAACCATCTGGTGTTCCCAAAGCGTCCTGTAAAAAGGGGTCAAACAGCTCTGGTGAGTGGCCATCTTCATACTGAGCACTCGTGGTGGAAGATATAGAAATTTTATCTCAGAGCAGTCCATTTTGGTGTTGGGATTTATTCACTTATGGACTTTATACTTTTTTTTTTTTTCATTTATGTGCACAGTTAAGTTTGATGCAGTGTTTTTTCTTTGTGTCAGGGGGCAGCTATTGGTTTATATGTTCTTATCCCCACAAGGCACCATTTTTTTTTGGTATATATTTTCGCATACAGTACTATACTGCTGGCTACCTGCCATGTGCTTTTGTATATAGTAAATTTGTCATTTTAAAGTTATTATACATTTATACAACATACATCGTTATTAACTACATGATGCCAAATTGATTCTGTTTTTAAGCTATCTAGAGTCAGCTAAATTATTCAAGATAATATGTGCACCCTTTTTCTTCAAAGATAATTTTTATGGCATAGTGCTACTGTATACTGTAATGATTGTGTCTAGAGAAGCAGTCAATTGCATATGTCTCTCCAGGGAGAGTAATGGTTAATGTGATGACTATGCATTATTATCAAATTCTTTGCATTATAACTTGGCTTCTCTTCATTAAGTATAACTAATTTACATATCTTGCAAACAGAAATTCTATTTCATAATTGTGACTAAATGACTATGCATACTCAATGCCCTGATGTGTTTTCATCCAAAAGCAAATACCGTACTTTGTCATTACAAAAGATAGACTTTTGGCATTAATATGTTAGACAAACAGGGCAAATAAATCTCTGTAATGTGACAAAATCATATACTACATATGATCTACCATTCATTCTAAAAATAATTGGCTCAAAAATGCCCCCCCCTGAATGCCTAATATAGCATTCAGCCTTTACGTACCATGTTGTATTGTTTTGAGTTTAATGTAGGTTTGTTTATCATCTATAACAGCCTGTGGTAACTTTTTTTAGAATGGAGGGACACTTAAATTTTTTTTAGTTCTCGAGGAAACCCTGAATTTTTTTTTTAAATCTGCATATTACAGTACGCAATCAGTAAGTTGTAATAATAATAGACACAAGACTAAATAATGACATTCACCCTTTTAATAAGAGTTCCAGGTTTGTTTTTTTGCTGCACATATATTTATCTAGTGTTAAAAGCACATTTGCATTTGTGTACAGTATATGGATATATAGTATACATTTGCATTTGCATTTAAGTGGTATTCAGTGCAGTCTGTACTGTGCTGTAGAATATGTTAATATTAGACCCCTTTCACACCGGGTCACTTTGCAGGCGCTATAACGCTAAAAATAGCGCCTGTAAAGCGACCTGAAAAGGCCCCTGCTGTCTCTCCAGTGTTGTGAAAGCCCCGAGGGCTTTCACACTGGAGCAGTGCGCTAGCAGGACGGTAAAATAAGTCCTGCTAGCAGTATCTTTGAAATTAATGGACACCACGGCTATACCGCCGGAAAAGCACCTCTGCAGAGGCGCTTTGAGGTGGTTTTAACACGATCGGCCGCTAGCCGGGGTAAAAGCTCCCTGCTAGCGGCAGATTAGCAGCGCAAAATTGACAGTAAAGTGACAGTTTACCACAACGCCCCCCCCCCACCAGTGTGAAAGGGGCCTTATAGAAAGTGAGGAGATAATATCTTAGTCACTGTCTATTTTTAATATTGTGATGATGATAATAATAATAAAACAATTAACATAGTAAGACAAAAAATTATGGAAATAATGATGGTCCTTTGCTTTCTAGTAACCTCTATTGGGGAAATCCCCAAATGTAAATTATTTTTGAGAGGGACAGGTGGGGGTTGCAGGGGGCTAATACAACATTTGTGGTAGTGAATAGCATAATTGCTAATTATACACACTTGCATTACCTATGTGAATATTTGTATTAGTGAATGTGCACAGGGCAACATTGATGCTTTTAAAATGTTTTAATTTTTTTGATACATTTTATTAATATTTGAATGTTGTAAGTTTCTTTCATGTAAGTTTATTGCTATCAAAAGGGAGCTAAAATGTCTTATGCTGCGTATACACGATCTGACATTCTGACAACAAAACCATGGATTTTTTTCTCACGGATCTTGGCTCAAACTTGTCTTGCATACACACGGTCACACAAATGTTGTCAGAAATTCCTATTAATAAGAACGTGGTCACGTACAACATGTACGACGGCACTATAAAAGGGAAGTTCAATACCAAGTGCGCCACTAGGCATGTGCATTTCGTTTCGTTCCGAATCAAAATTCGGACAAATTTTTCATTATTCGGACATTCGGATGCATACGAATTCCCGAATTGTAATATTACCGAATTTACCGAATCCGAACGAACGTTTTTGAATTGAAAACCAGCAGACGAAATTCGATCGAACATCGAAAACAACTTCTATTTGTATCAAATTCAAAAACAAATTCTATTCGAATCGAATTCGAATGCAATTCGATTCGAAAACAAATTCGAAAATTGAAAGCAAATTTGAATCAAAACCTAAAAAGTATAAATCGATTTCTAAAAAAGAATACAATAAAATAGAATATAAAATAATAAAACAATAAAATGAAAATCAAAGAATAGTAAAGAACAGAATGGAATTTAATAGAATGAAAGGCTACGGCAATATGCTGAGCCTGCATGGGATAGCGCAGAGGGAGAAGTGGGCTGCCGCGCTCTGGGGTAGTAACAGCCTCTGATTGGTTAGTTGCGGCAGCCCCCTTCCCTGATAGGTCCGTTCGCGTGAGGTAATTCCCGCGCTGGGCGAGCCTATATAGGGGAGCGGCTGAGGCGATTCGCTCAGTCACGTCTCCTGACGAGCAGCGACGCCCGCCCGCCCACCCTTCCCTGTCAGTTTGTCATAATAAGTCATGTTGTCGTCCGTATTGGGGGAGTAGTCGTCCAGCTTTTGCTGGATGGACAGCAATTAATTTGATTTTAAAGTTTTAAGTTTAGCCAATTTGGCCTTTTGTAATTTAATTTATTTATTGAGAAATTTTTGTAACCCCGCCCCCACATTTTATGGATGACACCGTGGCCAATTTTACCAAAGATAAATAAAAAATGTTGTATCAAATTGTTGTTTGGTCTCCTTATTAATACCTCTGTACTAGCCCATGTATTCAAATACAATAGAATATGACCTGGCTTCTTCTATCTATCTTCTATCTACCTTCCATTTTCTGAAATTCGAAATTCATATAGAATGAACTCAAATTCGAATGGAAAAATATTAGAAGAGTAGAATAATAAAATATATATATATATATATATATATATATATATATATATATATATATATATATATATATATATATATATATATATATATAAAATATATATATTTATTCTACTATTCTATTTTTCTTTTCGAATTTTAGTTCATTCTATATGAATTTCGAATTTCAGAAGATGGTTATATATATAAAATGTATATATATATATATATATATATATATATATATATAATTACATTTATATATATATAACCATCTTCTGAAATTCGAAATTCACATAGAATGAACTCAAATTCGAATAGAAAAATATTAGAATAGAGCAGAAAATAAATATATATATATATATATATATATATATATATATATATATATATATATATATATACCGTATTTATCGGCGTATAACGCGCACCCCAATTTCAGAGGGAAGTTTCAGGGAAATTTTTTTTTTATTTATTTTGTGGCCCATCTGCAGCCTCAATGCAGCCTAGCCTGTGTCCAAATGCAGCCTGTGCCCAAATTCAGCCTATGCCAAAAATGCAGCCTGTGCCCAAATGCAGCCTATGCCAAAAATGCAGCCTGTGCCCAAATGCTGCCTGTGCCCAAATGCAGCCTGTGCCCAAATGCAGCCTGTGCCCAAATGCAGCCTCACCTTCTCTCGTGGGAATCACCGAGCAGAGCCGTCATCCGAGCCGAGCCGTCATTTCCTGTTCATTCGGCGGCAGTCACACACACACACAGTCCCGCCTCCGCCATCGGCATTGGACCAGCTTCTGTGATTGATAGAACACTGGTCCAATGCCGGTGGTGGAAGCGGGAATGTGTGTGTGATGTGTGCTGAGTAAACAGGAGAGACGGCGCGATAATTTCCCGCGGCGCTCGGCGGCACTCGTCCCCCTCCTTCCCCTCCGAGCCGAGGTACAGTATCGGCGTATAACGCGCACCTGTGATTTTCCCTGTATTTTCAGGGGAAAAAAGTGCGCGTTATATGCCGATAAATACGGTATATATATATATATATATATATATATATATATATATATATATTTTATTATTCTACTCTTCTAATATTTTTCTATTCGAAATTGAGTTCATTCTCTATGAATTTCGAATTTCAGAAAATGGAAGATAGATAGAAGAAGCCAGGTCATATTCTATTGTATTTGATTACATTCTATTAAATTCCATTCTGTTCTTTACTATTCTTTGATTTTCATTCTATTGTTTTATTATTTTATATTCTATTTTATTGTATTCTTTTTTAGAAATCGATTTATATTTTTTAGATTTTGATTCATTTTTGCTTTCAATTTTCATTCGAATTTGTTTTCGAATCAAATTGTTTTTGAATTCGATTCGAATAGAATTTGTCTTCGAATCCGATTAAAATATTATCGAATCCGGTCAAAATATTTTCGAATTCGACCGGATTTTGCGAAATTCGGTCGATAACGAACGAATTCCGAAAACAAATTTAACACATGTAACAAATCTAACTTAACGAAATTAATTAAATAACAAATTAAAACGAAACTAAACAAAACACATTTTTCCCTTTTGCACATGCCAATGCCCCACCCTTTTGAGCTCCTTCTGCTAATCTCGTGTTAATAGAAGTTTGGTGAGAGACGATTCGCGCTTTCAGCCTTGTGCTTTTCAGTCCATTACTGCTCTTCAGTTTGTGCTTGTGGGTTCGTATCAGTTTTTTTAGTGCATGTAGTCAGTTTGTATCTGTTTTTCAGTGCGTTTTTATCTGCACGTTTCTGATTTTCAGCTCGCTCTTCTCAGGCCTTTCTGTTTTTCAGGGCGTTCTGTTAGTTCGTTCTGACCAGCCGACCATTTTCTAGCCATGTTGCGGCTACGTACTCGTCATAGAGTTCGAGCTGTGCAGGGGCTTGGTGTTGGGGTTCTTACTTTGACCCAAGCCCAGTCCATTAAACAGGGTTGGGAGTAGTTCATGGACGAAGAATTGGTTGCTCCAGTGTGCCAAATGCTCTCATATGCCTTTGCAGGAGAATAATCCTAAAGATTTCAGGAATTATCTCTGGATTAGGGCAGAGCTTCGAGTTTGAGTCGAACTCATGTTCGACTCGAACATTGCCTGTTCGCCTGTTCGGCGAACAATGAACAATTTGGGGTGTTCGCGGCAAATTCGAAAAGCCGCGGAACACCCTGTTAAAGTCTATGGGAGAAATCTAAAGTGCTAATTTTAAAGGCTAATATGCAAGTTATTGTCCTAAAAAGTGTTTGGGGACCTGGGTCCTGTCCCAGGGGACATGTATCAATGCAAAAAAAGTTTTAAAAACAGCTGTTTTTTTCGGTAGCAGTGAATTTAATAATGCTAAAAGTGAAACAATAAAAGTGAAATATTCCTTTAAATTTCATACCTAGGGGGGTGTAAACTGTCTCTGCACAAAGTGTCATTTCTGAAAGAAAAAAAGACATTTAAAACTGACTTGCGGCTATAATGAATTGTCGGCTCTGGCAATTCAGAGCGAATTCATTCATAAAAAAAAAATAGCGTGGGGGTCCCCCCAAATTCAATTACCAGGCCCTTCAGGTCTGGAATAGATATTAAGGGGAACCCCGCCGTCAATTTAAAAAAAAAATTACGTGGGGTTCCCCCAAAAATTCACACCAGACCCCTTATCCGAGCACGTTAACCTGGCCGGCTGCAGAAAAGAAGGGGACAGAGTGCGGCCCCCCCTTTCCTGAACCGTACCAGGCCACATGCCCTCAACATGGGGAGGATGTCCCCATGTTGATAGGGACAAGGGCCTTATCCC
Source organism: Rana temporaria (assembly GCF_905171775.1). Taxonomy (NCBI): domain Eukaryota; kingdom Metazoa; phylum Chordata; class Amphibia; order Anura; family Ranidae; genus Rana; species Rana temporaria. The sequence continues at coordinate 287,088,454 of NC_053492.1, forward strand.
CACAACCCTTGCCCGGTGGTTGTGGGGGTCTGCGGGCGGGGGGCTTATCAGAATCTGGAAGACCCCTTTATCAAAGGGAACCCCCAGATCCTGCCCCCCCCCTATGTGAATTGGTAATGGGGTACATGGTACCCCTACAATTTCACGAAGGAAGTGTAAATAGTTGGAAAAAACACACACACACACACCGTAAAAAAAAAGTCCTTTATTAATAAAAAAAAAAAAATCCAGCGGTGGTAATCCACTCTCGGTCCGGTTTCCTGCTCCAACGTTGTCTGTATCCAGCGACGGGTGATCTCCTCTCCGGTCCAGCGATGAGAAGATCTTCTGGCATCCAGAGCTCCAGAGCACAGCATCGGAGGCCGCCTCTCTCCGCCGGACACAGCCCAGCGGAATGACGCGGCTGGAGCTTTTGACATTTCTTATATAGGGGAGGCGGGGCCACCCGTCACGTGACCCCACCCCCTCTGATGCAAGGGGGAAGACTGGGCTTCCCCAGTGACGCAGCAGAGGGTGCATCAGAGGGTGCGGGGTCACGTGACAGGTGGCCCCGCCTCCCCTATATAAGAAATGTCAAAGCTCCAGCCGCGTCATTCCGCTGGGCTGTGTCCGTTTGAGAGAGGAGGCCGGCGATGCTGCGCTGTGGATCCCGGAAGATCTTCTCATCGCTGGACCGGAGAGGAGATCACCCGTCGCTGGATACAGACAACGTTGGAGCAGGAAGCCGGGACCGAGTGGATTACCGCCGCTGGATTTTTTTATTTATTTTTTATTAATAAAGGACTTTTTTCTACGATGTGTGTGTGTGTTTTTTTAACTATTTACTCTTCCTTCGTGAAATGGTAGGGGTAAGATGTATCCCATTACCAATTCACATAGGGGGGGCAGGATCTGGGGGTCCCCTTTGTTAAAGGGGTCTTCCAGATTCTGATAAGTCCCCCGCCCGCAGACCCCCACAACCACCGGGCAATGGTTGTGGGGATGAGGCCCTTGTCCCCATCAACATGGGGACATCCTCCCCATGTTGAGGGCATGTGGCCTGGTACGGTTCAGGAGAGGGGGGCCGCACTCTGTCTCCCCCTCTTTTCTGCGGCCAGCCAGGTTAACGTGCTCGGATAAGGGGTCTGGTGTGAATTTTTGGGGGAACTCCACACCATTTTTTTTTATTTGGGGTGGAGTCCCCCTTAAAATCCACACCAGACCTGAAGGGTATGGAATGGATATTTGGGGGGAACCTCACGTCATTTTTTTTTTTAAATTGATGGCGGGGTTCCCCTTAATATCCATTCTAGACCTGAAGGGCCTGGTAATTAAATTTGGGGGGACCCTCACGTTATTTTATTTTTTTTATGAATGAATTCGCTCTGAATTGCTAGAGCCGACAATTCATTATAGCCGCAAGTCAGTTTTAAATGTCTTTTTTTCTTTCAGAAATGACACTGTGCAGAGACAGTTCTAAGTACGGGAAACATGCGCTATTTCACATGCTAACTTTACACCCCCCCTAGGTACGAAATTTTAAGGAATATTTCACTTTTATTGTGTCACTTTTAGCATTATTAAATTCACTGCTCCCGAAAAAACAGCAGTTTTTAAAACTTTTTTTGCATTGATACATGTCCCCTGGGACAGGACCCAGGTCCCCAAACACTTTTTAGGACAATAACTTGCATATTAGCCTTCAAAATTAGCACTTTAGATTTCAAACGTTCGAGTCCCATAGACTTTAATAGGGTTTCTAAAGTTCACGCAAACATTTGGTGTGTTCGCAAGTTCTGCGGGGGGTGTTCGGCTCATCCCTACTCTGGATGACGGACCCCGTTTTTCACTGTTTGTTCGCTTTGCTGTCCCCCTAGCCAGGGCCTTTATCCAGCCAGGGCCTTCATCCAGAAGATAATGGAATGGCAGCTCACAAATACTGGATAATGTGAGGCACAAACTGCATAGCAAACAACCAGAAAGACTCGATCATTGGACAATCAAGGATGTATGCCAGGCGTTACCCAAAATGAAAGGAACTCACCATAGTGTGAATCGTACTTTCTCTGCTGGACATGTGACCAGGTCCTCTCTGATCTCTGCATGGGAGGGTCTGCCTTCGTTATCTCCACCTGAGCAAAGTCATTGTTCTAACAGACCCTCCCATGCAGAGATCAGAGAGGACATGGTCACATGTCCAGCAGAGAAATTTATAACTGAGGTTTATCACGAGGAGGCACAAAGATTAAAGGAGAATTCCAATTTATTATTATATTATTATATGGGACACATTTAATTATTCATTACGCATGCATTATTTATGTTATATATGACTATTGTAACATTATTCATTTGTTTTACACTGGTGGAAGGAGCACACCATTCCCCTAAATTGTCTTTGAGAAATAGACATTTGAGTGCTGCCAGCATATCTGCAGAGGTTAAAGGGGTGGGGGTCAGCCTGTCAGTGCTCAGACCATATGCTGCACACTGCATCAAATTGGTCTGCATGGCTGTTGTCCCAGAAGAAAGCCTCTTCTAAAGGTGATGCACAAGAAAGCCTGCAATCAGTTTGCTGAAGACAGCAGACTAAGGACATGGATTACTGGAATTATGTCCTGTGGTCTGATGATGAGATCAAGATAAACGTATTTGGTTCAGATGGTGTCAAGCGTGTGTGGGGGCAACCAGGTGAGGAGTACAAAGACAATTGTGTCTTGCTTACAGTCAAGCATGGTGGTGGGAGTGGCATGGCCTGGGTCTGCATGAGTGCTGCCAGCACTGGGGATCTACAGTTCATTGAGAGAACCATGAATGCAAATGTATATTGTGACATACTGAAGCAGAGAATGATCCCCTACCTTCAGAGATTGGGCTGTAAGGCAGCATTCCAACATAACAACCCCAAGCACACCTCCAATATGTTCACTGTCTTGCTAAAGAACCTGAGGGTAAAGAAGATAGACTAAGCCAAGCATGTCTCCAGACCTAAACTCTATTGAGCATCTGTGGGGCATTCTTAAACAGAAGGTGGAGGAGAGCAAGGTCTCTAACATCCACCAGCTCCGTGATGTTGTCATGGAAGAGTGGAAGACGACTTCAGTGGCAACCTGTGAGGCCTCGTACACACGACCAAGTTTCTCGGCAAAAACCAGCAAGAAACTTGCTGGGAGATATTTTTGTTGCCGAGGAAACCGGTCGTGTGTACATTTTTGTCGAGGAAAAAAAAAAGAGAGCAAGTTCTCTATTTCCTCGACGGGAGTCTCAAATTGGCTCGTCAAGTTCCTCGGCGGGCTGGTTTTTGATGAGAAACTCGAGCGTGTGTATGCTAAGAAACCTGCGCTTGCTCAGAATAAAGTATGAGACGGGAGTAAAAGTAGCATTTGTAATACAGATAACACATTTTTCAAGCTGTAACAGACTGGAAAGTGCAAATCGTCTCTTAACAAACTTTTACTTAACACGCAAACACATGAGATTAGCAAAACCAGCCCCAAGAGTTTAGCCAGTGGAATCAAACTTCCCCAGCCGTTGTATGTCACCGCGTTTGAGAACGAGGAGATTTTGTCTTGACAGTGTGTACGCAAAGCAAGCTTGTCGAGTTCCTCGACAAGCCTAACAAGGAACTCGATGAGGAAAACGATGTGTTTCGCCCATCGAGTTCCTCGGTCGTGTGTACGAGGCCTCAAGCTCTCGTGAACTCCCTGCCCAGGAGGGTTAAGGCTGTGCTGGAAAATAATGGTGGCCACACAAAATATTGACACTTTGGCCCCAATTTGGACATTTTCACTTAGGGGTGTACTCACTTTTGTTGCCAGCGGTTTAGACATTAATGGCTGTGTGTTGAGTTATTTTGAGGGGACAGCAAATTTACACTGTTATACAAGCTGTACACTCACTTTACATTGTAGCAAAGTGTCATTTCTTCAGTGTTGTCAAATGAAAAGATATAATAAAATAGTTACAAAAATGTGAGGGGTGTACTCACCTTTGTGAGCTACCTACTGTATATACATATATATATATATATATATATATATATATATATATATATATATATATATATATATATTGTAATATTGGGGGTGTTTAGCTCAAGTGGGATATGCGATTTTAAGCGATTCACGCCAGTCCGGAACTATGTTTAAGGGCTTGTTGGCCCACTTTTATTGAAAAGGCAAAAATAAACAAAATCCAAACATAGGTTTCCCACGCAGGGGGTTTTCACTGTCCACACAGAACGGTACCTTCAGCCTCCTGGCTTATACGTGCCAAAGAAAATACCAAGCCATCTGGCTCTTGTCAGCAGTAGCACAACTGCTCAGGCTCCAGCATGGAGCTCTCCTGACTCCTGTCAGCAACCTTAGACTCAGGTCTCTGGGGTTTCACAGTGCAGCCTGCACTCTCCAGCTTCTCTAGCCACTTCACAGTGCACACCTGCACTCTGAGTTCTCCCTTCCAAGCCTGGACTCCTGGGGAGGGTGGAGCCCAGAATGCTGGTCCTGAGTCTCCTATCAGGCCCACACACACCTGCACAATCAGTGTGCTGATCAGCTCTAAAGCCTGAACCCAGGACTGGGGATTTTATTAACCATTGAGGAAACTTGAATGCCAGTTTCCTCTGTAAACTGCAAGCTCCCTGGAGCCCCTCAACCAGTCCAATTGAAAACCCTGGGTCACCACACCCCTGGGGTACCACACTACTACATATCTCCCCCCCTTGTTTCGACCCAGAGGGCGGAACACCAGCATACCTCATCAGGGTTGGGACACCTCTGTGCCGGCTGTCAGCCGCGTAGGCCCAACTCTTTTTCCGGGTGCGTTTCCAGGCACACCCTACCCTGGATCGGAACGGGATCCTACCATTCTGTATCCCCATCCTACTCCTTCTGTCCTTGGGGTTCCTGAACTCACATTTCTTTTCTGGTGGCCCCCTGCCTTTCCTGCTACTTCCTTTAAACTCAGTTTCTGGTTTCTGTAAGGAACCTGCTCCAGACACTACGCCTGATGAGGAACCACCTTTTCTCCAATTACCAATAGTGTCAGTCATTTCTTGCTCAGGGTTTGTTAGGGCCAGGCCCAAGGAGGGACAACACACAGGTGAGCAGCTATCCCCTATGGGACCTTCACAAGGCTTCACTTCACCTGTTGTCCAAATCTCTGTGGGCAGTTGTCCTAACAACTGACATTGAACAACGCATGACCCATTCCTAGCCGTACCAATTTTTGCCAGCTCACACTTTTCCATGTCACAATGTTTGTTCCTCTCCACTCTATATTTGAGAGTGTCTCCGGGTACCCCATCTTGTACCTCTTTATAGGTGAGAGACAAAATATCTGCTTTTGCTGCGTCCATATCTGGCCCTTCCTTCTTAGGAGGTGTAACAGGTGAGGCAGTATCCGCGCCATTTACTAAACACTGCTCAGCCGCACCTCGGACCGCACTAGCAGATATGTCCATCACCACATCAGGCGGAGAGACCTCTGACATCTCCAGCAGCCCCCCAGAGTGCCTTCCGTACTGAACTGTATGCGGAAGCACCCTCACAGGAAACCGGGAGATCACCTGCCACACTATCAGAAAGCACCGTACTAACCAGTTCCACTGGTGACTAATTTTAACTGGCACAGGTTGCACTACCTGGCTCCATCCATTGGTACCACACAGTACCACCACCGCCGACTGTAATGGAGGCACCCAGGTATACAAGGACTGTGCTTTCACCAGTTCAAGCAAATCCACTAGCATATCTGTAATTTCTACACACTCCACATCAATATGCCAAACATTTTTGGGGACCTTAACCTTATTAGAGACATGGAGGGGCTCATTCACTGCAGCTTGGGGGTCCGAGACCTTTAAAGGGGCATCCACCTCACTGGAGGTAGCCACCACAGTCGGATGCTCCCCTGGAACACTGTCCAAATTTAGCATCACTTGTTTCCCCATGTACACTGCATGCTTCATTCTGTCAGTTTCATCACCAACACCCTCATATGACTGCGGCCTCGTCCTAGTCTCCCTCTGAAGGACATCCTGACTGTCTCGCCACTCTGAGGTTTCTATGTCATGTGACACCTTGCTGCGCTTTGGGCCATTTCCCTCCAACCATTGTTTACCAGGATCCTTCTCAGATCCTAGAAGTTCCTCAAACCTCAGGAAACCTTCCCCAGAATTACCCTCCTGAACCTCTAGGGGGCCTACTTCTGCTTTACCTTTTACCTCTGTGTCAAACCCATCATTCCCTGTCTCGCTACAATTTTCAGGGTTTTCTACAACCAGATCAACTTGACCAAGACCATCATGTCTACCATTATTTTTGATGTCACCCATGGCAACCATACCATCAAAAATCGCCAACATGCTGCATTTTTCATCATGGTCAGAAACATCAATGCATTTGTCATATTTAATTTCACCCATGTTCCGCAGGGCAGTGTCTGGAGAGGAACTGCACCCAGCGGAGTGGTTGTCCACGGCAGCTTCAGTACACGCAAACTCCACTGGCATGAGATCCTCTGCCAGCAACTGTCCCGACCGCTGAACATCACATAACACAACATTTGGATCTTTGACTACAATCAGTTCACTTATTGCTGTGCCCTCTGGCACTTCCACCAACATCAGCTCATTTGGCACGGCACCATCCATTACCACATCATTAGAACCTTTGTGGATCACAGACATGACCTCTTTTGTGCGTTCGCCATTACTTGGCGCTTCCATCTTGTGAGCAACATCATCTGCAGCAGCAAATGCACCATTGCATACAAGTTGCTCTGCAGGTCCTTCATCTGGCACTGCAGAAATCATGTCTGCTCCACTTTTACCAACAGAGGCCTTTTCCAACAAAGCCAACAGGCTTTTTGTCCATCTGTCCCAATCTGTTATCTCTGCGCTACCAGAGGGACAGAGTGGCACAGCAACAGACACCTTGCAGACGTCACTTTTGTTTAAACCAGACTGTGGTAATACATTTTTAACCAGAGCAGGCTGCAATACCACACTCTCACCACCTTGCTCTGGTGGCGCTTCATTAAACACATGAACACCTTCACACCTGTCATTGCCAGACAGCATTAAGACATGTCCATCATGAGTGTTTTCAAACATATCAGTTTTAGCATTTAACATTTTGTCATCACCATGTTCAGGTACCGTCTTATCCCTCAGAGCAGCACCATAGCTGTCCCAGGCAACCTCCGGCTCCAAAACGCAGAGCTCCCTGGGGGTTTCTAGGGACACCTCTGTGGCATTCATTACAGTTGCTAGGGGAGATAACACATCTTTAACTGTATTCATAGCAACATTTATATCTCTAGTGAGCTGCACTAGCCCATTAGCAGCTGGGCCATCAACTTTAGACAACACAATATTATCAGCTTTACCAATCACACTGTCACATTCAAGTTTACCACTTGCCTCCCCACTGAACAGGGCACTGCAGCGAGGCAAGTCCTTTTCCACACAGACAGTGGATCTCCCATTTGGGGTCACTGCAACTCCAGTGTGCACATTCACATAGTCAATCTTTTCCATGCATTTACCAGCAACAGTCTTACCGATCACTGTAACGGGGGATGCCATGTTCACTTGAGTACGTTGTCTGTCCTTTATCGCACTTACACTGGCCAACTCTCCCTGGGATGAAACTGCAGCAGCCACTGCTGACTCCTTAGCACCCCCTGCAGGCACAACAGGTACTTCCTTACTGTTGCCAGAGGTGATTGCAAACACACTTGCACAAGGATCTGGGCTTGCAGACAAAGACTTCTGCCCAGTAGCCATGTCTCCAGCCATGTTCCATAATCTGGGACAAGAAAAAATGCCATGCCCCAGCTGACCACATTCCAGGCATGGTACATTTTTGCACACATCTTTAGTGGGACGCCTTCCCACATCTCCACTGTAGCTCCTCCTTCCGGTTACCATTTGATCTCTCGTTGCTAAGGGAGACGGCGCTCTTCCAGCTGTACTTTGCTGACTCTCCCAAACGCAGCGACTTTGCGATCCTTGACGCCTTGTTGCTTTCAATTTACTACGCTCCTCTGTTGGCAATACGTTTCTCACGTGGTTTGCAGACTTGATATCACCACCGTTGCTACGGGCAACCACATACCTCTCAAACTTCTGATCCGCTTTTTGGACACTTCTGGCACTTAAATCAGGTTTCCCAAACATTGTCGCAGACCTTTGTCTGGCTGTGTCACTTTGTATTGGAGACTGAGACAAAGGACACTTGGAGACAACATGCCCCCACTCACTGCACCGCAAACAGCGCTCTTGCTTCAGAGCCTTAGCAGGGCTTCCCCAACTGCATCCTCTTGTAAGCATAGGACTTTTCACATTAACAGCTGTCCTGCTTGTACTAGCGTTACCAGGGGCGACCACATGCACGTCCCCTTTAACTGGAGTTAGTTTAGTAAAAAGCTGTCTGCAATGCTCTCCAGCAGGCTCAAACCCTTGCATCATCTTTGCAGTCACTCCACCAAACTTTTGCACCGTCCAGAAAAAATGAAGCACTGTCACTTTAAAGCAAGTTCCTTTTCACTTCATGCAAGCTCTCCTCAGCTGCACACACAGATTGTGCTGTCTCAAGCACACAAACACAGTTCATATAACAGATGAACTTACTTTTGCAGAGATCTCCAGTTCTGCCAAGATTCTCCTTTCACAGGTACATAACCTGCAATGCCTTTTGCCTGGCTGCACTTCCACACACAGCCAACAGTTCCTGACGTGAACTCACTGTAGAGCAAGGACCCGGATACCACCGTCTTGTGCCCGCTGAATCCACCACTTGTAATATTGGGGGTGTTTAGCTCAAGTGGGATATGCGATTTTAAGCGATTCACGCCAGTCCGGAACTATGTTTAAGGGCTTGTTGGCCCACTTTTATTGAAAAGGCAAAAATAAACAAAATCCAAACATAGGTTTCCCACGCAGGGGGTTTTCACTGTCCACACAGAACGGTACCTTCAGCCTCCTGGCTTATACGTGCCAAAGAAAATACCAAGCCATCTGGCTCTTGTCAGCAGTAGCACAACTGCTCAGGCTCCAGCATGGAGCTCTCCTGACTCCTGTCAGCAACCTTAGACTCAGGTCTCTGGGGTTTCACAGTGCAGCCTGCACTCTCCAGCTTCTCTAGCCACTTCACAGTGCACACCTGCACTCTGAGTTCTTCCTTCCAAGCCTGGACTCCTGGGGAGGGTGGAGCCCAGAATGCTGGTCCTGAGTCTCCTATCAGGCCCACACACACCTGCACAATCAGTGTGCTGATCAGCTCTAAAGCCTGAACCCAGGACTGGGGATTTTATTAACCATTGAGGAAACTTGAATGCCAGTTTCCTCTGTAAACTGCAAGCTCCCTGGAGCCCCTCAACCAGTCCAATTGAAAACCCTGGGTCACCACACCCCTGGGGTACCACACTACTACAATATATATATATATTACTATAATTTTTCTGTATATTGCAACAGGATAGAATGTATAAATACAGACAGAGAGACAGTTACTAATAGAACTGCTTTAAATCTGTACATAAAAACAAAGAAAAAGAAAAACAACTAAACAAAGTAGAAGCAAGTTAGTCAAGTTACCCTTTTGTTGCTTCACTCAGTTTTCCATAATGTGAGAAATATGTCAAGCATCCAGCACAGACAGCATTGCTGATATGGGATGTAAAAATGCAGAACATAAACAGGTTCACATCTGTATTCTTTATCTATAGGGAATTGCCTGGATTACATTACTGTATACTTACAGCTGTACTGTTGACATGCTATGTTCCATATGTGGTTTAGGACTTACCCAAATGAATACAGATTTTCTTACTCAACTCATTTTCATTGGGGATTGTAGATGATTTCAGTATTTAATAAAAGGAAATTTAAAGCAAACACAGGGAACTTGTATTTATTAAAAGTTAACATAATATTGAAGGATTTTAACCTTTGCCAATCTGTATATGCCATTTTAGATATACTTTGACTGTTATTTTGTGAAGAACATAATACAATTTATTCTTTGCAGAGGGATATTCAGATAATTCTATGGCCATAGCTATGCACTACAAAGGCACAACAAATGCAGGGTTTCAAGTGGCTAACATTTTTTTTTTTTCAGATTCATTCGGTTTTATTGTAGGAATTAGCAATAAATAACTGCAAGATTGCAGGGTTTAACAAAACAAATATTTTGGGTTCTTATATTTATGGACAGAGATTTTAATGAAAAAAGCAAATAAAAAGCCCTAAGCTTTTCTTTCTCTTTTTGTATAGGCTTCAACAAAAAGAAAGATTTAAAATTTGCCTTGGCATAGAAAATGGGATTTAGGCCTGACTGTCCTCAGAAACAAAAATAAACAAAATAAAAGGAAATGCAGAGGCCCTTAACAAGACTTTGTTTTTTCCTTTCAGCTCTTAAGATAGCAGCCAAATACTCTCAGAGTTTAATTGTTCAGTGATTTACGCAACATAAATCCACTAATTTTGGTTGTAGCTTTTATGACAATAAATGAGGATTACGGGTTTTCTTTGGCTGAGTGAACAATAAGTTGAAGCTTGCACAACATATTGTTTCACCATACTACAAAAAACATGTATTGTTGTCAATAAAAACATCTACTTTTTTCCACCAGCTGCTGTTTTATATTACTCAGCCCAGCTGATTTCAGTCATCTTGAGTCATGCCATGCAAGCTGTGTGCTCCTAATAATTATGCATTGCTAGTCTCACGTTTATAGAACTCCACTGATTACAGTGCCTACTATTACATAAAAATTAGGAACTGGTAAATTAAATAATTATAGCAAATTCATGATTTTGCCTAATTTTCTTGAAATGCTATGAGCTAGAAAATGTTACAGATTATTTTGCAAATGAGCAGCTCTTCAGTACCTGACATCCTCAAAAACACTGCTTACTAAAGGAATAGAGAATGCTCATTAACACTTTCCCAGCCATCATCTTTAACCTGCCTGGCGGTATTCCCGAGTCTGACTCGGGGTTAGATTTTCCTGCTGCGAGCGGTAACCCCGAGTCAGACTCGGGCTTGCCTCGCTAGATCCACAGGCTTGGTTTACTTACCTTGTCCCTGGATCCAGCGATGCCACCGCGCTGTGTGAGCGAGCGGGACCTCGCTCGATTCACACAGTGCCTCTGTGTAACGCCGATCTCCGTTCCCTGCGACGTTACGACGCACGGGGATGGAGAACGGCGCCAAATTCAAAAAAGTAAACAAACACTTTACATACAGTATACTGTAATCTTATAGATTACAGTACTGTATGTAAAAAAAACACACCCCCCTTGTCCCTAGTGGTCTGTCCTGTGTCATGCATGTCATTTTATATAATAAAAACGTTTCTTTCTCCCTGCAAACTGTAGATTGTCCATAGCAACCAAAAGTGTCCCTTTATGTCAAAAATGGTTTTAGATCAGCTAAAAAACAGCGATAATAAATTATAATCACTTGCAGAATTGTGCGATAGCGATTTGTGGGGAAATTTGTCATAAAAAAAAAAATAATGACAGCGACAATTCTGCAACTGAGCAAATTTCAGTGATTTTGATTTGATTACATTATTGAATAATTTTTATTATAATTATATTATTATTTGTTATAATTATTTATAATTATTTATTATATTATAATTTATAATTTTGTTTTTAAAAAAATGTCATACCCGGGATGCCTATTAGAATCTTGTTTGGTCAGATTTAAGTGAGTTATTTCTAAAAATTACAGACCTACAATATAAAACGCCAAATTTCCTTGCAAATAATGGTACCGCTTTCAGCATGTTTTTTCTGAAAGAATCATACCGCCAGGGAGGTTAAGCACTTGCCGCCCACCATGTAGCAGAATGACGGCGGTAAAGTGGTTGTGATTTCCTGACCGGACGTTATATGACGAGATCAGGATAACACAGCTGGCGCGCGCCCGAGGGGGGCGCGCATCGTGGCGATCGGAGGTGCTGTGTGTCAGTCTGACACACAGCAACTCTGATCGTGGTATGAAGCCTCTGACAGAGGCTTATTACCACGTGATAAGCTGTGACCAATCACAGCTAATCATCGCATGAACCAAAACAATTCCGGTAAACTTTTGTTTTATCAGTTCACAATGACAGGAAGAGCTGATCGGTGGTCGGTCAGAGGGGGGGTCTGTTCTGATAATCAACACGTTGATTATCAGCACAGCCCCCATCAAAAGGTGCCAATCAGTGCCCAACACCTGCCAGCCTGTTCCTTAATAAATGCCTATCAGTGCCCACAACAGTGCCGATCAGTGCCCACAACAGCGCCAATCAGTGCCACTCAATAATACCTGTCAGTAGCTCCTCATCAGTGCTGCCTATCCAGTGCCACCTATCAGTGCCCATCAGTCCCGATGATCAGAAGAACTTTCTCCTGACTGGTTGTTGTGCCAGAGCTTTGGATGGAACACAGAAGTGTATATTCTATAGGTGGCTTGGCTCAGGGTGTAGCTGATGATGGATGAGAACAAAGAGATTGGTAGTTTGATATGTGGATCCAGATGACGTTTGTAACAGACTCATCTAGACCGATATAATAAAAGACCTAATATAACAAAGGGTACATTTCATAGAGGGATCCATGAGACACATGTCTATGGTGACAAGCCAAACCTTAATCCTGGGTTGGAGAAACAAAGCTTTTTCGATAGGGTTGATCTTCAAATGTCTTGCATCTAAGGGCAGAGTGCTTTAGTTGGGAAGCGGGACAAAGTTTAAAGAAAAAGTCCTTCTGCATAGCAGTTCAGAAGTCTCTGATGTGCACAATATTTACAAAGCAAAGTGTGCTGTAGACAATGTAAAATAGAGACTCTTTGGTGACTGCATTAAAATGGGTATTGAGAACAAATTCCACAAAAGGTAGAAGGAAAACTCATTCATCCTGATGGGCATGAACTGATGCACAAGCAAACCTGCACAGAGATATTCAATACTTACAAGAGCCTTTTCAGAAATGGGATGTGAATAGAGATGTGGCACATAGTTGTCTGGGAGATAAGGACTTGTATGTACATAAGCAAGAGACCTGTTTCAAGCACAAATTGCACAAGCACAAGCCCTCTACAATCACCAGCACAGGCGGGAAAGAGATCTGTAGACACCAGGATGCTCAGAGAGCTTGAAGTTATGGTCCCAATGTAGGAGTTTAGGGCCAGATTCACAGAAAAAGTATGCCGGAGTATCTGCTGATACTCCGGCGTACTTTGAAAATTGCCGCGTCGTATCTTTATTTGTCATTCACAAACAAAGATACGACGGCTTTTGGCTAAGATCCGACAGGCGTACGGCTTCGTACGCCTTTGGATCTTAGGTGTAATTTTCCGGCGGCCGCTGGGTGGAGTTTGCGTTGTTTTCCAGCGTTGGGTATGCAAATTAGCTGATTACGACGATCCACGAAGATACGCGCGTTCGTCGCAATCTCTTACGTCGTTGCTAGTCGGTTTTTCCCGTCGTAAAGTTAACAGTGCTATTTAGATGGTGTAAAATTACGCCATCCATGTTAAAGTATGGCCGTCGTTCCCGCGTCTAATTTTAATTTTTTTATTTTGCGTAAGACGTCCGGGAATACGAAAGTACGTTACGCACGTCACCGTTCAAAAAACACGTTGGGGCGCGGTAATTTCACGCAAAGCACGGCAGGAAATTTCCTAACGGAGCATGCGCAGAACGTTCGGCGAGGGAATGCGCCTAATTTAAAAGGTACACGCCCCATTTGAATTAGGCGGGCTTGCGCCGGACAGCTTTACGCTACGCCGCCGCAAGTTTACAGGCAAGTGCTTTGTGATTCAAGCACTTACGCCAAAAACTTGCAGCGGGGTAACATAAAGGGGATACGTTATGCCGCCGTAGATATTTGTGAATCTGGTCCTTAGTTCTTAGCTCTGGAGGCGCTAGAAATTTGCCAGAGGGATTAGCAGTTATCTGGATAAAGCCAGGATGCAAACAGTGAAAACAATTAACTCTGACCAGTGGGAGCTTCTGATTATTAGGAAGTAATCACTGACTGATTGGGGCAATTTTGACATTTTCCATATATTTGTTAAAATCAGCATTTTTTTCTACAAAATTACTCACAGCCCCCAAACATTATATATTTTCTGAAAGCAGAGATCCTAAAGATTAAAATGGAGGCTGTTGCAATTTTGTATGTCACATGATATTTGCACAGCCATTCATCAAACACAATTTTTCAGGGAAAAAACTTCAATTAATTTTAATGCACACAAATACAATATAATACCCAATTATTTTTTGTAAAATATTAAAGATGATGTTTCATCAAGTAAATAGATACCAAATATGTCAAGATTTAAAACGGCACACACATGTGAAATGGCAAATTACTATGTTACCTAAAATTGTCCATAGGTGATGCTGTTCCCACTCCGATGTTCTTGGCAATTAAATGTGTGGTGCAACCACCGTGTACATATGCATGCTAAACCTACATGTGCATTTTCAGTTTGTACATGAGCATTAGGGGTCAGGGGTGTTTTACATTTTTTTCAATTATTTGTATTTCTTTTATTTACTTTTTTTACACTTCTTAACTTTGTTTTTAATTTAAAGTATAATTAAAGGCTAAACTCTTTCTTTTTTTTGTTTGTTCTTTTGGATCAAATGGAGAGGGATTAGAATGCTTGTCAGTTTGTATTGCTATCTATGGCCGCGTACACACGATCGGTTAAACCAATGAGAACGGTCTGATGGACCGTTTTCATCGGATGGACCGATCGTGTATATAGGGCTTTAGTCGCTGGTGCCTAGTCCAACCGTGTGTACAGCAAGCCATTGGACTTTTGTACAAAGTGCAAATACGCATGCCCAGAACCAATGTTAAAATCAACCAACAATAGCAGAAGTTGACCAAAGGGTGGCAGTAAAGAGCAGAAAAGAGCAGAAAAAACATGTGATGTTGGGAAAGTTTTAAGAAAGTTTGCAGAAAAGTCAGAGCGTGTGTATGCTATGGGTGTGCCTGGCCAACTCCCTTCGGACAAAAATCCAAGGAAAAGTTTGTTTGAAGTCTGATCATGTGTACGAGGCTTAAGCGAGATTCACCCTGTTTATGTTTAATGTACCATTATTGAAATTGAAAGTAAAAGAAAATCAAATCTTGGGTTGTACCTAGAAACATAATAGAGGGCAAATCTTCCAATGGGGACACTAGTTCTTGTGACCTAGGGGCCCCCAAGGAATTCCCCTAATCTTCAGGCATTTCCTCACACTTCCTGTTGGGCTATAGCACAGTAAGTGAAAGAAAAACTTGCAATGGGATTCAGTTATAACGCTACCTTGCTCAATCCAAAATGAAAAAGTTTTACCTATAGTTCTACTTTAACTTTATTGTGACCACAATGGGTGAACAAGACCTCTTGTGATAGTTTTGGGCAGTGATAGGTACTTTATGGAGACATCAGGTGCTAATTAGAGTCATCACACGTTAACTAAAAAGGTTAAAATATCCCATTTATTTAATCAACATATATTTATGTAAAACAAGTGTCATCTAAGGCCCCATACACACTATTAGAAAATCTAAATCAATTCAATATTTGGTGTGACCGGGTTCACACTGGTATGACATGACAATCATACCACTTTGGATCCGATTTTGCCCTGTGACTTGAAGTCAGACATGCGTTCGACTTTAATGAACAGGGATCCAACCCCTGGATTTTAAGGGGGACCCTTACGCCGAAAAAACAACATGGGGGTCCTCCCCAAAATCCATACCAGACTCTTATCCGAGAACACAGCCCGGCAGGTCAGGAAAGGGGATAGGGACCAGCACCCCCCCATCCCTGAACTGTACCAGGCCGCATGCCCTCAACAAGGGGAGTGGGTGTTTTGGCCAGGGGGGCCTGCACACCCCACCACAAAGCACCTTGTCCCCATGTTGATGAGGATAAGGGCCTCTTTCCGACAACTCTGGCCGCTGGGGTCTGCGAGCGGGGGGCTTATCGAAATCTGGGAGCTCCCTTTAACAAGAGGGCACCATGCAGCTTTATTTAATAATAAAAGACAATTGCATACTCAACATAAATTACAACAGGCATATTACATAGAAACTCCAGTCATAGGTGATATCATATAGCTACAGTTGGAAGGCTGACGTGTTTCGGGGGGAAATGCCCCCTTCCTCATAGCTCATTGTTCCAGTCTCCCCCTCTGGGACTGGGATGGACTTTGTCTACTGCATAAACCCTCACATAATTATGCTCATTGACAACAATTCGACCACTGGTAGATCTAAATTTAAAATTTCCATACTCTGGATATGTCTGTAAATACGTCTCCAGAAGGAACCACAATCACACATAAGCATGTATACTATCCCTGCTTTCCTGCAATTCACAAAGTGTGCAGGTTTTAAAATCTCCACAGGCAGATTTTCCATATATCCACAATATGTTTCACAACTGAATATACCCTTGTCTCTGCAGGGATTCTCTCTCCTAGCCCCTAAACTCAATGTAAATAATTGTATCCTATTCTATATACAACATTGCAGCAGGTACTATTTTTTTCTTTTTATAAAGCTTCTAACTTGTGCATGTTGTCTCAAAAATCTTGTAATGATTCTAATTTGATTTTCCTGTTTTTGATTTATCAGGGCATAGAGAATATTATATGCATTTTTAAGGCACGTCCTGGTATACACTCTCTCCAACAGTCTCATTCTCAAGTTGTCAGCTTCCCTCCTCAAGATAACATCATTGAAACAATTGCATTGTACCCAAAGGTATTGACTGCATGGGATGTAGGACACCAACGGCTGTGGATGGAAACTAGTAAAATGTAAAATAGAGTTTCCAACAATTGGTTTCTGATATAGCCCGTTTAAAAAGGCTGCTATCTGGTTCTTTATGTATCTTCACATCTAAAAGGGTAATGGTGCACAGGTCATAGGCAATAGTAAAACTTAGATTTAAATTGCTTGAATTGATCAGTCAGCTGTGAGTCTACTGGACCAGGAGAATTCATGTTTTTGAAGGGTGAGTAGCTATTGTTGCATTTTGGCAAGGAAAGGGATGTAGTTGGCCTTGAATAATCTTCTCACTGATTTGGTTAGTTGGATACTTAGGTAGGAGATATTAGATTCTGTCCAAGTAACTGGGAATTGTTATGAATGATTTAGTCTTGTTTACCCTATAATGCAATATATATTTTTTTTTTGGCCACATTTTACTAATTAATTTTGTTGCGTTATACTGATCTCACACTGATGATTGTTAACATGTCAAATTTAGGTTTTGTGTGTTGCTAATCACTATGGGCCAGATTCACATAGCCCGGGCGCAGCGTAACGTAACTGGTTTAAGTTACACCGCCGAAATTTTTCCAAGTTAGTGCCCGATCCACAAAGCACTTACCTGGAAATTTGCGGCGGTGTATCCTAAACCCGTCCGGCGCAAGGCGTGTCCAATCGAATGGGGCGAGTCCCATTTAAATTAGGCGCGCTCCCGCGCCGGACGTACTGCGCATGCTCCCGTCGCAAATTTTCCAACGTGCTTTGCGCAAAGTTACGACAAGCCGACGTTTTGTGAATCGCGACGGGTAAAAAAGACTTGCGCCGGGAAAAATAAAAAATTAAAAAAAAAATTGAAAGCGACGTGGGAAAGACGGGTATACTTTTACATGGTGTACTAAGTTTACACTTTGTAAAAGCAGCCCTATCTTTGCGACGGCAAACTAACACTTGCGGCGACCTAACGACGGGAAAAAAATTTCGTGGATCGCCGTAACTGCTAATTTGCATACCCGACGCTGGTTTACCACCCAGCGGCGGCCGCGGTACTGCATCCTAAGATCCGACAGTGTAAGTCCATTACACGTGTCGGATCTTCTGCCTATCTATGCGTAACTGATTCTATGAATCAGTCGCATAGATAGAAACAGGGATACGACGGCGTATCAGCAGATACGCCGTCGTATCCCTTTTGTGAATCTGGCCCTATATATTTGCTGCTTTACACTGATGTATATGTTATATACTTTTTAGAGTGTTGTATAATCACTAACAGTGGTTGGCGGGTCAGCAGAGAGTTTGTTTATTTATTTTACTTTATTTATTTTATTTAGAATTGTTTGCGCTGATTGATACACTCACGGATATTTACACAATAAATAAAGGTCCAATATTATCACAATATTAACAATTGCCAGCTTCTAGCATTACTCAAGGTTGCTGTAAAACCATCAAAATATAATGGAAACTATTCAATAAAACTAATTTCATCTCATAAATTACTAAATTTAAAAAAAAAAAAAAAAATCCAATTAAATGTAAATGGAATTTTGTTAGTTTTGCAAATTGAAGAAGTCAACTTTCAATGTATTGTTTTAACATATACTTCATAATACAGGTTGATGTCTTAGCAAGAAAAATCTAGTGAGTCTATACCATAAAATAAATCCACTTCATGAATCAATATCATAAAAATTGAGAGTCTCATAAACACAGTGATGTGGAGATGGGTCATAAAACCAGTTATAAAGAAAAAATCGTTATGCCATTTGTATTCCAGCTACTTGAGAAGTTGGATGTATCAAAAAAATAATTAGGAAACAAGAATATTTCAAAGCACAGAGACATATTTACCTTGGTGTTTGCCAATCTGTAATGCATGAAAATTTTATTATAGATCAACTGGCTAATCCATGAAGTTTTTTTTTAAATTCCCACTCCTAACATAACAGCTTCCACATCAATTCTAGCCATGGTAGCTTAGAGGCCAGACACACTACTGAAACGTTATTTTAAGTTGCAATATCACACTTGTCTACAGTGTGTGACTTCTATTATGATTACCAGCCAAGATAAGTGTGTGGGATACTGGTATGTGCACTGGTCCAAATCATTTGGTGGAGGAGGGTATATGGTGTGGGGTTGTTTTATTCAGGGTTTGCGCTTGGCCCCTTAGTTCCAGTGAAGGGAACTCTTAGGCCGCGTACACACGGTCGGTCCAAACCGATGAAAACGGACTAAAGGACCTTTTCATCGGTCCAAACCAATCGTGTGTGGGCCCCATCGGTCAGTTATCCTTCGGTCAAAAATTTGCTTTCAAATTGAACTGATGGACGCCTAACCGATAGGTCAAAATCGATGGTTAGTATGCAAAAGCATCGGTTAAAAACCTGCACATGCTCAGAATCAAGTCGACGCATGCTTGGAAGCATTGAACTTAATTTTTCTCTACACGGCGTTGTGTTTTACGTCACCGTGTTGGACTCAATCTGTTTTTTAACTGATGGTGTGCAGGCACATCAGACCATCAGTCAGCTTCATCGGTTACTTGATGAGAACGGTCCTTCGGACCGTTCTCATCGGATGGACCGACCGTGTGTACGCGGCCTTAAGGTATCAGCATACCAAGACATTTTGGACAATTTCATGCTCCCAACTTTGTGGGAACAGTTTGGGGATGGTCCCTTCCTGTTCCAACATGACTGCGCACCAGTGCACAAAGCAAGGTCCATAAAAACCTGTGCTTGCAGCGTTTCAGGCTACTCCAAGCAATCAGATTGCACCAGAATTTGAAGCACAGATTCACTCTGCTGGATGAATTGACTGCTGGGTGACTAAAATCAATAAATTTGAAAGTTTTTCAAAGGAGATGGCCTCTAAAACTCAACAAACTGGTGTACATGATTAACTATTCTCTAGCTTAAAATTCCTGTATAAATTAAAAAAAAAAAATACTGCTGGTATAATCATAAAATGAATGACCTAATTTACCTAGATTTAAAATGATGTAAAAAAGGCAGTGGTACTCCAAGATGTAGATTTCTTTCTCAATGTTTTTCAGTGAGGTTTTACATACTTTAGTATACATTTATATATATCAGTTTTAACTTGATAATTTAAAACTAGTGTTATTCATGGTAATGTATATCAATGTGCTTTACGTAAAAACAACCTAAGCAGCAGACTAACTATAGGAAATTCTCTGTCTGTGTGTTTTATTATCCATATTGCTGGAAATATGAGAATGTCACACAGTCTTTTGAGACAATGCTTCTTTTAGTAAGCAAGGAAAACCACATTCATCCAGCTTCATACCAATAATCACATAATTTAAATGAAGCCAAGAATCTGCTGTAAAATGCCTGATGACTTCATCAGGAATTTTCTTTAATATTTATGTATGTATTCTTTACATTCTTTATAGGTTGTATTTATGTGCATGCTTATCAGTGTTTAAAACCACATTTCACATGACTTTCACCCAAAATGTTGCTGTTTTGTCTAATTGAAAATTATTAGCAAAATCTTGGGTGAAATTTACGTGAATGATTTGGTGATTGACAATACTTCTCTATTATTATTATAACTTTTTTTTTTTATTTAGTGTCATTGCCAGTGTCATTATGTTTAGAGCAAAATGTGCACTATGACTCTACTATGTATACAAACAACAAATAATATGTGATATCAGGAAAGCGTCTGGCTGGGGGGCTGTGGAGACAGGAGAGCAGACCCACTGATGAAACCAGGGAATGAGAAACAGTAAACTGGCAAGGCTGAAGCCTCGTACACACGACCGAGAAACTCGATGGGCGAAACACATCGTTTTGCTCGTCGAGTTCCTTGTCAGGCTGTCGAGGATCTCGGCGAGCCAAATTTCCCCATTCCTGTCGAGGAAAAAGAAGACATGCTATCTTTTTGGCTAAGCGAGATCCTCGACAGTTTCCTCGTCGAAAAGTGTACACATGACCGGTTTCCTCGTCAAAAAAAAAGCAAGTTTCTTGCTGGTTTTTGCCGAGAAACTCGGTCATGTGTACGAGGCCTAAAGGGAACAGACACTATAAATGCATTCAACCTTAAAAAATAAAAACAACTTAAACCCCCTAAATTTCTTAGGCAAATCAATCTGTAGTAGAAAGAAAAAAAGCAAAAAGCAAGTGCTAAACCCAGAATGTGTGAAGCCATGTGAGGAGGAAAAAATAAATCTGATAAAGAGAAAGATTCAGAGAGCACCACTAATTGTCACAGGTTAAAGAGCCCAATAAAGAAAAATAGACCATTAGGCACTAGGAGGAAGAGAGTCAATACATGCTAACTCCCAACTTCGATACACGAGTAGACAAAGAAAAGTGATTTAAAAAAATAGAAACCCAAAAGACGCTAAAGAAAAAAATAAACAGAGACCCATGCCCAGTCATACATTCACGCAAATGATCATAATAGTTGGACCACCAAACCAGAGTGTAGTCTAATGCCAAATAAAGCTAAAGCCCAGTTCTAAATAAATAGTCCCCAGTTCACAAGGGGCCCTTGCTCCTGTGTCCAGCGCCATACAAATGGCTGAAAACTAGCAGCCACCCAAACATAGGCCAACCAGCATCCGATTGGAGTTGGACCACTTGGCCTTCAGGAGAAGGATTAAAACCCATCTCTTCTGAGGTCAAAGGGTCTTTACCCATGGAATGGATACAGCGCCCAAAGGCGATTCAGTTCGCATGTTTTGCGCTATATATGTTTTTCACTCACTCACTCACTCACCACATGGCTGAACAGTCAAAATGGTGGGCAAAAAATGGCCTTGCAATGAGCATGCTGATGCTGCATGATGACATCTTGCATGTAATGTGTGTGCTCAGCATGAAAGCATGATGACATCACATGCAGTACGTAGCCAGCATCACAAACATGGTGTTGATGCCAAAAGAAGGAGCGGTGGAAGGATCCCAAGGAACCTAAAAAGGATTCCAACACCCAGCAAAAACAACAAAACAAAAAGACAATAATTCGAACTAATACAAATAAATAATAATGATAGATAAATAAACAAAAATGGAAGAGAAAGGGAAGACATCAAAAGACAAAGAAAACAAATAAACAAAAGACACAAAAACAAAAACAAAACAAGAAAATAAACGAAAATGAATTTATTATTATAAAAAAAGGGAGAGAGGAGCCAACCAATCGCATCGCATACCCCTGGAAATCCAAATATGTCCTCCATGTGATATACATTACACAAGGTATCAGAATCTAAAAAAAAAACTGGAATGAGAAAAAAATAAAAAAACACAAGATTTGATAAAAATTCTAATACAGAAAACCTGTCAGTTCCATGAAAATGTATATAACAATTAGTAAATGTACAAAGATACAAAAGACAATGAAACAAACAAAAGAATAGAAAAAAAACTCCCAACAATAGCCCTATAAATCTAAAAAAGGTTTAAGGAAGGTGGCCTCATTCAATCTCAGGGGATTGGTGGCCCGAGACTGAAGATCCACCTAGTTTCTCTTTGGAGAAAATTTTGATTCCAATTTCCCACTCTTGGATATAGGAGGATTTTCTCTAATGCCAGTAAGCCTGAAAAAAAAAGAAAGTATTCATGATCGATAGCAGCTTGCTTGCCCAAAGGAGAATAGAGATCACCTACTTCAATCGCATATACGTGATCGTGCATGCGGCACCAAAACTAGCGCAAGTAAAAACGTAGATTACACCTCGTGTTTTACAATTGAAAAAACTTTTTGGTGAAATTTTTTTCCAAGTTGGCAACACAATGCTTCTACTGGCTTTGATATATTTACAATATAAACATTTTTTTTAACCTTAAAATGTTTCATTGAGAGACATTTTCAGTTTGAAATTAATTATACCCTTAAAATGACTGTGAACTAACTTGTCTTTAAGGCTCCATTCCCACCATGGTGTTCTTAAACTTATTTTTGGGCGACAGCCGTCCCGCAATTCTGTTTGTGCGATTTTACCACTATTCATTGGTGATATGAATGCCATTAGAAATAACGGGGATCGCGGGCAGAATCGTGGCAATTCCACCCGCAAAATGGAATTCCATGGTGTGAAGGGAGTCTTAATAAAGATAAACAATACTTTGAGTAGGTTGGACAAATTTAGTAATCACTGGGTCACCAGTGAGCAAAAAACTATATTTGTCCAAAATTAAGAAAATTGTGCCATGTCGTTTTGTATATTTTGTAATAAACTTCACACTATTATCCATTGGTTTACTTTTCTTGCGAAAAGCAGGGATTGCCTTGACTGTTCTTTTGTATGATTTTACACTTTTTTTTAAACATGACTTGCTTTACCCTCTAGCTCTTAAGCCTCGTACACACGACCGAGAAACTCGACGGGTGAAACACATAGTTTTCCTTGTCGAGTTCCTTGTTAGGCAGTCGAGAAACTTGACAAGCCAATTTTCTCCATTCCCGTCAAGGAAATAGAGAACATGCTCTCTTTTTAGCTCGTCGAGTTTCTCGACAGTTTCCTCTATGAAAATGTACACACGACCGGTTTCCTCGGCAAAAAAATATCTCCCAGCAATTTTTTTGCTGATTTTTGCCGAGAAACTCGGTTGTGTGTACGAGGCCTTAGCCTATCTCACAACAGAAGTGTATTTAGGTTTTGTGCTGCCCTAGGGCTGACTAAACTTGTGCGCCCCCTAATTTAAATATGACCGACCCCTTCCTGTCAAGGCCACACCCCATGTTGTTTAAGACCCACCCTGAGATTTTCGAGTGAGGTCACTAGTTATGAGGGCCTGGGGGGCAATGGATTCCCTTAATTTGCATAGATTTCATCTTACTTCCCGTTTGGCTATGGGACAGGAAGTAAAGGGAAATCTCCGCAATGGGACAGGGATGGTAAAAAATAAACTGACAGGGGCGATAACCCTCCCTTACTCTATCCAAAATAAAATAAAAAGTGTTGCCTATAGTTCTACTTTAGGTAGATGGTGAAGCATTAACATATAGCACAGTGAGGAAGGTTTGTGGTCCAGGTTGATAGGAAAGTCAAAATTAGAAGCGACCCCACCCCCGAACGTTTTGGACGGCCGGTCGCCTGCATACCAGAAGCAGTGCGGCCGCTTTATGGGGGCGCTAGACTAATTTGCTTAACAGTGTAGCGGAAGGCGGCGGGCACTCTTTTCGTGCTGCCCCCCTGCTATCAGGTGTAATTTTCCTGTACCATTTTCTATTGGGTAGAATAGTTAAACACATTTTTCATAAGAAACAGTAGGAATGGGTGAATGGTTCGGCCCAAGCATGAGTTTGAGTCGAACATTGGCTATTCGCCCATTGAAAGCCCATCCAATCATGGCTCATTGCTCTTAGTCCCAACCCACACTATAAAAGTATTCTTTCAATAGCTGACATTTTTAGTGTGATATCGGCATGGAGAGAGATAGAACAGGGCTCTGTTCAGTTCTACTAGACAGTTAGTGTGCTATAGTGTGTTATTCTGATTCTATTGTCAGTGTAGGATATCCGTTTAGTGTGAATCAAGTGATAGTTCAGTCAGTGTGAGTGTAGTGACCACCATTCATCTTTACATTAGTGTGAATCTGGTGATAGTTTAGTCAGTGGGAGTGTAGTGAGTGACTATTCATTTTTACTTTATTGTCACTTTAGTGATAGTTCAGATAGTAGCAGATCTCTGCTGAGCCGACGGATGACAAGCTCCTCTCTGCTCACTGAGCGGGGAGGGGCTTGTCGGGCACCGCTGTGTCCTATGGAGCGATCTGATGAAAACGGACAACATGTCCGTTTTCATCAGATCGTACCCGTTCTGATCCGCATGGACGGATGGGGACGTGGCCCCCATATGTCTGTTTTTAGCAGGTCGGATCGGGTTGGATGTCAGCGGACATGTCTCCGCTGACATCCGACGCTCCATAGCAATGCATGGAGCGGCCGTTCAGGTCTGTGACAGACGGACCCGAACGGCCCTAAGTGTGAATGAGGCCTAACACAGTATATTTCAGTCAGTTACTGCAAGTTTAACACTGTATATTTCAGTGTGTTATGTGCCATTTAACACAGTATATTTATATGTGTTAGTGCACATTTAACGCTGTATATTTTAGTGCGTTACTGCAAGTTTAGCGCCGTATATATTTAAGTACGCTACCTTCCACATAACGCACATAAACGCTATCACATAAAATCCCAATAAAATACATTTACATTTTTGGTTGTAACATGACAAAATGTGGAAAATTTCAAGGGGTATGAATACTTTTTCAAGGCACTGTCTCTCAGTGCAATACTGCACGTTTTAACTCTGTATATAGTATTTCAGTGCATTACGTGCCATATAACGCAGTATATTTCTGTGCATTAGTGCATATATAATGCAGTATATTTCAGTGCGCTACTGCAAGTTTAATGCCATATATTTCAGTGCGTTATCTTCTGTTTAACACAATATAATTCACTGAGTTACTGCAAGTTTAAGTGAGCTAACTTGCTGAAATTACTTTAATCCTACTAATGTGAATTTTGGGCAGTATTGCTTACCTTTTCCTTTTCTGTATAAACCCCTGCACTTAGTATGTAAAAATAAAATAATTAAAATAATTAACTGAATTGTGACAACATACAGAAATATTTAAAAATATTGTGAAACAAATCCCAAAACATTTGGTGTCGCCCGCTTACAAAAGGGAAGTAGCACACAATAAAAGTGTTATGCCCTGTACACACGATCAGACCTTTGTCCAACCAAATTCACATCGGAATCCTGACAGAATTCCATCTGAGGAAAAGAGAACATGTTCTCTATGTAATCTCCGATGGAATTCTTCAGAATTTCCAATGGAATTTCTCCGCTGGGGCATACACACGGGCGGAATTTCCGATGGACAAGGTCCGTCTGAAGAGGCCTTATAATACTGAACACCAATCATGAAATAATTAATACGTTGTGCTAGCCCTTTAAATCATAATGATCAACCTATACATACTGTAATAAAGATAGAGTTCAACAAATCATAACATATACAGATATGTGCATCATTAGAATTATCACATACCAGTGAAACAAATTGACTGAATAGTAAAAGTCCATTTAATAAAACAGTCCTTGACACATGAGAAAAGCGTATGTACCAATCCACTGCACACTGTAAAAGGACTTCGGTGCACCAACACTATAAACGATTGCACACCATCTGCTTAGCAGAAGATAAGACCCCTAGAGACTGAGGTCAATAATGCTTGTATCATAAAACCAAGCAATCCATGAAGGCAACGACAATTTCCTCTCCCACAGTCACAAGTAAAGCTGAATAACATCTGCTTTTAAACTCAGTAAGGCATAGAGGAAAAGGACAGACTATATATTGCACATATACAGTATGTTATAAATTGTTGCACTCCATCATTATTACAATATTATGTATATATTCATCATTGTGAGTTATTTATTATTACTTCACATATCCTGCAACAACAGTGGTCATTGAGAGCTGGTTTTAAAGCCTGCGAGGAATACAGTAGTTGTTTGCGAGAGGGAGTGTAACTATTTTGAGAAAATGTGAACACAGAGGTATCATCCCATACGTAAACAAGGAGGGAGAATGGGTGTTGGGACTTTAAATATACCCCTGTGTGCAAAATTAGATTCTAGAAGACCTTATACACAGACTTGTTTGTAATGTACTATATTTGATAGCAACCTATGCTTTTTATATTGTGTAAAATAAAGACAAAATTATTTTAGGTATATTGTATGTCATTCTATATCTAATTGTGCACACAAGGGTGTATTTAAAGGCCAGACACCAATTCTCCCTCCTTGGTTTTAAAGCCTGTTCACACCATATTAAGAGAATATACCAACATAAACGTCCTTGCCACATATTCACTTTAATACTTCACTATTGGCATAAGAACCCACATAGCTTACCTGTTGGAAGAATTGGATGGGGAATAGGAACATTGCAACTATGGCAGATTGCATAGAGCAAAACAACATTATAAATCTGACAAAAGAAAAAAAAATATGCATGAAAAAATAAAAATATATAAAAAGAGAAATGTGAAAAGTAAAAAATAAAAAAGTCACCAATTCACTTTGATAGCACACAACACTAGTGAGTCAAGATCTATGCCTCAAGTTATATTGCATTTAAATAATAATAATGTTCACATTAACTATCGTGCACAAGGTCATTATATAGCAACTAAAAAAAATGATTGCTTTGGTTGAATACATAAATACATTTTGCTTCTTGCAGTCTCATTTCCTTTTTCACACTTTTGTAAACAGGCCTTTCATTTATGATCCTCAGGTGGTATATACAGAAGAAGCACTCTGTGCAATAGTTTTAAATTAGAAATATATTGAAACATTAACAAAATAAAAATGATGTGAAATGTGCATTTTTAATGTGCTTCAGTTTTGTTTTTATCTGAGGATCAAAGTCACATACTGTGACTTTTAAATTATATTAGTCAATAATCATGTTCATTTTCTAAGATGCTGAGTTTTATCTGTACAGACTTTTTAATGTTTTTTTATTAGTAATTAACATTCATATCGTTTACATCTGAATGGATGCGTTTTGGGATAATAAATGCAAACTACGCTCAAAATACAATTTTTTTCACTGCCTTTAATTTAATTATTTATATTACATGGTATATTTTTGCATAGTATCATTTATATACAATATATATATATATATATATATATATATATATATATATATATATATATATATATATATATATATATTGATACAGTATATCTATATATCTATATTTATAGATATATATAGATATATACAGTGCCTTGAAAAAGTATTCACACCCCTTGAAATGTTACACATTTTGTCATGGTACAACCAAAAACGTAAATGTATTTTATTGGGATTTTATTTGATAGACCAACACAAAGTGACAAATAATTGTGAAGTAGAAGGAAACTGATAAATGGTTTTCAATTTTTTTTTACAAATAAATATCTGAAAAGTGTGGCATGCATTTGTATTCAGCCCCCCTGAGTCAAACTTTGTAGAACAACCTGTAACTGCAATTACAGCTGCAAGTCTTTTGGGGGGTATGTCTCTACTAGCTTTGCACATCTAGAAAGTGACAGTTTTGCCCATTCTTCTTTGCAAAATAGCTGTCAGATTGGATGGAGAGCATCTGTGAACAGCAATTTTCAAGTCTTGCAACGGATTCTCTATTGGATTTAGGTCTGGACTTTGACTGGGCCATTCTAACACATGAATATGCTTTGATATAAACCATCCCATTGTAGTTCTGTCTGTATGTTTAGGTTAGTTGTCCTGCTTTAAGGTGAACTTCTGCCCCAATCTCAAGTTTTATACAGACTCAGATTTTCTTCTAAGATTGCCCTGTATTTGGCTCCATCCATCTTCCCATCAACTCTGACCAGCTTCCCTGTCCCTGCTGAAGAAAAGCATCCCCACAACAAGATTCTGCCACCACCATGTTTCAAAGTAGGGATGGTGTGCTCGCGGTGATGTGTTAGTTTTCCACCACACAGCATTTTGCTTTTAGGCCAAAAAGTTCAACCTGACCAGAGCACCTTCTTCCACATGTTTGCTGTGTCCCCCACAGGTTCTCACAAACTGAAAACGGGGCTTTCTTTCAACAGTGAGTTTCTTCTTGACACTCTTCCATAAAGGCCAGATTTGTGGAGTGCACGACTAATAGTTGTCCTGTGAACAGATTCTCCCACCTGAGCAGTGGATCACTGCAGCTCCTCCATGTTACCATGGGCCTCATGCCTGCTTCTCTGATAAATGCTCTCCTTGCCCAGCCTGTCAGTTTAGGTGGACGGCCATGTCTTGGTAGGTTTGCAGTTGTGCCATACTCTTTCCATTTTTGGATGATGAATTGAACAGTGTTCTGTGAGATTTTCAAAACTTGGGATATTTTTTTATAACCTAACCCTGCTTTAAACTTCTCCTTTATCCCTGACCTGTCTGGTGTGTTCCCTGGCCTTCATGATGCTGTTTGTTCACTAAAGTTCTCTAACAAACCTCTGAGGTCGCGTACACACAGTCGATCCAAACCGATGAGAATGGTCCAAAGGACAGTTTTCATCGGTTCACAGCTGAAGTGCGTACACACCATCAGTTCAAAAAACGATCGGGTCAGAACGCGGTGACGTAAAACACACGATGTGCTGAAAAAAACGAAGTTCAATGCTTCCAAGCATGCGTCGACTTGATTCTGAGCATGCGCGGGTTTTGAACCGATGCTTTTGTGTACTAACCGATGGGCCGTACACACGGTCGGTTTGGACCGATGAAACTGGACTTCAGGCCGTTTTCATCGGTTTGGACCGACAGTGTGTACGCGGCCTGAGAGCTTTGCAGAACAGCTGTATTTATACTGAGATTAAATTATACACAGGTTAACTTCTGAAGGCAATTGGTTCCACTAGATTTTAGCTAGGGGTATCAGAGTAAAGGGGGCTGAATACAAATGTACGTCACACTTTTCAGATATTTATTAGTAAAAAAACTAAAAACCATTTATAATTTTCCTTCCATTTCACAATTATGTCGGTTTTAACCCTCTTAAGGTGGCAAAGGATTTTAAGTCTCTTGTTGGGGGACCTAAGCCCTTTTACATTCCAAGAGGTGACTTTCATCGGGGGAAGTGTATTGAGGGATTTGGGCTGATGCTAAGGTTGTATTGGGTTCTGGCCTGAAGGGAGGAGATGATACATTAATGCATAGCGATGCAGTTTTCATGTGAGAGGCTATTGGTGCCTGAGTGTCTGGTGTTAGATGGAGGGGTAGAAATATGAAATAAACAATATACAAAACATTGAGTGAACTTCTTTTTTTCCCGCATGGAGTCATTGTATAGGCTAGCTCCCAGTCCCAGTGCAGTGGAGGATTGCCCAAGAGGTGCAGTAATATCTCTTGTAGCAATATTCAGGTTATATATGAGCGAGGGAGGTGGCTGTATGCAGTAAGACCATAGGAGTCACAACAATTATAATGAAAACATAGTAAGGTTGGGGGAAACTCATATACAAACATAATATCTAGGCCTGCCAATTTGATGGAGGCTATAATAGAAGATACGTGAAACCCAATCTTGGGGGCCCTAAAAGGAACGCTTACTAAAGCCTATCTGTTGTCTGGGTGGGTGTATGCGGTTACAGAGTCAACGAGGAGTAGAATGATGGTCAGGGCCTGAGGGTCTGAAGCGTTTTGGAGAGTTCTTCCAAGGGCTTCTTTGGTCCAGTTGGCAGTTATTCGGAGCAATCCTAGATTAGTTGGAGTGTGAATCTGTTTGTAGCGTGCACAAGAAGACTTCCACTTCAGAGGGATCCTGGAAGGATAGCTGATCCCCATTGGGGGCCTTGAGGCGGAGGATTTCAGGAAAAGCCAAGGTGAATTTCACTTGTCGCTGGTGGAGTTCCGTGCAGATGTGTTGGAAAGCTTTCCTTTTTTGGATACTTTGATGGAGTAGTCCGCAAAGAGACTGCAAGATGGAGGCTTTGTCCGAGTAGTTCAGGTATTTTGTGATGATCGGGCGGGGAGTTTTGCGCTCTGCAGTGAAAGCTTCCATGCAGTGGGCTTGTTTAACTGTGCATGGGCCAGGAAGGCATAAAGCTTCCGGGATGCATCTGGTGCAGAATTCTGTGAGAGCTGATGCTTAGAGGGACTCTGTGATACCTCCAAAACATAGATTGCTCCTTCTGGACCTGTTTTCCATATTGTCCAATTTTTGGAGCACATATTGGTTTATTTTGTCCTGAGCCTGTTTCGTAGCTTGTGCTTGATATAATTTCTCTTCCACGCTGGAAAGGCGACTTTCAGCTTTGTTCAGCTTTGTTCAGCTTTGGGGGGGTGTTCCCCCAGTTGTTTTTTGATATTCTTCATCCCCGCATTTACTAATTTTTCTACTGAGACAGCTATCATGGGGGTCAAAGGTGCTGCCACTGCCTGAGCTATGAGCTCTGTTATTATCCCCATGGTGTGAGGAGGGGGACGCATACTGTGAGGAGGGAGTAGCTGAACAGCAGCTCACTTCCATGGCTGACATGTTCGCCGCGTGATCTGACAAAGCCAAGGCTGGGGCCTTGATTTGCGGCTGGGCCGGTTGGGCCGTTTGTGATCGCGGCCGTTTTCTTCTACAAAATGGTCCATGAGTGTGCGGGGGGGGGGTCACCCAAGGAGGCTGCGGGCAGCAGTGGAGGGTCAGCTGTTTTTTTAGGCCAGTTTGAGGCTTGTGCTGCGGGAGCTGAGGAGAGATGAAGCTACTCCATGTGGCGTGGGAACTGGAAGTCATTGAGGTGTTCTAATTTGGCATTTATGTCTGTCGTGTCTGAACAGATTCAGTTTTATCTTATAACCTTACAATATATGACAAATTATTTTATGTGTCTAGGATAGGAGCTATCGTTCCTGAAACAATTGGACTGATGGGTTTTTGGCAAATGGGTGTTTGGAAACTTGTTCCTTCACTATGTATTGTAGTGCACATAAAAATTTATTTTCTTTTGTGGGTGGTTTAATTTAAGCTTTATTGCAGGATGCAAATTGCTGTAGTTCCTGTGAAACTGTTAAAATCATTGATGTATCAAGAGTTTGCCATACGATGTGTGGATTTATTGAAAAAAATGAAAAGGACAAAACAGATTTCTAGTGTCATTCCAGTTTGCTGAAAATAGAGGTCCTGGCTCAAGGAAATGTAATTATGTTTTAGGATAAATTATATCTGTAACTGGTTCGACATGCTGGTTAAATTTCTGGAGATGGTGAAGACAGGCTGCAATACCATCCTCACTGGAATGGGGATATAAGGAACGTCTCAAAAGCTTCCATCCTAATTAGCTTGAATTAGTCAATAAATAATTTTTCAGGATATTTCCAGAATGATACCAGAACAAAATAGAGGGTCACAGCTACCTTCCTAAAGCGTTAAGAACACTATTACTATCAAGAAAATAATGAGAACTTTACCTTAGAAAAATAAGACATTTATGGTATTTAATCTTCAATCCATATGAATCATTTATTTCACCCACATTACAAGCAAAACAGACTCTCAACATTGTCTTATGCTATTTATGTTGTTCTTTATGTTGAAAGTATTTCTAATGTGCAAAAGAAAAAAAATTCTCCATGGTAACACCATTACCAATCTCTAAAAGAAATAATGATTATCAAAAGTTAAAGGTTAGCATCAAAAACTCCTACTTTATTTTCTAATATACATTTTTTTATGTCTTGGTAAAACAAGCTCAGTGAATAAGACTGTAAGCAAATAACATTTTGAACTTCTTTTTTTATGTTTATAGTTTTTAGTGATTCTCACCATGAAAATACTAAATTTTAGCAATACCTTGTATCCCCACTTCCCTGGATTTTTATGGTCATATTAGCCAAATACACAAATCTTGGCCCAAAGAGTTAGAAACAGATTAAGTAAATAAAGTTAAGGAAGCAAATACAAATCATGAGTAAGTCTCAATAACTAAAGCATACGTTCACCTTTAAAAAATCTTTTTGCAGGTAAAAAAATTGCTTTTAATATTTTTTTTTACACTGTAAAACATTGCAGCCTCAATCAGCAAATCACACGTGCAAGACCAGTATCTTGCAGACTCTCAATCCGCTGTCTTCTTGTACCTCCCATATGGGCAGACAGTTAGTGAAGTCCAGGAAGAAAAAATTAACTACAACAGAGTTCACCAGCACCCTCGCAGTTCACTGAGAACTGCAAGCTATCCACCACAGTATTTAGTACTTGTAATTTGTTCATTCACAGGAAACTATGAACGAATGATGTCGCTGTGTGGGCAGAGCCCTGTGGAGCCATGCTGCTGTTTTCAAAAAGTAACAGTGGGTGTCGGGAGAAGATCCTCTGCCCACTGTCAAAGAGTAGGGAATGCTGGCAGTGGGAGGTGAGTGTATAGAAGCATGTTACATGCTACACCCTAAATGCGGTTGTAACATGCTACTAGAGGTGGACTTATCCTTTAACATTTAATTGTGAACATTCAGATTCTTGCATTAGCATGATTGATAGTCTTTAATGTCTACGTATAGTACAGCCCAAACATCCCCCTCCCCATTTTAGATATACTAAGTAAGGATTAAATACCTGTCAATCACATTTTTGCAGTTTGTGTCTTATCAGGACAAATGTGGGGACCCAGAGAACAATCAAAACATAAACTGGGTTCTAAGGTTTCCCTTATCTAAACTACATCACAGTTTAGAGGATTGTGCTAATAGTTCTTTCTTCACGGTATCACTGCCCTCTTCTCATTTGCCATCATTAGAGCTGTTCCCAGCCTCTTCTCAGCTTGTTTCTATAATCTCAAGGACATACTTTTCTCTTGGAAACTCTCTCCAACAGATACAGTATATCCAATATGCTCACTGGCACTACCAATCTAGTTCAGGATTTGAATATTAGGGTCTTACATGTGAAGAATTAAATAAGTGATATTTGTTAAGTGCATAATGATCTGCTAGATTCTCACCCAGAGCATGACCCTGAACTACATAAGATAAATGCTAAACTAGCAGAACTTGAAGATACATCTACAGCATGTGCAATAACAAAGTTTTGAGGTATTTCCGAAAAGATCATGCAACCACTCCTGCATGACGTTTTATGCCAATTACTATATGAACTGCTACCTGATGTGAAATAACGCAAATACATTATTGGTACAGCACATTGTATACCAAAACCCTAATTTAATTCTACAACAGCACCCTGTGATGTTCTTGCAAGATTTTATTTCTTCCATGTAAAAGACAGGGTGATGAGGGCTGCTAACAAATAACCTTCCTCTGTAAGAAAAATTCTCCTGCATCTCTCTCAGGGGACATATCCATTGCCATGCTACAAACCAGAAGACAGATCCTGACTTTAACCAAAGCACTCAAGAATCATCAAATCCCTTAAAAATAGGACTATCTCACTAAGTTGATTGTTTCCAAGCAAGGAAAATGTATACTGTTCATTGGATAGGGGCTTACAGCTTCTGAAAAACTAGCACATACTTGACAAATCAACTCCTGCTAAGCTCCACATGGACTAGCCCGGAAGCTTCTTCCTGGTTACTAATTTTCAGATCTGCCTAATAACTGCTATTGTGTGCCCCCACTTAGAGCCATCTCCTGGCCTCCTGTTCTACTTGCAGTCCTTTTTTGTTTCTCTACACAGAGGGTCGGATTCAGATACCTGAGCGTATCTGTCCGGCCGGCGTAACGTATCTTAGATACGTTACGCCGCCGTAACTTTGGGCCCAAGTTCCGTATTCAGAAAGAACTTGCGCCCTAATTTGCGGCAGCATAACGTATGTGGGCCGGCGTTAGCCCGCCTAATTCAAATGTGGAGGTTGGGAGTGTGTTTTATTTAAATTTGGCTTGACCCTGTGTATTTTCCTTTTTTTTAACGGCGCATGCGCCGTTCGTGAAAACATCCCAGTGCGCCTGCTCGAAAGTCCGCTGTAAAACGTCATTGCTTTCGACGTGAACGTAAATTACGTCCAGCCGTATTCGCAAACGACTTACGCAAACGACGTAAAAATTCAAAACTCGGCGCCTTGAACGACGGCCATACTTAACATAGGATACGCCGCACATACCCCTCATATAGCAGGGGTAACTTTACGTCAGAAAAAGCAGAACTCAAACAACGTAAAAAAAAAGAGCCGGGCGGTCGTTCGTTTCTGAATCGACGTAAATAGTAATTTGCATATTCCTTGCGTAAACAAACGGAAGCGCCACCTAGCGGCCAGCGTAAATATGCAGCCTAAGATCCGACGGTGTAAGACACTTACACCTGTTGGATCTTAGGGATATCTTTGCGTAACTGATTCTTATGAATCAGTCGCATAGACACGACCGAGCGCACTCAGAGATACAACGGCGTATCAGGAGATACGACGGCGTATCTCTTTCTGAATCTGGCCCAGGGACTTCTCTTGTGTTACCACAATTTAGCAGCATTATGCTACTTATTGTTTCTGGTATTTCTCCAGGATGTTTTTTTTATCTGTTCTGGTTCCTGTTCTTGTCATGTTTTTCTAAAGTTTTTTTATCAGAAAGTCTCCAGGCATCCCCTCAAACTCTGTTCATCAAGACCTTCAGACTGGATCCCTTTTGGTGAAATCTTAAAGTGCCTCTGTGGATTGTTCCTTCTACAATTGTAAGGTGGAAAGAAGGAGAAAACCGCGCTAGCAGAGCAAAAGATTATAGGCAGCAGCTGACATGTGATATACAAAACAAGCAGATAAAAATATAAAAAAGCCGCGCCAGATAATTTACACCGCAAAATCGGTGTAACAATTAGGATGAAACCCAATTAAATGTCTATAGCACCCATCAGATAACAAGATTTGCTAGATGCTCTATAAACACTGTTCATAAATTGCAGATGGAGACTTCAAAATGGTTGGTATGTTGGGATAATGGTTGATCAAAACTCCAAATCACCAGGTGACATGCATGCAGTCAGTGCCAGCCCTCCACCGTAAACAAAAGCAGCTTACCAGATGGCAAGCCTTTCACACAGTTGGCTATAGCCCAGCCACGGCCTTTATATCCCAGGGACACTAGTTGGAATCATCCGTCATTAAACAGGATCCGAGGCACCGGTGTTTATGATAAGGAATTGCGATTCAGCCGCTGATAAGGCTCACAACATCGAAGGTTAAAAGCAGCATGTAACGAAAGAATTTTTGCAAAAATTCTTTCGTTACATGCTGCTTTTAACCTTCGATGTTGTGAGCCTTATCAGCGGCTGAATCGCAATTCCTTATCATAAACACCGGTGCCTCGGATCCTGTTTAATGACGGATGATTCCAACTAGTGTCCCTGGGATATAAAGGCCGTGGCTGGGCTTATCGCCAACTGTGTGAAAGGCTTGCCATCTGGTAAGCTGCTTTTGTTTACGGTGGAGGGCTGGCACTGACTGCATGCATGTCACCTGGTGATTTGGAGTTTTGATCAACCATTATCCCAACATACCAACCATTTTGAAGTCTCCATCTGCAATTTATGAACAGTGTTTATAGAGCATCTAGCAAATCTTGTTATCTGATGGGTGCTATAGACATTTAATTGGGTTTCATCCTAATTGTTACACCGATTTTGCGGTGTAAATTATCTGGCGCGGCTTTTTTATATTTTTATCTACAATTGTAAGGTACTGTCTTCAACTAATATGATAAAAGAATGGTGCGCTGTTCTCAGGTATATACCGTAAGTTCATATAAGTCTATACACACCAATACATCAAAAAATTCATATTTAAAACACGTATATAGTATCAGTGCTCACTCTAAATAAATGGATAAATGTGAATAACAAAACAAAGTATTACAAATAGATAATATATTGTCCATCAATCATTTGTAATAAAGTGCTTCAATCAGAAAAATAAATGAAACAGTCCCAGGTGCTTATGAGAGAAAGTACAATTCACTGTGAAAAATATGTTATATGTAGTGTTAAAAAAACAAAATAGAAAACTGTCCAGAAATCCACCGAAGTGATATGCTCCACTTAAGGATCGATCCTTGCTCTTAAAATACAGTGAATATTATATCCTTTAATTCCATCCACCAACTAGTCACCTCTAGGTATAATGCGCGCTCACCTTCAGGAGAACAAATACTTGCAGTATGATAATCAATGGGGAAAATCCGATGTAATCCCCCTCTGGTCCTTCTCTGGATACAATTGCCCTACTGCAAGGGATATGGCTTCTTCCACAGAAATGCTCAAATAAAAAGAAAACCTTACATTGTGCAATACAGAAAATAATCCTAATTTATTAAAATGCCATCATAGTTACACTCATATTTAAACATCTTGTATAACAGCATTAAAGCCAATCTAAGAAGACGAATCTGTGCAGCTCGCAAGTCTCTGACCACTTTTTCTGGGTTCTTAAACACTGGAACTGATGTCACAGGCTCCTCCCTTCTCTCATACACACCTGAAATTAACCCTTTCACTGCCAGGTCCATACGCCGTACGATCGTACAGAAGTGCCTGCAGGTGGCCAGGTCAGTACGGCGTACAGACCTCATTTCTCCCTCTCCTATCAGCTTATGGTCACTTCGTTGACCATAAGCTTATATCAGAATTGTTCATCAGACTCTGTTGAACAATTCTATAACTCTGATCAGTGGAATACAACCCACTGATTAGAGTTATTAACCCCTAATGTGACCATCCACCCACCCCGTTGACTCCCTGTCCCCTGCCTCTCCGCGCCGCCACACCCTTTCATCTAAAACTGACCCCCACTCTCCTCTCCTATCCTATCCCCTTTACCCCCCTCCCCCCCAGCACTAATTACCCCTCTCCAATAGATTTGACCCCCCCCTGCAAATCCGCTCCCCGCAGCCACCACATCATTAGCTGCCATCCTTCCTCTTCCCCTCCCGCCATCTTCAGGTGCTTTATGGGGCTTGGGGGGGGGGGGTCCAGATGTGTCCTTCCACCAGTGAATGAATGAATGACTTGTAAAGCGCTACACATGCAAACTGAATCGCCTCTAGGTGCTTTTTCCAGCCAGTGTCTGCTTGGCTGGTGCCGTCATTTTACCCCGTAGGATCTCGACACGCTTGGGACACACAGTCATACACACAGATATACATATAAATGATGGGCCAATTTGGACAAAATCCAATATACCTACCAGCATGTCTTTGGAGTGTGGGAGGAAACCGGAGTACCTGGAGGAAACCCACGCAGGCACAGGGAGAACATGCAGCGCAAACAAAAATGTAAACATATAATAGCATCATAAGTATAATCAAAAAAGAGTCCATAAAGTGCACTGGTGAAAAGAAGAGGAAATCTAATAGTACTCCAATCCAATCGTGACTGCGTGCAAAATTCCAAGATCAGTGACCCACAGAACAGATCCTCCACCAGAATTTATAGATGGCCTCTCACCTGAACTATTCGACCCATGGCTAGGTCACAAAGCATAAAACTCAAAAAAGCATCCAGATCTCACACAGGGATAACAATCAGCAGGCAGCTCAGCAGTTCCCCAGATCCACGGAATGATGAGAAGTTTATGCAAATACAGAAAAGGGAAAGACTAGTGCTCTCTGTATGGCAAAAATGTTTATTTAAAACAAAGGTGGGTGCCCACTTATAATTACTATGCTCCCTTACAAAATTATTGGGAGGGGCCTCCCCCTACCAATCAACAACATTTTTTAGGACAGGGGAGGACCCCCTGGAGGGGCCCTCCGCCCTTCCCACCCACTTGGACCGGCGAGTGGAGGGAACAGCCTTTCCCCCCTATCCCCCCCCTGTTCAGACTCCTATGGGGCAACCCAGGCCCAAAAGAAAAAACCAAGAGGAGTCAGAGGGGGGAAACGAGTCCAAAAGGCAAAGGCCGTGATCGGCACTGGGATCTTTAATCTTAGTGGGATAATAAGTCGGTTTTTAATCCCCAATACACTGATACTAGACACTTGGATGTCTTTCGGAATATGGTATGTAAAGATCTGGAAAGTTTGCATATTAAAAAAGTTAGGGATTCGCAATGCATCCAGCGAGGTATAGTCTCGCTGGAACAACGTAATGACATTGTTATTCGCCCTGCAGACAAGGGGGGGGGGGGGGGGTTTGGTGGTCCTCAGCAAAGCCTATTATCATGAGGAGATGTGTAGGTTGCTGGGTGACCACGGTACCTACCTTTTGTTGCGGGGTGATCCTATGGTGAAGTTTAAAAATGAACTTCATCTTCTGATAGAAGAATGCAAGGAAACAGGTATCCTTAACAGAAAGGAGGCGGCTTATTTGGATCCTTTTTATTGCCGTACCCCGATTATTTATTTTCTGCCTAAACTGCATAAAAAGTCTGACCCCCCCCTGCAAATCCGCTCCCCGCAGCCACCACATCATTAGCTGCCATCCTTCCTCTTCCCCTCCCGCCATCTTCAGGTGCTTTATGGGGCTTGGGGGGGGGGGGGTCCAGATGTGTCCTTCCACCAGTGAATGAATGAATGACTTGTATAGCGCTACACATGCAAACTGAATGGCCTCTAGGTGCTTTTTCCAGCCAGTGTCTGCTTGGCTGGTGCCGTCATTTTACCCCGTAGGATCTCGACACGCTTGGGACACACAGTCATACACACAGATATACATATAAATAATGGGCCAATTTGGACAAAATCCAATATACCTACCAGCATGTCTTTGGAGTGTGGGAGGAAACCGGAGTACCTGGAGGAAACCCACGCAGGCACAGGGAGAACATGCAGCGCAAACAAAAATGTAAACATATAATAGCATCATAAGTATAATCAAAAAAGAGTCCATAAAGTGCACTGGTGAAAAGAAGAGGAAATCTAATAGTACTCCAATCCAATCGTGACTGCGTGCAAAATTCCAAGATCAGTGACCCACAGGACAGATCCTCCACCAGAATTTATAGATGGCCTCTCACCTGAACTATTCGACCCATGGCTAGGTCACAAAGCATAAAACTCAAAAAAGCATCCAGATCTCACACAGGGATAACAATCAGCAGGCAGCTCAGCAGTTCCCCAGATCCACGGAATGATGAGAAGTTTATGCAAATACAGAAAAGGGAAAGACTAGTGCTCTCTGTATGGCAAAAATGTTTATTTAAAACAAAGGTGGGTGCCCACTTATAATTACTATGCTCCCTTACAAAATTATTGGGAGGGGCCTCCCCCTACCAATCAACAACATTTTTTAGGACAGGGGAGGACCCCCTGGAGGGGCCCTCCGCCCTTCCCACCCACTTGGACCGGCGAGTGGAGGGAACAGCCTTTCCCCCCTATCCCCCCCCTGTTCAGACTCCTATGGGGCAACCCAGGCCCAAAAGAAAAAACCAAGAGGAGTCAGAGGGGGGAAACGAGTCCAAAAGGCAAAGGCCGTGATCGGCACTGGGATCTTTAATCTTAGTGGGATAATAAGTCGGTTTTTAATCCCCAATACACTGATACTAGACACTTGGATGTCTTTCGGAATATGGTATGTAAAGATCTGGAAAGTTTGCATATTAAAAAAGTTAGGGATTCGCAATGCATCCAGCGAGGTATAGTCTCGCTGGAACAACGTAATGACATTGTTATTCGCCCTGCAGACAAGGGGGGGGGGGGGGGGGTGGGGGTCCTCAGCAAAGCCTATTATCATGAGGAGATGTGTAGGTTGCTGGGTGACCACGGTACCTACCTTTTGTTGCGGGGTGATCCTATGGTGAAGTTTAAAAATGAACTTCATCTTCTGATAGAAGAATGCAAGGAAACAGGTATCCTTAACAGAAAGGAGGCGGCTTATTTGGATCCTTTTTATTGCCGTACCCCGATTATTTATTTTCTGCCTAAACTGCATAAAAAGTCTGACCCCCCCCTGCAAATCCGCTCCCCGCAGCCACCACATCATTAGCTGCCATCCTTCCTCTTCCCCTCCCGCC
This sequence comes from Rana temporaria, assembly GCF_905171775.1. Classification (NCBI taxonomy): domain Eukaryota; kingdom Metazoa; phylum Chordata; class Amphibia; order Anura; family Ranidae; genus Rana; species Rana temporaria. The sequence goes on from NC_053492.1 coordinate 287,128,680, forward strand.
ATCTTCAGGTGCTTTATGGGGCTTGGGGGGGGGGGGTCCAGATGTGTCCTTCCACCAGTGAATGAATGAATGACTTGTATAGCGCTACACATGCAAACTGAATGGCCTCTAGGTGCTTTTTCCAGCCAGTGTCTGCTTGGCTGGTGCCGTCATTTTACCCCGTAGGATCTCGACACGCTTGGGACACACAGTCATACACACAGATATACATATAAATAATGGGCCAATTTGGACAAAATCCAATATACCTACCAGCATGTCTTTGGAGTGTGGGAGGAAACCGGAGTACCTGGAGGAAACCCACGCAGGCACAGGGAGAACATGCAGCGCAAACAAAAATGTAAACATATAATAGCATCATAAGTATAATCAAAAAAGAGTCCATAAAGTGCACTGGTGAAAAGAAGAGGAAATCTAATAGTACTCCAATCCAATCGTGACTGCGTGCAAAATTCCAAGATCAGTGACCCACAGGACAGATCCTCCACCAGAATTTATAGATGGCCTCTCACCTGAACTATTCGACCCATGGCTAGGTCACAAAGCATAAAACTCAAAAAAGCATCCAGATCTCACACAGGGATAACAATCAGCAGGCAGCTCAGCAGTTCCCCAGATCCACGGAATGATGAGAAGTTTATGCAAATACAGAAAAGGGAAAGACTAGTGCTCTCTGTATGGCAAAAATGTTTATTTAAAACAAAGGTGGGTGCCCACTTATAATTACTATGCTCCCTTACAAAATTATTGGGAGGGGCCTCCCCCTACCAATCAACAACATTTTTTAGGACAGGGGAGGACCCCCTGGAGGGGCCCTCCGCCCTTCCCACCCACTTGGACCGGCGAGTGGAGGGAACAGCCTTTCCCCCCTATCCCCCCCCTGTTCAGACTCCTATGGGGCAACCCAGGCCCAAAAGAAAAAACCAAGAGGAGTCAGAGGGGGGAAACGAGTCCAAAAGGCAAAGGCCGTGATCGGCACTGGGATCTTTAATCTTAGTGGGATAATAAGTCGGTTTTTAATCCCCAATACACTGATACTAGACACTTGGATGTCTTTCGGAATATGGTATGTAAAGATCTGGAAAGTTTGCATATTAAAAAAGTTAGGGATTCGCAATGCATCCAGCGAGGTATAGTCTCGCTGGAACAACGTAATGACATTGTTATTCGCCCTGCAGACAAGGGGGGGGGGGGTTTGGTGGTCCTCAGCAAAGCCTATTATCATGAGGAGATGTGTAGGTTGCTGGGTGACCACGGTACCTACCTTTTGTTGCGGGGTGATCCTATGGTGAAGTTTAAAAATGAACTTCATCTTCTGATAGAAGAATGCAAGGAAACAGGTATCCTTAACAGAAAGGAGGCGGCTTATTTGGATCCTTTTTATTGCCGTACCCTGATTATTTATTTTCTGCCTAAACTGCATAAAAAGTCTGAGAGGCCTCCTGGCCGCCCTATTGTAAACGGGATCGATTCTGTCACGTCCCGTTTGGGCCAATATCTGGATGTGTTCTTGCAGCCTTTGGTCTGTACGGTGCCTGCGGATCTTCGGGATACCAAGCAGATCATTCAAATCCTTGACTCCATCCCTTGTACATGTAACACCTTACTGGTGACTGCCGGCATGGGGGGTCCCTTTATACTGTAATTGGGCATGATGCAGCTTTAGCATCGGTCGCATGGGCATTGGAGTCTACGGATTTGAGTCCAGAGCATTTACGGTTTCTTTTAGACAGTTTGAGATTTTGTTTACTTAAGAACTATTTTTGGTTCAATAAATAATTTTTTCTTCAGCGGTGCGGAGTTGCAATGGGAGCCCTTTTCGCTCCCAGTGTGGCCAATCTTTTCATGGCCCGCTGGGAGCGGGATGTGGTTTTCCATGACACACCTCCTCAGCTCCTCTGCTACCGCAGATATATTGATGACCTGGTAATGATTTGGGAGGGTGACATGCCCTCATTGGAGTTGTTTATGAATAAATTAAACATCAATGATAAGGGTATTGTCCTGACTTGGACTGTCTCTCAAGATCAGGTTACCTTTTTAGATCTGGAGATTTTTAAGTCTGGATCTAAATTATTGACTAGGAATCATTTTAAGACAGTCGATCGAAACAGGTATATTCCCCTCTCGAGCTGTCATCACCGGTTGTGGCTATGCAACATTCCACGCGGCCAATTCGTCAGGCTCCGTAGGAACTGTACTTTAGAGTCTAACTATTTGGCGCAGTCTCAGGAATTGGCCACTAGGTTTGTGTCTAAAGGTTATTCCATGCCCGCAATTAAGCAGGAGATTGAGAGAGTCAGGAACACTGACAGGAGTTTGATAATAGCGGATAAACCTCCCAATGGGGATATAGAAGTAGCTAACTTCAAAATGTTGCTGGATTTTAACATCCAATATAAAAAAATTGAAAAAATTGTGGCCAAACATTGGCCTATCCTTAAAGGGGATGCGGTCCTTGGTCCGGCTCTCCCTGAGCGCCCACAATTTATATACAGGAAGGCCACTTATCTTAGGGACCGGTTGGCCCCAGGAGTTACTGATCCACCAGTTATCCCCTGACCCAAACTCTTCAACTTCCTGTCAGGTTTCTACGCCTGTGGCCGGTGTGCGACTTGTAGGCACGCCAAATTTAACATCAAAAAACGTAAATCATTTGTTTCCAATGTCACTCGGACTGAATACCCGATTAAGCAGCTGATCACGTGCTCCACGGTGTGCGTGGTTTATATGCTCGAATGCGAGTGCGGATTACAATATGTTGGACACACCTCACGAGAGTTGCATGTGAGGGTGGGAGAACATATTAGTAATATCAGACGTGGCATTAAGAACCATAGTGTGTCCAAGCATTTTAGGGAATGCCATCACAGGGACCCCAAGGGTCTCAAGTTTTGGGGCATAGAGAAAGTCTCCAAACATTGGAGAGGTGGGCATCACATCAGTCAATTGAGCCGCCGAGAATCCTTTTGGATTTATGAAACCAAGGTTTCTTTTCCGGCTGGCCTCAATGTTGAGTTTGATCTCAATTGTTTTATTTCCAACCGTTAATTATGACATTTAGTGTATGGGGTATTTTAATTTTATTTTTAATTTTATATTTATTTTTATCTTAAATTTTTACATTATTATTCTTCATTACTACTCATTATAGTGAAATTTTACTATTTATGGTTGTAATATAATGTAACGATATTGTTAATGTTTATCGTCAGCTTGGCGACTTTTGTTTGAGATACCTTTTTTGTAATGAGGAGGCGATTACGGATGACGTCATTAATTAATTAATTTGTAATCTTTATCGGTAAGTTTTTACTACTTGTTTTAACTTTTAATATGTGATTGGTCTTTTTTTACCTGTTGGTTCTCTTTTTATGTGAGACCTTTATTCCTGTTTACTGTTCGTTTGAATGGTAATTGTTGCCTGTTGCCTTTTCTTAAGGAAACACTAGATGGCGCAGGTTTGCAGGTTTTGATGTGCATTTGGTTGCTATGACAACGGCACATTACTTAGGCCAGTGCGGGACGTTCACGCTGATCTCTCCACCCCACACTGATGAAGTCCCGCCCACTGGGGCGTAACGCGTACGGGGGGGAGGAGTCACGTGACGTCACCCGCGATCGCCGCCTCACTATCTGATCAGTGTGCTGCCTGTGTATCCGGATGTCTGGAGACCCGGGATATGCTATTTCGCTACACACTCGGCCATGAGTGTCAGTAATTGTGAGTCTTTTAACCTTTGTTTTAAATAAACGTTTTTGCCATACAGAGAGCACTAGTCTTTCCCTTTTGTGTATTTGAATAAACTTCTCATCATTCCGTGGATCTGGGGAACTGCTGAGCTGCCTGCTGATTGTTATGCCTGTGTGAGATCTGGATGCTTTTTTGAGTTTTATGCTTTGTGACCTAGCCATGGGTCGAATAGTTCAGGTGAGATGCCATCTATAAATTCTGGTGGAGGATCTGTCCTGTGGGTCACTGATCTTGGAATTTTGCACGCAGTCACGATTGGATTGGAGTACTATTAGATTTCCTCTTCTTTTCACCAGTGCACTTTATGGACTCTTTTTTGATTATACTTATGATGCTATTATATGTTTAAATTTTTGTTTGCGCTGCACTTTTTGTTATTGAATCTGTTTTGGGACTTTTTATTTGAATTGATCCTTCAGTGCTGGCTTGCATTATATTATTTTTTCTTATTGTTGTTCTTATTAATCCAGCGCTGAATTCCTCCTCTTTTTTACAGGGAGAACATGCAAACTCCAGGCAGATAGTGTCGTGGTCGGGATTCAAACCAGCGACCCTTTTTGCTGCTAGGCGAAATTGCTACTCACTACACCACTGTGCTCTCTACTTTGCAGATAGAGAAAGGAGCTGTGTGTTAGTGGGCGTCCTGACCCTCCTGCTCGCCCCCTCCCCTCTCAAGAGGCTTTCTCCACACCAGGGAGAAAGCCTTGCATTACTGTGTGTAGTTACACACAGAAGAACAGGAAGTGAGGATTTCTCAGAAGAAATGAGGAAAACGCAAAGACTGCACTAGGGTAAAGGAAGCTATTTAGGGATTTTTTTTACCTTTACAACCCCTTTAACCCCCGCTAGCAGCCAAATAAAGGGTTAAAAGTGTCCACAAAGCACCGCTGCCGAGGCGCTTCGGCGCCGCTGCCCATTGATTTCAATGGACAGGGGCGCTTTAGGAGCAATGTATAAACCGCTCCTAAAGCACCTCAAAGAAGCTGCTTGCAGGACTTTTTTGGACGTCCTGTGAGCACAGTGCCCCAGTGTAAAAGCACTCAAGCTTTCACACTGGGATTGCGGATGAGGCATTTTTCAGGCGCTTTACAGGCGCCCCCCCCCCCCAAAAAAAAAAGAATAAGTAATGACTGTAAAAAAATAAAAAAAGTAAATAAAAAACAAAACAAAAACATAGTCAGACCCCCCAGGTATGCCCGCACTCACCCCTCCATGGTGACAGTTCCCCCTTGCACTCACCCCTCAATACCTCTGCTTCTCCTCCCAGCCAACCTGATCCACCCTGATTGACCAGGAGGAGAAACCGGAAGACAATAGCAAATATTAATTCGCTATTGTCACAACTTACAAGTGGGTGGGTTCGGGGTGCAATGCTATGCGCCCGAGCCCAACCTTTTTCAAGCCAATTGGAGCCTTAGGCTCTAATTATGTGGCTTGAAAAAAAATCATACAAACCTTTGAGTCCGGTGCCCTACATGGAATGGTCGGATGGAAACTGACATTTCCATCGGATGCCATCTGATCCGATCTGCTAGATGGATGGGGTATGAAATCCCCATCACTCTGTTTTTAGTGGACTGGATCAGATGCAGGTGGGTGTAAACGGACACATCATGTCCATAGGGAAAAATGGGTGGTCTGATTGGGCCCACCTAAAAAATGGACAGGCAGACCCGATCAGTGTGCTTGTGTTAAAGGGGCCAAAGGCCTTGTTCACACAGGACATACACAGCGTACCATTACAGGGATACACAGGTTTTCTGTGCATAATAACCGCTATGTAGTGGTTGTTTGTAAAATTAACAACACTCTGTACACATTGGTTAATTTGTATAGCTCAAATACCAGGCAGCTCAGTTTTTTAACAACATTAGGAGGACACACATACACATTATTGATATAATGTTCAGCGCTAAACCATCCGATGAAAAAGATTTAAGTTTAAAAGGGGGAGAACCCCTGGAAGAATTTCGAAAAGTAGATTGTAGGTAGATAGTAGGTTCTGGAGGAGTTGTGGGTTAGAAACAAGATGGCATGCAATGGCATGCAATGCCAAGCTGCTGCCAGCAAAGCCAACAGAATATTGGCATGCATTAAAAAGGGGATTAACTCCAGAGATAAAACAATAATTCTCCAACTCTACAAGACTCTGGTCCAGCTGCACCTAGAGTATATCGTCCAGTTATGGGCTCTGGTCTTTAAGAAGGATGTGCTGGAACTGGAGAGGGTCCAGAGAAGGGTAACACAGCTTATCAAGGGACTGGACGATCTTAGTTATGAGGAAAGATTATGAGCACTGAACTTATTCTTTCTGGAAAAAATGTAACTATGTAATAAAAAATGGTTTTGTTCCTTTTTCCAAGAACATGATCTGTTTGACATTTGGAGGTGCCATCATAGTACTAAACATGATTTTTCTTATTTCTCAATGTCTCATTGCACCTATTCTAGAATATACATGTTCCTCACAGACAAGTGGTCCCTTTCTCATATCACCTCTTCTGCTATTTAAACTATCTTCTGGTTTAACCACAAACTTGTAATGATTAATGTTTTACAAATGAATGCTTCTGGGTCCACTCCATTTTGGAGGTTGAACACTTAGGCCGCGTACACACGACCGGTCCATCCGATGAGAATGGTCCGACGGACCGTTTTCATCGGTTCACCGCTGAAGCAGACTGATGGTCTGATGTGCGTACACACCATCAGTTCAAAAACTGATCGGGTCAGAACGCGGTGATGTAAAACACACGACGTGCTGAAAAAAACAAAGTTCAATGCTTCCAAGCATGTGTTGACTTGATTCTGAGCATGCGCAGGTTTTGAACCGATGCTTTTGTGTACTAACCATCGGTTTTGATCGATGGTCAGCCGTCAATCGATTCGATTTTAAAGCAAGTTCTCTAATTTTTGTCCGAAGGACAACAGACCGATGGGCCGTACACACGGTCGGTTTGGACCATTTTGGTCCGGTTTCATTGGTTTGGACCGGTCGCTAACACGGAAAAACGCTAGAAAATGCTAATAAACGCTAAAAAATGCTAGTACAAAAACATTGATAATAGCTGAAAAAAGTTGGAAAACTCACTGCAAAGCTACTGCCGTTTTTATCACATTATTTTAATGTCCAGTGTGCATTAGGCCCTGTACACACGATCGAACATGTCTGCTGAAACTGGTCCGCAGACCAGTTTCAGCGGACAGATCCGACCGTGTGTACAACCTAGCAGACAGGTTTCCAGCAGACAAAAGTTTTAAAGCATGCTTTAAAACTTGTCTGCTGGAAACCTGTCCGTCTGACATATCCGCTGGTTAGTACACCTAATCAGCAGACAGAAATCTCCCGCATGCGTCGAATGGATTCGACGCATGCGTGGAAGTATTTGACTTCCTGGTTTGGTGACGTGGCGGCGTCAACATCACCGCCACGTCACCTCGCTGTCTGTCCGCGGGGATTTCAGTTTGATGGTGTGTACAGCCATCAGACCAAAATCTCCCAGCGGACTTATCCGATGAAAACGGTCCGCGGACCGGTTTCATCGGACATGTTCTATCGTGTGTACAGGGCCTAAGACCTTACACTCCAAACTGAGCATGTGCAGAGTGCCTCCAAGGCTCTGTTCTATCATCAGTTGGATTGTGGACAGTAACAGAATGGGAATATCAGAGAAGACGGGATCAAACAGCATTTTTACATGCAGAGGATTAACCCCTTAGGTTCCACAGTGAGAATAACAATCATGCTTTACTGCATATACAGACTGATTTTACTGTTGTGGGTTCAGTACTACTTTAACCACTTCCATACCAGGTACTTACGCAGCTTCCCGCCCAAGCCAATTTTCAGCTTTCAGCACTGTCGCACTTTGAATGGCAATTGCGCGGTCATGCTACACTGTACCCAAACAAAATTGGCGTCCTTTTTTCCCCACAAATAGAGCTTTCTTTTGGTGGTATTCGATCACCTCTGCGATTATTTTTTTTTGCGCAACAACTAAAAAAAGGCTGAAAATTTGGAAAAAAAATTACGTTTTTATTTTTTTCTGTTAATTTTTTTGTAAATAAGTTTTCTCTTTCAATTACGGGCACTGATATGGCGGCACTAATGGGCACCGATGAGATGGCACTGATGGACATCGATGAGGTAGTACTGACGGGCACAGATGAGGTGGCACTGATTGGCGGCGCTGGTATGCGACACTGATGGGCACACATAGGCGGCACTGATGGGCACACATAGGCGGCACTGATGGGCACACATAGGCGGCACTGATGGGCACACATAGGCGGCACTGATGGGCACACATAGGCGGCACTGATGGGCACTCATGGGCGGCACTGGGCACTCATAGGCGGCACAGATGGGCACTCATGGGCGGCACTGATGGATACTTATGGGTGGCACAGATGGGCACTGATAGGTGGGCACTGGGCATGGATGGGCACTGTGGGGTGGCACTGGGGTGGCACTGATGGACACTGGGGTGGCGCTGATGGACACTGGGGTGGCGCTGATGGACACTGGGGTGGCAGCACTGATTTTTGCCAGGTTGCCAGTCAGTGCCCATTTGTGGGCACTGACTGGCATCTTTTTTTTTTCTTTATGCTTTTTTTTTATTTTTTTTCTGTCATTTTTTTTTTTCTGTCATTTTTTTTTTTTTTGCCCACCCTGGTGCTCCAGGGTGGGCATCCCTGGTGGTCCAGTGTGGCGATCCGAGGGGGGGCTGCGCTGATAAACAATCAGCGCTAACCCCCCCTGTCAGGAGAGCCGCCGATCTGCTACTGAGTTATCTAAAGTCCTTGGTCCCATTCACACTTTCCACAATTATCTTGTCTTCATGATAATTTTTCACATTTACCTAACATTGGCAGGAATCACTTATGCATATAGGGCCAGATTCTCGTACCTGCGGCGCAGCGTAACGTAACCCGTTTACATTACACCGCCGCAAGTTTTCAGTCTAAGTGCCCGATCCACAAAGCACTTACCTGTAAACTTGCGGCGGTGTATCGTAAACACGTCCGGCGCAAGGCGGCCCAATTCAAATGGGGCGGGTAAATTTCCCGACGTGCTTTACACGAAATTACGACGCGCTGACGTGTTGAGAATCGCGACGTGCGTAACGTACTTATGCCGGGAAAACAAAAAAATTCAAAAGCAACGCGGGAAAGACGGGCATACTTTAACATGGTGGAGTAATTTTACACCATGTTAAAGTACCCCTATCTTTGCGACGGGAATATAAAACTTGCGACTATGTAACGTCAGGAAAAACCCTCGTGGATCGCCGTAACTGCTAATTTGCATACCCGACGATGGTTTACGACGCAAACTCCCCCCAGCGGCGGCCGAAGTATTGCATCCTAGGATCCGACGGTGTAATTCAATTACACCTGTCGGATCTTAGGGCTAGCTATGCGTAACTGATTCTATGAATCAGTCGCATAGTTAGAACGGCCCTAAAACAGAGATACATCAATATGAAATGTGAATGTGAGGAAGATAAAGAATTATGGACCAGTTTCACGAAAGAGATACGACGGCGTATCTCCTGATACGCCGTCGTATCTCTTTCGTGAATCTGGTCCATAATTCTGTATCTTCCTCACATTCACATTTCATATTGATGTAATGTTACCAAATTTTTAAATACGATCTCTTGGTGTACATATAATAATATGTCCTCCTTCTACCTGCTCTGCTCATAAGACAAGTTGTTCATTCATGATCGACATGTGCATCCATTTGCCTTCTTCTTGATATTGTATTTCTATGTGCTCAGTAAGGACTTACTGAAACAAAAGTATGTGCATTTAATGAGAAACACAATTTTCAAGACCGTGCATCTGTATAATTAAGAATGTTGGACACAAAGCGTAGAAATTAGAAAGTTAAAACTATATGTTAGAGCAATTTTTAGTTAGTTCCTATAAAAAAAAAAGAAGCACTAAACATATGTGGAAAAAATGAGAATTGTTTAGTAATCAATGTGTTGGGAATAGAATTGGCAGTCTACACTAGATTAATTCACAACAGCTGCGCTGTGCAACACAATTTGTCACAAAATGTGCAGCCAATTTCATATGATATCTCTGTTTTCAGGAATAAACAATAATGTATTAATGCCTATTGCCTGTGATCTCTAGAACATAGAATGTATTAGGAAGGAAGAGGAGAATGACAGGGCAGGGTGCAATACAGAAATTCAGTACCAGGTGTATAAAGAAAATGGTGACATACACAAATTATATACTGTACATACAGTATCTTACAAAAGTGAGTACACCCTTCAAATTTTTGTAAATATTTTAATATATCTTTTCATGTGACAACACTGAAGAAATGACACTTTGCTACAATGTAAAGTAGTGAGTGTACAGCTTGTATAACAGTGTAAACTTGCTGCCCCCTCAAAATAACTCAACACACAGCCATTAATGTCTAAACCGCTGGCAACCAAAGTGAGTACACCCCTAAGTGAAAATGTGCAAATTAGACCCAAAGTGTCAATATTTTGTGTGGTCACCATTATTTTCTTGCACTGCCTTAACCCTCTTGGGCATGGAGTTTACCAGAGAGTCACAAATTGCCACTGGAGTCCACAGATGCTCAATAGGGCTTAGGTCTGGAGAATGCTTGGCCAGTCCATCACCTTTACCCCCAGTTTCTTTAGCAAGGCAGTGGTCATTTTGGAGGTGAGTTTGCCCTGTGGCCCAGTCTCCAAAGGGAGGGGACCATGCTCTGCTTCAGTATGTCACAGTACATGTTGGCATTGATGGTTCCCTCAATGAACTGTATCTCCCCTGTGCTGGCAGCACACATGCAGCCCCAGACTATGACACTCCTATCACCATGCTTGACTGTAGGCAAGACACACCTGTCTTTGTACTCCTCACCTGGTTGCCGCCACACATGCTTTACACCATCTGAACCAAATAAGTTTATGTTGGGCTTATCAGACCACAGGACATGGTTCCAGTAATCCATATCCTTTGTCTGCTTGTCTTCAGCAAACTGTTTGCCTGCTTTCTTGTGCATCATCTTTAGATGAGGCTTCCTTCTGGGACGACAGCCATGTAGGCCAATTTGATGCAATGTGTGGCATATAGTCTGAGCACTGACAGGCTAACCCCTTCAACCTCTGCAGCAATGCTGGCAGCACTCATACGTCTATTTCCAAAGACAACCTCTGCATATGACACTGAGCACGTGCACTCAACTTCTTTGGTCAACCATGGTGAGGCTTGTTCTGAGTTGAACCTGTCCTGTTAAACCGCTGTATGATCTTGGCCACCATGCTCCAGCTCCACTTCAGGGTCTTGGCAATCTTCGTATAGCCTAGGCCATCTTTACTTAGAGCAGTGTTTCTCAATTCCAGTCCTCAGGCCCCCCCAACAGGTCAGGTTTTCAGGATTTCCATTATTTTGCACAGGTGATTTGATCAGTTTCACTGCCTTAGTAATCACCACAGCCTTTTCATTTGAGGGAAATCCTGAAAACCTGACCTGTTGGGGGGGCCTGAGGACTGGAATTGAGAATCACTGACTTAGAGCAACAATTCTTTTTTTCACATCCTCACAGAAATATTTTCCATGAGGTGCAATGTTGAACTTCCAGTGATCAGTATGAGAGTGATAACACCAAATGTAACACACCTGCTCCCCATTCACACCTGAGACCTTGTAACATTAATAAGTCACATGACACCAGGGAGGGAAAATTGCCAATTAGGCCCTATCTGGAATTTTTAACTTAGGGGTGTACTCAATATGGTTGCCAGCGATTTAGACATTAATGGCTGTGTGTTGAGAGAACAGTAAATTTCCACTGTTATACAAGCTGTACACTCACTACTTTACATTGAAGAACAGTGTCATTTTTTGAGTGTTGTCACATGACAATATATAATAAAATATTTATATAAATGTGAGGGGTATACTCACATTTCTGAGATTCTCTCTCATATATATATATATATATATATATATATATATATATATATATATATATATAGAGAGAGAGAGGGAGAGGGGGAGAGAGAGAGAGAGAGAGAGAGAGAGAGAGAGAGAGAGAGAGAGAGATTTTAAAAAATGCAGTGTTGGATAGCAAACAAATTGAAAGTTTAAAATTTATTAAAAAATGTAGACTATTCATTTCCATGTGATTATACACTGGCTATGTTAGATTTGTTACATATAGGAATGAGCAAACCAAGCAAAGTTCAGCTCACAGGAGATTCAGTGAACCCAATAGGAAACCTGTGAATAAGGATGAGCTTCGCCAAACAGGCGAACATTGCCTGTTCGCCTGTTCCGCGAACAGCGAACAATTTGGGGTGTTTGCGGCAAATTCGAAAAGCCACGGAACACCCTGTAAAAGTCTATGGGAGAAATCTAAAGTGCTAATTTTAAAGGCTAATATGCAAGTTATTGTCATTAAAAATGTTTGGGGACCTGGGTCCTGCCCCAGGGGACATGTATCAATGCAAAAATAAGTTTTAAAAACTGCAGTGTTTTCGGGAGCAGTGATTTTAATAATGCTTAAAGTGAAACAATAAAAGTGAAATATTCCTTTAAATTTCATACCTGGGGGGGGGGGTGTATACTATGCCTGTGAAGTAGCGCTTGTGTCCTGTAGAACTGTCCCTGCACAAAGTGTCCTTTCTGAAGGAAAAAAAGTCATTTAAAATCACTCGCGGCTTTAATGAATTGTCGGCTCCCAGCAATACAGAGAAAAGTCATTCATAAAAAAAAAAAATGTGTGGAGGTCCCCCCAAATTCAATTACCAGGCCCTTCAGGTCTGGTATGGATATTAAGGGGAACCCCACACCAAATTAAAAAATAAAATTACGTGGGGTTCCCCCCAAATATCCATTCCAAACCCTTCAGGTCTGGTATGTATTTTATGGGGAACTCCACCCAAAATTCAAAAAAAAATTGCCCCAGAAATCCACACCAGATCCTTTATCCGAGCATGCAACCTGGCAGGCTGCAGGAAAAGAGGGGGGACGAGAGAGCACCCCCCCCTCCTGAACGGTACCAGGGCAACTGGCCTTCAACATTGGGAGGATGCTTTGGGGGTCTGTGACCCCTCAAAGCGCCATGTCCCCATGATGATGGGGACAAGGGCCTCATCCCCACAACCTGTACTGGTGGTTGTGGGGGTCTGTGGGCAGGGGGCTTACCGTAATCTGGAAGACCCCTTTAACAAAGGGGACCCCCAGATCCCGCCCTGCCATGTGAATTGGTAATGGCGTACATTGTACCTCTACCATTTCACAAAGAAAGTGTAAAGCGCTGCGCAAACTGTTGGCGCTATATAAATCCTGTATAATAATAATAATAATAATAATAATAATAATAATAATAATAATAAATAATTGTAAAATAAAATAAAAAAACACTGCTCCCGAAAAAAACGGCCGTTTTTAAAACTTTTTTTTGCATTGATACATGTCCCCTGGTCCCCAAACCCTTTTTAGGACAATAACTTGCATATTAGCCTTTAAAAAATAGCACTTTAGATTTTAAACGTTCGGGTCCCATAGACTTTAACGGGGTTATAAAGTTCACACAAACTTTTGGTCTGTTCACAGGTTCTGTTGCGAACCGAACAGGGGGGTGTTCGGCTCATCCCTACCTGTGAACACTGAACATATTATCAAACCCTAGTGAAGTTTATTAAAATAGACCCTAATCTTACTATTCTTTTAGTGCTAAGCAGAAAAAAAAAACACGGAACAGTTCTTTTTTAGAAAAAAAAAAATTAAAAATGCTCCCCATCCAAACCCAAGTCAAACATGTTGTTCAGTGATTTAGATCCACTATAATCACAATGACCTGAAAATGTTGACCCACCAACATAATGAACCACCACCTGAAAATGTTCCCTTATCACACTGCACACATTGCAAATATGACTTCTGTACATAAACAAAATGGCCAGGAAAACTGGGTAGCCTCGATAATCTAGTATGGTAAAAAACATATTTGGTCAATGACAGCACCTGGGATTCCTGTCCAATATTTATACAGCACTAGCCATTTGAGGATCTGTAATTTTATGTTGGTATTCCAACTGCCTAAAAACGACTTACGACTGATGTTTGTTTATAAACAAGAGAAAACCGGACAAATATGGCTATATTTTTTGCCTGTTCATCAAACTAAAAACAGGCTTTGTTGGGGTTGAATCAAAATACAAAGTCAATCCTATCAGTGTATTCACCAGTGGGCTGCAAACTGATCTCGACTCTTACAACATGTTAGCATGGGTAAAATACAGGGAAAACACTGGTTGAAATATTAAAGAAAACTTGTGGGCATCTTTATTTCTAGATGCCTGCACAAGTACTGAATAGGGTACAAGTTTTGACTAGTTTTTTTTGTCAATGCCTCTAACCTCCTCTCTACTCACCTCTGCTTGCTATTGGGTAGTGAGCACATCGATCACAGCAACAGGCCAATGAGTGCATGCTTTTCATAAAAATTAAGGATAGAAAAAATCCCCACAAGTATATTTCAAGAATACGTTCACCTTTCTAAAAAAAAAAAATAGAATTTTTGTGCAGGTTAAAAAATTTTTTTTGTAAGAGCCTGGAAACATTGCACGATCAGCAGATTGTGGGTGCAATGCTGGGCTCCTGCAGACTGTCCGTGTAGCTGTCTGCCCATACCTTGTATAGGCAGGCAGTTACTGAATTACAGGAAGCATCAATGAACCACTAGTGTGCTCACCAGCGCCCTGTTAGTTCATTGGGAACTACAAGCAAAAAGGCTGCAGGTACTTGTATTTAGCTTGTAGTTCAAAACTCTGTGAATGAATGATTCAGCTGTGTGGGCGAGGTCCTGCATAGCTGCGTTCTTTTTCAAATTGTGACAGCAGGTACAAGGAGAAGGTCCCACTGTCACAATTAGGAGAGGCTGCAGGAGCAGGAACATTTTACATGTTCTATCCTAAAAATGGGTGGAACATGTAACATGTTCACAAAGGTGATCTTATCCTTTAAACTGACATTTATAATATAGGCTATTTGCAGTAAAGAAACAAAGGCCCGGATTCACAAAGCACTTGCGCCGACGTATCTCCAGATACGCCGCATAAGTGCAAATATGCGCCGTCGTATCTGTGCGCCGTGCCCACAAAACTAAAAACAGGTTTTATTCCACCGACGTAACTTGCCTACGCCAGCGTAGAGTGGGCGCATATTTATGCTGGACGCATGTGGTGCTCTCATTGATTTTCTATTCAAATATGCAAATGAGGGAGATACGATGATTCACGATCATACTTGCGACTGACCCAGGCTACAACTGGTGCGCGTAAGTTGTACGTACGGCGTAAAGTTATGCCCCATAAAGGAGGTGTAACTCAGCAGCATCCATGCAAAGGGCTGCACTAGGGAACACAAGCCCGCATATTTTACGTAGTTTATGTTGGACGTGAATATGACTAGGCGTAGGTAACGTTCACGCCGTAGGCAGTGATCCGGCGTATTTTAGGTAGTTGTTTCGACGTGATTGTGAGCATGCGCAGTGAGATGCGCACACGGGACGGCGCATGCGCCGTTAGTTATACGTATCTGTCTGGCACTCGGCCCATCATTTGCATGGGGTCACGCCTCATTTGCATGGCTCACGCCCACCTACGCTGGCTTGCGCCTAGAAAACCCAGCGCAGTTTTGGGAGGAAGGGCTTTGTGAATTCCATGCTTGCCTCTCCCGGCTGCATCAGTGTAGCGTAAATGAGATACACTACGGCGGCATAAATGTGCGCCGCTGTCTGTGAATCCGGGCCAAAATGTTTACAGTGTACATAGTGTCGGCTTACTCAGTACGTTTATGGAAAGATGAATGCTGATATTCAAACTGTAGTAATCCAAAACATTTCCATTTACTTACAATTCTATTTCCATGAACATGCACTTTCTTATGAATGGTTTTCAAACAATCTAATGTTTTATCATCGATCATAGGGGTATAGACAAATAATAATTCTTCCCTTATGGAAAACAGCGGGGAAAGGCGTAATGCAGAAAAATGTTTACATGCAGCCTCAATGATGAATGATAGAGTACAAAGAAGTGACAGATAAAATCATGGCATGATTCATATATACAGTGCCTTGAAAAAGTATTCATACCCCTTGAAATTTCCCACATTTTGTCATGTTACAACCAACAACGTAAATGTATTTTATTAAGATTTTATCTGATAAATCAACACAAAGTAGCACACAATTGTCAAGTGGAAGGAAAATAATAAATGGTTTTCAAAATGTTTTACAAATAAATATGTGGAAAGTGTGGCGTGCATTTTTATTCAGCCCCCCTGAGTCAATTCTTTGTAGAACCACCTTTCGCTGCAATTACAGCTGCAAGAATTTTTGGGTATGTCTCTACCAGCTTTGCACATGTAGAGAGTGAAATATCTGCCCATTATTCATAGCTCAAGCTCTGTCAGTTTAGATGAAGAGCATCTGTGAACAGCAAATTTCAAGTTTTGCCACAGATTCTCAATTAGATTTAGGTCTAGATTTGGACTGGGCCATTCTAACAAATGAATATTACATTGTATGTCTGGCTGTATGTTTAGGGCTGTTGTCATGCTGGAAGGAAAACCTCCACCCCAGTTTCAAGTCTTTTTCAGACTCTAACAGGCCATCCATCTTCTCATCAACTCTGACCAGCTTCCCTGATCCCGCTGAAGAAAAGCATCCTCACAACATGATGCTGCCACCACCATGTTTCACAGTGTAACCATCAGGCGTTGAGCTTGAAGGCCAATTGCTACAGCAGTTGCAGGACTACCACTGCCCATCAAGATAGGTACACAGGCCTGGCAGATGACACAGGCTCATCTGAGGTGCAGAGTCTAAGTGCTAACTGGTGTTCACCAGAGCTCCTGATGGTGGAGATGGATTTTGCTGCATGTTAGCACCAGGTCGCGGTCCTCAGGATCACTCCTCCAGGAGGTGAGCAAGCCGGGGTTCAGTAGCGGATGAACAGGTAAGGATTAAATAGAAGCGTGGTCAGTAAACAAGCCAAAAGGTCGGTAATGAGTAGTTGCTGGTTGGAATCAGGCAGAAGTGTAGTCGAGGAACAAGCCAAGGGTCAATAACGAGCAGTAGAAAATATGGACGGCAGCAGGGAAGACAGGAGCGAGATACTGGCTGGAGATAGCACAATATTCTGGCAAGGAGGAAATGCAGAGACATGGCTTATATCAAGAAGTTCGTGGGAGGAGCAAAGAGTTCAAGGTTCAGCTGAAATTAAGGTACAAGGCAGGGTTGTCTATAGATCTGACAAGGCGCTGTCCAGCATCTCAGATAGCTCAGTGAGAAGGTTCATTGCCAGACACAGCTGAGGTCCCAGGTTCAAGTGCAGGTCCTGACACACAGTGGGGATGGTGTGTTCAGGGAAATGTGCAGTGTTAGTTTTATGCCACACTTAGCGTTTTTCTTTTAGGACACAATTTTAATTTTGTTCTCATCCGACCAGAGCATTTTCTTTCACATGTTTGCTGTGTCCCCCACATGGCTTCTCGCAAACTGCAAATGGGACTTCTTATGGCTTTATTTCAACAATGGCTTTCTTCTTCTCATTCTTCCATAAAGACCAGATTTGTGGAGTGCACAACTAATAGTTGTCCTGTGGACAGATTCTCTCATGTGAGCTGTGGATCTCTGCAGCTCCTCCAGAATAGCCTCTTGGCTGCTTGTCTGATTAATGCTCTCCTCGCCCGGCCTGTCAGTTTAGGTGGACGGCCATGTGTTGACAGTTGTGCCATACTCTTTCCATTTTCAGATGATGTATTGAACATCCTCACAGATGTCTTTTCAAAAACAGCCATTTCCTCTGACCAAGGTGATCTCAATGCCTCATTTAGGAAATTAGGTCATTTGTTTGATAAGAAAATTAAAACATGGTGGGATATAGGGGCTGATTTACCAAGCCTGTGCTCCATGATTCATGGAGCAAAGTCTGGAGCAACAGTTGTTTTGGAATTTACTAAAGGAATGCGCTGGCAATGCAGCACAATTCCTTATTTACTATAATGCCGACTGCGCCCAGGAGGGGGCGCATGGTGCGCCCCTATGGACCTGGTGCATGGCATTTAGAAATGTAAAAAGAAAGTGTTTGGGAGTGAGTTTATTAGGGGGGGATGTGGGGTGATGTGGGGAAGTGTAGTGACATATGTTTGTTTAACATTTACGGGCCGAATTGAAAGTGATTTTTGTGAAAACTAGCCTCTGCGCCAGCAAGTACATTTAAACCTGCGGGAGGTTTATTTCTGTACTGCGCATGCGTGAGCGGGGATTTCGGGCACTTACGCACGTGAATGCTCGAATCGTTTTCAGCTTGAAGGGGAACTCCGCGCCAAATAAAAAAAAAACGGCGTGGGTTCCCCTTCAGGAGCATATCAGGCCCTTAAAAAAATAAATAAAACGCCCCTGTCCCTAGTAGCTCACACTCAGAAGCGAACAAGCATGTAAGTCCCGCCCACATATGTAAACGCCGTTCAAACCACACATGTGAGTTATTGACGTGTGCATTAGAGCAAGAGCAATAATTATAGCACTAGACCTCCTCTGTAACTCTAAACTGGTAACCTGTAAAAAAAAATCAAGCGTCGCCTATGGAGATTTTTAAGTCCCGAAGTTTGGTGCCATTCCATGAGTGTGTGCAATATTAAAGCGTGACATGTTAGGTATCTATTTACTCAGTGAAACATTGTCTCTCACATTATCCCCAAAAATTGTGCTAACTTTACTGTTTTGTTATTTTTAAATTCATGAAAAAAAAGGTGTTTGAAAAATGATTGCGCAAATATCGTTGGAAATAAAAAATGTAATGACAGCCACTTTATTCCCTAGGGTGTCTGTTAAAAATATATATATAATGTTTGGGGGTCCTGATTAATTTTCCAGGAACAAAATATAATTTTTACATGAAGGAGAGAAGTGCCAGAATAGGCGCGGTATGGAAGTGGTTAAAGTGAAACAATAAAAGTGAAATATTCCTTTAAATGTCATAGGGGGGAGGGGGATATAGTATGCCTGTGAAGTAGTGCATGTTTCCCGTGCTTAGAACTGTCCTTGTACAAGATGTAATTTCTGAAGGGAAAAAAAGTAATTTTAAAGTACTCATGGCTATAAAGAATACAGTCAATGCCCATAAAAAAAAAGAAGAAAAACGTGGGGGTCCCCCAAAATTCAACTATCAGGCCCTTCAGGTCTGGTATGGATATTAAGGGGAACCCCACCATCAAATAAAAAAAAATGATGTGAGGTTCCCCCCAAATATCCATACCAGGCCCTTCAGGTCTGGTATGGATCCAAACTGCAATTGTCATTTTTACAGTAAACAATGCATTTTTATAGAATTTTTTTGCTGTGAAAATGACAATGGTCCCAAAAATGTGTCAAAATTGTTCGATGTGTCCGCCATAATGTCGCAGTCACGAAGTTATTAGTAGTAAAAAATAAAAATAAAAAATGCAATAAAACTATCCCCTATTTTGTAAACACTATTAATTTTGCACAAACGAATCGATAAATGCTTATTGCGATTTTTTTTTACCCCCCCCTGTGTGAAATGGTAATGGGGTACATTACCATTTCACACAGCGGAAGCGGATCGTCCGGGGAAGAAGAAGCCATGCAAGATGCGGACGAGAAGACCAGAGGAAGGAGAAGAAGATGGAGGAAGAAGCCGGTGCAAGATGCGGACGAGAAGACCCAAGAAAGAAGCAAAGGAAGAAGAAGATGGAGGAAGAAACCTGAATAAAAAAAGCAGAAAAGAAGAAGATGGGAGAAGAAGAAGCGTGGAAAGAAGACATTAATAAAGGAATTGTCAAAAACTGGCTATTGTCTTTTTTTACATTTTTGACACTTTTTTGGTGAAATGGTAGAGGTACAATGTACCCCATTACCATTTCACACAGAGGGGGGCCGGGATCTGGGGGTCCCCTTTGTTAAAGGGGTCTTCCAGATTCCGATAAGCTCCCTGCCCGCAGACCCCCACAATCACCGGCCAGGGTTGTGGGGATGAGGTCCTTGTCCCCATCAACATCAGGACAAGGTGCTTTGGGGGGGGACCACAAAGCACCCTCCCCATGTTGAGGGCATGTGGCCTGGTACGGTTCAGGAGAGGGGGGACGCTCTCTTTTCTGCGGCCGGCCAGGTTACATGCTCGGATAAGGGGTCTGGTGTGGATTTTTGAGGGAACTCCACGCCAATTTTTTTTTAAATTTGGGTAGGAGTTCCCCTTAAAATCCATACCAGACCTGAAGGGCCTGGTATGGATATTTGGTGGGAACCCCTCGTAATTTTTTTTTACTTTCAATACGTTTTTATTGAAAAAATTTCAAGTAGCAGATAACAAGGCTCGAAGCCCATAGCTGATGCAACAGCAACATATATGTTCAATACTTAGCAACGTAGTCTCAAATGAGTCGTTCAAATACTTTTAGAAGGCCTAATGAGCCGAGAAATCATAGAAAATAACATAACAAAAGAAAAGAAATTTAAAATACTATAAGACAGTAGAAACAAAGTACAAAAGTAAAATAAACAAACAAGCGCAACCCTCCGTCCGCCCTCCACCACACCAATGGAGGCAACAGCCAACGCATCGAAGAGTCAAGAAGTCAAAATTCTATGCTCTGCGAAATTTGTATTCAAGGAAATTTGTACCGCTCGTACCAATCAAACCATAGTTGCCACAGGGGGCGTATTTTATGTAGGGAATTTTGCGAGGAGGCGAATAGTAGTTTGTATGTGGCATGGGTGTGGGTGGTCGTGATCACCTCCAGCAAGGGAGGGGGATGTACTTGTTTCCAGTGGTGGGCGAGTACTAGTCTCGCACTTAGGAGAATGTGTGTGGCTATTATTCTTTTATCAGGGGGGAGAGACTCAATACCCAACGAAAGCAATGCCATATCAGGCTCCATTGGTAGTGGTAGACCTAGGACATCGAGTATAACCTGAAAGACATCCTTCCAGTATTTAGCCACCAAAAAACAAACCCAGAAAATATGGAACAAAGTTCCTAAATTCCCACACAACCTCCAGCAACAGTTCCGGGCCTGTGGGGCACATTTTGCTATTCTAGAGGGGGTTAAGTACCATCTTAATAAAATTTTCTGGTTAAGTTCCCACAAGTTCACACATTTTGTAGCCGTATATGTTATGTTAAAAGCCTTTTGCCACTGTTCAGAGGAATATGCTTTACCCCACTCCCTTTCCCACTCAAGTACTGCTGAAGATTTAGTAAAGACCTCTTTATCATTAAGTAACATGTAGAACATGGAGATACCCCTAGTCTTGACGGTAGTGCTATTGTAGAACAAGGTGACCTGCCATGGCAAGGAGATGGTCTTTATCGGATGAGTTCGCAAAAGGTGACTAATCTGCAAATAATAGTAAACATCTTTAGCCGATAGGCCAAATTCCAATTGAAGAGCACAAAATGATTTTAGGGCCGGGCCTACCATTATGTCCGTTACATCTCTTATCCCTTTGGCCACCCATTCGTCCAAATTCACATTAGGAATTGCGCTGGTCAGACACTGGATCGGGACAGGTACCTTCGAGCACACTTGTTGGTGAAAACTAAGAGAGGTAAATACCTCCCACCCCTGAAGCGACGCCAGAATCGTCGGGGAGAACTCGTCCCGTTGCAGATTGACGCTACGAGACATTAAGAGGAAGGTATATAGATCATGACCTGGTATCTGATAACTCTCTAATTCCGACCATCTCCTGTGCCCTGAATTTGGAAACCATGCTTTAATTTGGGCCTAGAAGAGTTGCTATGCAGTAATCCCTCAGCACCACCATGCCCACTCCACCCGCCCGTCTAGACTTGACTAGTTTGGAGAAACTTCCTGTGTGGAAAATGGGGAGTTTAGCATCTGGAGTTGATCAGATGTCAGACGGGGGAGTGACAACCTGTACAAAAAATCATCTATCAGGGCAGGCTTAGGTTGATAGGTGTGGGGGTCCTGCTCGAGATTGTAGAGGGAGGCATAGTAGCTGCTAAAAGCATCCGCTATGTCCCTAGGATGGTAATGTTTAATTCTCGACGTGGGGAGGTCGATGAAGGGTATCTTAGATTTGTATCTATAGCCGCGGAGTCGACGAGCTAAGATTTTGCCTGCCTTGTTACTATTAGCGTAAAATTGGGCTTTAAGCCGTCTAGATGATTTCTCAAAGTCACCCAGAAGGCACAGTCTAAGGTCACACCGTAGCTTCGTGAGTTTGTTAGAGATCAAAAGAGATGGGGCCTTTTTATTCTGGACCTCTAAAACATCAATTTCACTGGTTAAGTCTTTGATGCGTTTTTGCCTCCGCCTCTTTACCCCTGCTCCAATCTTAATAAATATTTCCCTCATGAAAGCTTTATGAGAATTCCATAAAGCAGAACAATCACTAACTGAGTTCACATTAACCTCAAAGAAATCCTTCAAATGATCTTCCAAGGAGGCTTTCGAGTCTGGTAGTTGTAGGAGTGAGGGGTTAGCTCTCCATACTGGACATGCGTCTACTGAGAAAGCGTCAGATAGTGAGAGAGAGATGGACGCGTGGTCCGACCAGGTGATAGTATTGATGGCCGTTTTGGTAGTTTTGTTTAACAGGCCAAAGTCAACCAAAAATAAGTCAATCCTCGAATAGGATCTATGCGGGGACGAAAAAAAGGTGAAGTCCTTTTCGTCAGCATGGTGACACCTCCAAGCATCAAATAGACTGTGTTGTCGTATTGTTTGCTGAAGCGAAGGGCCCACACGGGAGGGAGTGTAAGTAGAGTCCATAGATCGGTCAGGGACCAGGTTGAAGTCCCCACAGACTAGCAAGGCACCTTTCCTGATACGCTCAACCTTTTTCATAAGTCTGTTAATGAAGCGTAATTGATGACGGTTAGGGGAGTATACGTTGACCAGCTAATCCAGTTAATGTCACATATTATGATCAGGAATCTTCCATTGCTATCTCTGATTTCCTCATGTAGTTTAAAGGATACTGAGTCTTGTATAGCTGTGAGGACTCCCCGCTTCTTAATGTTGGCGCTCGCCGTGAAAACATGTGGAACATTTTTGTGAGAGCAGTGGGGTTGTGCTGAGATACAGAAATGTGTTTCCTGGGCGCACAGAATGTCTCCTCCGTGTTGCAGGGCTTCGGCCCACATTTCCCTACGCTTTACGGGGTGGTTTAGTCCCTTAGTATTGATAGAGAGGAACGTCACTCCCATAATACCTGAGTAGTGTCATTGATATGAGAACTCCATATTGGAGAGAGGTGGGATGGAAGTTGAGCAGACTCCCCCAATGCGTGTATAGAACAGTCCCAGCACTTGTATATGCACACAGTGAGTGTAATCATAGTACTCACGGTTGTGCAGATGGCCATACAGCTTTGGGTTTCGTCGGTGTCGGTGGCGCTCCATGGAGGTTCACAGACGAATCCAGATAGTAGGTAGTGAGGTAATTGTTCAATAATTGAGATCTCAGACGAATCTTGATGAGTGGCCAGCCGGCCCTCCGAGTGCGCTTCGGCGGACGGACAAAAGCAAGACAAGAGAACAAAACAAAATAAGTTGAAAAAGAAAATAGAAAAACAAGCTTGTAATTCCGGCATCAGAGCTGCAGCAAACATTTAACTGAAGAACTGACCAATTGGTCAAGCGAGAACAACAGTATCTCAAAGTGCAGCAAGAAGCTGCTCAGGCACAATTGGGGGGGCAACGTTTGTGTTAGAGAAAGCCAAGCCCCTCCTCAGCGGGACTCAATACTGTGGTCGTGTAAGCCAGGCTTTAGGCGTGTTTTGTAGAGTTTTTGGTGGTGACCTTCGTCCACTCCTGGGTCACAGGTTTCGTTTTTTTCACAGTGTCAGCATCGTTTGCTGCATCAGGGAGAATATTCCATGCCCTGAGTAAGGCCAGGCCACCATCCAGCGAATTCACCACATGGTTTCTGCCCTCTTTAGTAATGGTGATGCTGGTTGGAAAACCCCACCCATTGGTTATCTGATGGTTTCTCAGTGCCTTAGTTACAGTAGCCAGATTCCTCCGTTTTTTCAGGGTGTACTGAGAAAGATCGGCGTAGAATTGCAAGTGCTGATATTCGGACGGTACGCGGTCTTTGGAGCGCATGACCCCATTAATTGCTCTTTAACGTGAAATAATTGCATTCTCAGGATAACATTTCTGGGTATATTTTTAGGGAAGATAAGATGGTTTCGGGAGACAATGGATCCTGTCGATCGTAACGTCGATCGCTGTGAGATCTGGGAGTAGCTCTGAGAACATAGTGGTGGCGTAGGCTTTGAGCTCACCTTGCTACACTGATTTAGGGACTCCTCTTATTTTTAAGTTATTTCTCCTACTCCTGTCTTCCAAATCTGCTAATTTAGCTTTGACACCCTCCAACTCATCTTCTCCCTGTTCCTGGGTGTCTACCAGACCATTGATCGTAGTGGCGTATTCGCCCATCTTGGTTTCAATATGTTCCACCCTCGTTTCCACTGCTTGTATTTTTTTGTGAAACTTATTCATGCAGGACATCATGTCTGCCTGGATGGTGCTCCTGAGGGAGAGCAGCACGTCCTTCAGCATGGTATCCATGACAGGCTGGTTTGTGGTGGGGAATTTTTCGATCTGAGCAGGTAGTTCCCTCGTGTCATCCCCCGAATCAACATCAGGTCCTGGCACTGGGCTGCATTGCGGCTCCTCCATTCTAAACCTAGCCTTTGCTGGACTAGCTGTTTGTGGAGTATCTGGACATGATTGCGGGCTGCCCTGGGATCCACTGTGCCTGTGATGTGAGGCAGAGGAGAGGGGAGGAGAGCGAGCAGGGCGCGCCAGCGTGGATGACACACCGGCGCCCTCCCGCCTATCTCCATGCTGACTGAGCGGGAAGAATTCCGTCAGTTTGTGCGGCTTTCTGTCTTCCTTCCTCTTCCTTGTCATGGTCTGAGTGTTACCAAAGGGTGTGGGAACTGGTCACTGGTCGTGCGATTCGCCTGGTCTGCTGCTTTGTGTTGCTAAGTGTCCCGCCGGTATGGAGCTCCGCTCTCAGGCGTCCATCTCTGTCCGCGGCTAGTCACGTCTCGAGAGGGTCACCCCTTAAGCGGCGATGTCGTTACAATTGTCAGCGGGTCATGCATCTGGAATGGGGCAGCGGCGTCACAAAGCCA
The DNA here is from genome assembly GCF_905171775.1 of Rana temporaria. Lineage (NCBI taxonomy): Eukaryota > Metazoa > Chordata > Amphibia > Anura > Ranidae > Rana > Rana temporaria. The sequence goes on from NC_053492.1 coordinate 287,153,630, forward strand.
TTGGTTGAGTAGCAATAGCGCTCTCCCTGCGCTCTCTAGATTGGTGGACTACATTAAAATTTGTCTGGATGCAAGTGTTTCTGGGACTAAGTCAGACAGCGGTTAATGAATGAGCCCAGTAGTCTGTGGATGATTCCAACAAGGCACTAATCAGGGGATAGGGGTAGTTCGGCTATCTGAGAAGGCTGGGAGTGCGTGGAGCAGCAATATATCTGCCGACCTCCAGGAGTAGGCCGAAGCCGCAGATTTCCTGAGAGGGGGGGGCCGGCTGATTGATCTTAGAGTCTGTGTGGGCCCAGTATCACCCCCCCAAGCCGCGGTCGTATCCCCACACCTGGCTGCAAGTTGGTGACAGCCCAGAAAGTCAGTAGGTCAGGGGTAGGCCGGAGCCTAGCTACTCACTGCGTCCCGCTGGAGGAAGGGCCCGGACAGTAGGCCGCAAGATGACGCCGCAGAACTCCGCGATCCACGGCCAGAATTTCGGGGCTTCTCTCCAGCAGAGCGAGCAGGTTGTGGCCTCCGGTGGTGCCTCGGTTGGCGGTGGAAGCAGCATTCCCCTGGCTAGGATGCAGGCGCCGCGAGCTCCGGAGGAAGCACAGGCCGCAAGATGGCGCCGCAGAACTCCACGCTCCACGGCCGGGATTTCAGGGGTATATCCCCAGCAGAGTGGGCAGGTTGTGGCCTCCGGGGGTGCCTCGGCTGGTGGTGTAGGCAGCACTCCCCTCCGATGGGCAGGATGCAGGCGCCGCGAGCTCCGGAGGTAGCGTAGGCTGCAAGATGGCGGCGGCGTGGAGCGAATCTCCCTCCAGCCACGACCCGGAATCCTCGGCAATTGTGCCCCAAAACACGCCGGGCCAACCGCAGACAGCCTTCCAAGGCAGGTGTTGCACAGAGTCCTGATTTAGGTGTGGATTGAGGCGAGGATGGCAGTGGATTCGCTCTGTCAGTGCGGAGCTCAGCTTCCACACGTCCTCCCTGCTTCACGTCCGGACACGTCCCACGTAATTTTTTTTAAATTTGACGGCGGGGTTCCCCTTAATATCCATACCAGACCTGAAGGGCCTGGTAATGGAATTTGGGGGGACCCCACACTTTTTTTTATGAATGAATTTGCTCTGAATTGCCGGGAGCCGACAATTCATTATAGCCGCATTATTGAATTCACTGCTCCTGAAAAAAACGCCGTTTAAAAAAAATAAAAAATGAATTGATACTGGGGGCAGGACTCAGGTCCCCAAACACTTTTTAGGACAAAAACTTGCATATTAACCTTAAAAATTAACACTTTTGATTTCTCCCATAGACTTCTAAAGGGAGTTTGGTGACTTTACATATTAATTGCATTGCGCCGGCTCCTGCACCTTTATCCACTGGAATCACTTTATGGACTATATAATTATGCACATGCACCTTTGTTTCATGTAAACATGTTATTGTTTATCACGTATTAGTCACATTGAGTGTCATTATTAGATTAATTTTCTATGTTTTTTTTTGCACTTTAGTGAATCTCTGGTATCACCTTTTGTCTGAACAGCAGGAGCCCCATTTTTTCCAATCATATGAGCATACAATGCCATGAAAAAGTATTCTTGTACAAAGGGTTTTATTGAAAATACATATCAACAGGATAGTACAAAAACAGTGTTGGACACCTCATGGACTAACAAGCATAAGACTGCAGGCTTCAGAAACATTAGTCCGTAATCCTGAGGTTTGAACCTGCCCTTAGAAGTCCGAGGGTGGTCAGTGCACAGGCAACCAGCAAAAGGAAGTCTACAGCTCGTAAATCCTGGTATGCTGATCTAGGTTACATATCGGCTGTCTCACCAGGACCTATGTAAAACGTATGTGACAATATAACATGGAACATTACAAAAGGAGAACAAACTAGAAAAGTTATTTAAAGGAGGGTACCATTCACCAATATGCAAATTAAACAGCGTCACATCATGTGTCCAATCCCAGCAGGACCAGGCCTGAGGGCCAGAGCTACAGAGAAAGATAAAGAGAAATGGTGAGGAGAAAGAGAACCAGAAAGAAGAATAGTGTAAACACGTGAAAGAGAAGGAAAAGAGGGGGAGAAGTAGGGAAAGGGGCATAGGAGAGAAAAAAAAGGGGGGTTCGCGGGGTGGGGGGAACAGAGGCTCATTAAAGTGAAAGGAGCAATTGATCAAATCATGAAGGGTCATTGTGGGCCACCCAGGGTTGCCATACCCAGAGGAACTTATAGCAGTTTCTCATTTACCATGATGTCATTCACGCAGTTTTTGACTGCTACAAAACTGAGGACTGGTTCTTCCAGGCTCTCGCTATGGTCAACTTGATAGCAGTAGGGTTGAGCGAACCCGAACTGTAAAGTTCGGGTTCGGTACGGACTTTGGGTTTTTCCCGAACCCGGACCCGAACCCGAATATTTGGAAAAAGTTTGGGTCCGGGATCTGAGTTCGAGAAAAAAAAAATGCGCGGAGGTCCCCACAAATTCAATAACCAGACCCTTTAGGTCTGGTATGGATATTAAGGGGAACCCCGCCGTCAATTAAAAAAAAATGACGTGCGGTTCCCCCTAAATATCCATAACCAGACCCTTCAGGTCTGGTATGGATATTAAGGGGATCCCCGCCGTCAATTTAAAGCAAAAATGACGTGCGGTTCCCCCTAAATATCCATAACCAGACCCGTTATCCGAGCACGTTGACCTGGCAGGCCGCAGAAAAGAGGGGGGGACAGAGTGCGGCCCCCCCTAACCTGAACCGCACCAGGCCACATGCCCTCAACATGTTCATAGCAGAGGGTACGTCTGAGGGTGTGGGTCACGTGACGGGTGGTCCTGCCTCCTCTATATAAGTAATGTCACAGCTCCAGCGCGCCATTCGCTGGGCTGTGTCCAGCGGTGAGAGGAGGTCGGGGATGCTGCGCTCCGGATGGATCTTCTCATCGCTGGAGCGGGTGATCATCGCTGGAGCGGAGATCACCCGGCCGTCGCCGGGTGATCTCATCCCCACAACCCTTGCCCGGTGGTTGTGGGGGTATGCGGGCGGGAGGCTTATCAGAATCTGGAAGACCCCTTTAACAAAGGGGACCCCCAGATCCTGACCCCCCCTGTGTGAAATGGTAATGGGGTACACTGTACCCCTACCATTTCACGAAGGAAGTGTAAAGTCTTGTAAAAAAAACACACACACACACCGTAGAATAAAGTCCTTTATTAATATAAAAAAAAAAACTCCAGCGGTGATAATCCACACGTTCCCGGCTTCCTGCTCCAACCTTGTCCCGATCCTGCGACGGCTGAGGGTGATCTCCAGCGATGAGAAGATCGAGCGACGGCCGGGTGATCTCCGCTCCAGCGATGAGAAGATCCATCCGGAGCGCAGCATCCCCGACCTCCTCTCACCGCTGGACACAGCCCAGCGAATGGCGCGCTGGAGCTGTGACATTACTTATATAGAGGAGGCAGGACCACCCGTCACGTGACCCGCACCCTCAGACGTACCCTCTGCTATGAACTTTTTTTAAGTTCGGATTCGGACCTGAACCCGAACATCCAGGTGTCTGCTCAACTCTAGATAGCAGTAAAGATATGCGCTGCCAATTGGCGTTTAGGGCGAAGAAGCTCTGTGACTTGTTTCCACAATAGGGCCTCAAAAGGGTCCCTCTTTAAATTGGAGTTGAAAAGATTGCAGAGCATCGCATAGACTCTGACCCACAGTCTGCATACCCTGGGGCAGGTCCACCAGATGTGCGCCATTGTTCCCTCTTGAGAGCACCCATGGAAGTATAGAGGGGAATAGGATGGGATGAATCTCACCAATCTGGCCGGGTGTAATACCATCTGTAGAACACCTTGTAGGCGTTTTCCAGAAAGAGAACATTCTTGGAGCATTTGGACAGTGCTGTGGTCATGATCTGCTAGTCCTCCGGATCAAGTTGTTTCCCAAGTTCAGCCTCCCACTGGAGGTGATAAGGTCTCAATGGGGGTTTCTTAGGCCGCGTACACACGATCAGTCCATCCGATGAGAACGGTCCGAAGGTTAACCAATGAAGATGACTGATGGTCTGATGTGCCTACACACCATAGGTTAAATAACCGATCGTGTCAGAACGCGGTGACGTAAAACACAACGACGTGCTGAAAAAAATGAAGTTCAATGCTTCCAAGGATGCATCGACTTGATTCTGAACATGCGCAGGTTTTTAACCAATGCTTTTGCATACTAACGATCGGTTTTGACCTATCGGTTAGGCGTCCATCGGTTCAATTTTAAAGCAAGTTCTTATTTTTTTGACCGAAGGATAACTGACCGATGGGGCCCACACACGATCGGTTTGGACTGATGAAAACGGACCCTCAGTCCGTTTTCATCGGTTTTGACCGATCGTGTGTACGCGGCCTTAGAATTAATTATAGCTGCATAGATCAAAGATATTAGACCCAATGATTGGGGACACGATCTAAATAAACATTCGAAGGGGGTCATGGCATAGGGGGTAGGTTGGGATCTTATAAGTTGTTGAAGAAAATGTCTGAGTTGCAAATAAGTGTAATGCTCCCTAAGGGGGATATCGTGAGAGGACCATAGGACCGTGAATGGGATAATCTTGGTTGGGGTGACCATAGAGTGGACATCTACAAAACCATGATCAGTCCTCCATGATAACTGTAATGGATTGTCACAACCTGGTGGGAATAATATGCAGTGAAGGAGGCGGAGTAGTGGAAGATAAGGGGAGATCAGGTCTGCCGAGTATTTGACCGCATTCCACAACCAAAGGGAATGGGCCAGACAAGGACTTGGTAGGTGGGCAGTATGACCGGGGGAGCCAAGGGAGGGAAGCCAGAGGCGTCGGGTGAGAATCCACTAAATCAATGGTGGCCCACAGTAGCATTTACTGCTTGTCATGAAGGTGAGACAGTGGGGCGATACCCGCTGCTGTGTAATAAGCTTGTAGATTAGAGACTGAGAGGCCACCATTTATTCTGCGGGCATATAGAACTTGACTCTTGATCCTGGGTCTCGAGGAGCCCCAGACAAACTGCATGATTTTACAGTGATGTTTTTGGAGGATGGGAGAGGGTAATAATAGAGAGATTTTCGGAGTAAGCTTGATCCCCAGGTAGGGTAATAAGGTTAACCATTGAAAGGAGAATGCAGATTGTAGAGACTCCAGTTCCGAAGGCAGGAGATTAATAGACATTGCTTTAGATTTCGCCGGGTTAACTGAAAACAAGGCAAAAGTATTTAAAAGAGGCAGCAAGTTGGGGAGGGAAACTCTGGGTTTGGCAACGGTCAACAAAAGATCATCCACAAACAATGATCATTTATGCGGGGTACCTGCTGCTTCTACCCCTGAAATGTCCGGATGTAATCGAATGGCCTCCACCAAAGGTACCAGAGCCAGGATTAATAGAAGTGGGGAGAATGGGCATCCCTGGCGGGTTCCCCTCCTGATGGGGAAAGTGGGTGAATTGAAACCATAGTATCGTACTTTGGCCTGGGGGAGTCATAAATAGCTGAAACCCGGCTCAAGAAAGAGGCGCCAAAACCTTAGTGACGAAGCCTTGAAAAAGTATTCATATCCCCTTTTCCACATTTTGTCATGTTACAACCAAAAACGCAAATGTATTTTATTGGTATTTTATCTGTTAGACCAAAACAGAGTGGCAAATAATTGTCAAGTGGAAGGAAAATGATGAAAGATTTTCATTTTTTTTTACAAATAAACATCTGATAAGTGTGGCGTGCATTTGTATTTAACCCTCTTTACTCCGATACCCCTAACTAAATCTAGTTGAACCAATTGCCTTCAGACATCACCTAATTGGTAAATAGAGTCCACCTGTGTACAATTTAATCTCAGTAGAAAACCTTACTGAACAAACAGCATCGTAAAGGTCAAATATTAAAAAAGGGGATTTGGACTTTGAATGAGGTTCTAGACATTGTGGGGGTGTGTTTGAAGGAAACACATGTTTATTAACCTGGAGAATCAATGAGTAAAAATATCTGGGTCATAAGGTTGCACATAAAAATACATATATATCATGGACATCAGAGAAACATAACCATATCAACTTGGAAACTCATGACAATATGGCGATTACATATATAACATGGACCTCACTATTTAAATTTTCCTTCCACTTTACATTTATGTGCCACTTTGTATTTCAGGTCTATCATATAAAATCCCAATAAAATACATTTACGTTTTTGGTTGTAACATGACAAAATGTGGAAAATGTTAAGGGGTATGAATACTTTTTCTAAGGCACTGTGTCTTCTGCAGTTAATCAATGCTGCTATGTCACATACTTACCCCTAGTCTGTGAAGGAATAGCAATATTCTAATGAGGTAATCTCTCCAGTCTTCTTTCTTGTTAGCATATAAGTTGATAAGAAGTTTAAATGCAAGACACCTGATTATCTCCTATGGTTACCCCTCCACCCTTGCCTGAGTGATGATCTACTGGAGGATTACAAAAGGCTGCAATCGAGTCAAAGTCAGGTATTTATATTATTTGCATTAGGGATTAGATTACATGATTTTTAATAGATACATTGCATTCATTGTTGTTTTTTGTAAAGCAGAATGCCAGCCTCACCATTTTCTCCCCCACATGCTTCTGTCACTGTTACTTTGTGGAAGGCTCTGCTGCTCTTTAACTTTTTTCCCCTCTAATCAACCACTCCTACAATGGCCTACTGATTATCACAGACATGCCCCCTGGGCTTCATGGGTTGTCAATCGCAATTGCTGACTCCTCTGTGGTTAACAAAACTTACATTGTTCTAGTTTCATCTGGATGAGAAAGCCTAGCTACAGGGTTTAATCGGTGTACTTATTGAATTATAGTGATAAAGAATTCCTCTACAGAAGTTGAGATGCTGTTCAGACAAGTGGCTGTGTATAGGGTCCTTAAGAGCTTTGTCTCTTATGCCTTGAATTTGCATAGCATCAGTCTTTGATTGGACTTAAAGGGCCAGATTCTGGTAGATCACTGCATCTTTGCGGCGGCGTAACGTATCTCATTTACGTTACGCCGCCGCAAGTTTTACGGGCAAGTTCTTGATTCACAAAGCACTTGCCTGTAAAGTTGCGGCGGCGTAACGTAAATCCTCCGGCGCAAACCCGCCTAATTCAAATGATCCGGGTAGGGGGCATGGATCATTTAAATTAGGCGCGTTCCCGCGCCGAACGTACTGCGCATGCGCCGTCCCTAAAATTTCCCGATGTGCATTGCGCTAAATGACGTCGCAAGGACGTCATTGGTTTTGACGTTAACGTAAATGGCGTCTAGCGCCATTCACAGACGACTTACGCAAACGACAAAAAAAAATCAAATTTCGACGCGGGAATGACGGCCATACTTAACATTGACTGCGCCTCATATACCCAGGGGCAACTTTACGCGTCGCAAATCTTGCGTAAACGTCGTAACTTCACTGCGTCGGTCGGGCGTACGTTCGGGAATTCGCGTATTTTGCTAATTTGCATACTCGATCGGAATAACGACGTCGGCGACACCTAGCGGTGAAAAAAAATGCATTTAAGATCCGACAGCGTAAGAGCCTTACGCCTGTCGGATCTAATGGTTATCTATGCGTAACTGATTCTATGAATCAGGCGCATAGATACGACGGGTGGACTCAGAGATACAACGGCGTATCAGGCGATACGCCGGCGTATCTCTTTTGAGAATCTGGCCCAAATTATCTTGTAATCAGGTGAAGGTTCATAGGCCAGTGGGAGGAAGGGTTCAATGTGCTGCTGCAGAGGAAGAAGCAACATCTTCTTGCTTGTGGGGAAAAAAAAAGATACAAACCCACCATACAGAGAGATAGTGACAGGACCGTTTTAAGGCAGGGAAAAGGGGGAATCTGCCCTGGGCCCCATCATTGTTGTGGGGCCCAAAGCAGCTGCCTCATACTTGTCAACTATCCCAGTTCAAATTCCCTTGTACCTTGAAGTTTTAGTCTTGTACTGTGTCCCGATATCTCAGTGTGAAATTGTTACCAATGCTGCTCAACTCTGCCTCTTGCTTTGTACAGATGACTCACCTGCAGACCCTGTATTTACATGTAAATAACCTGCATTGATATGTAAATAGCGGCAGCATTAATATTTAAATAACTGCGGATCGGCAGCATTGATATATAAATAGAGTTGGCATTTATAGGTATATCATGCCCCCTTAAGGTCATATCCACCATCACGTCTGCTGAATGCTGCCCACTGGGGAGGTATAGGAGCATGCTTGAAAGTCCTGCCTACAACTGTGGTGATTATGCTTAACATCAGCCTGTTCTGCAAAGGGAATGCAAATTGGTGGTGGAACCCTTTTTCAAAATAACATGGTGCCACAGCACTGTGAATTTTGGTGCATGTGAATACGCACATCTCAGCAGATGCCTGAGGGTATCATTAACTATTAATGGCACTGCTGTGTATCTGCTAAAGGGCAGCATGTTTCTGTGGTGTCAGGAAAGTGATTTTGCATGCGTTCCCGAAATGTGAAACAGGCTAAATGTCTCAGTTACATTGGTGGTCAGTGTATATCTTCTCATTACATTGGGGCTTGGTGTACAATCTTTTATTCACACTAGTGGCCAGTGTGAACGTCCCCCTTACATTGGTGGTCAGTGTAAATCCCTCCTTACATTAGTGGTTCCTGTGAATGCTCCTATTACATTAGTGGTCAGTGTAAATCCCCATTACATTAGTGGTGAATGTGAATCCCCATTACATTGGAGTTTTCTGTCTATTGATGGGTCCCCTCACCTCCCCAGTCCATGGTGTGCCGGCATTGAGGAGGTAAAGTGCTGTAACCTTTATCAACCAATCAGTGAGCAGTAATGATGTACACTAACCTCTTTTAACCAATCATTGAGTGGTAAGGATATGCAGTAACCTTCTAGCAACCAATTATTAAGCAGTAATAATGTGCAGTAACCTCTAGCAACCAATTGGTGAGTGCAGTAACCTCTGGCAACCAATCAGTGAGCAGTATTGATGTACAGTAATCTCTAGCATCCAATCAACAAGCAGAAGTCATGTGCTGTGACCTCTAGCAAATAATCAGTGAGCCATAATGTTTTCTGTAACCTCTAATAGCCAGTCAGTAAGTGGTAATGATACACTATAACCTCTGGTAACCAATCACAATTGCTGCTTGGTCTGATTCGGTAAACTGATTTTGGGCCAGATCCACGTACATCGGCGCATATATAGGCCGGCGTAGCGCATCTCATTTCTGCTACGCCGGCTCAACTTAGAGAGGCAAGTACCGTATCCTCAGAGTATTTGCGCCCAACGTTGCGCCGGCGTGACGTAAATTCCTAGGCATAAGCCGGCGTAATTCAAAGTAGGAAGGAAGTGGGCGTGTTCCATTGAAATAAGCCGTGACCCCATGCAAATGAAGGGCCGAACAAACGGCGCATGCGCCGTGACTCTGACTATGTTCCGCACCTCTCTGCGCATGCTCAGAACTAGGCCCAGCGTAATCAGTGAGATACGCCCAGGGCATAAATAGGCCCAGACATGCGCCCGTCCAGTGCAAAAGTACATCCACTTCTTTCCCCCCCTGAAGCAAGGTACTTTTGCTGGTTTCTTTGCTGCTGTTTTTTGAGCCATGTCTGCTCCAGCTGCTGAGAAGAGGAGGAAGCTGAATTATTCCCCACAGGAGAAGGCAGTGATTATCAGGGCCATGGCCCAGTTTGATAGCTTTCTCCATGGTGCAGAGAGTGCCAACACCACCCAGGCCAGGAGGAAGGAGATCCTGTCGCAGATTGCTGGTGATGTGAATGCTTTGGGTAACGAGGTCAGGACCCCAAATGACATTCTTAAAAAAATAAATGATTTGCGTCGCCTGGGGAAAGGTAAGCTGGCCAAGATGAGGACTCATGCCGGGGCACTGGAGGGGGACCAGCAACTACTTTGACGTTGACTCCTGAGGAGCAGGTGGTTGCCCAGTGCCTCCACAGGCATCAAGTGGAGGGAGTTGAGGGATTTGACTCCGTTGAGGATGCCTTGAGGACAGGTAAATGTGTTTTATCTCCTATCTGGTGTGTAGCATGTGTGGGGGTGGAAGGGAACATGTGACAAGAGTGTGGATCCTCCAACATGTGAATGTTTTGTGTCATCCACAGATGTGCAGGAGGGTGCTGGGCCATCTGATGCTGGTGGCCAGTCCACACCATCCCCCGGACATCAGTCCGAGTCAGACCTCCTGGCAAGCCTGGAGTCATCAGTGGAGGGGAGTGGCCACACCTCTCCTCAGGAGGTGGTTGAGGAGGAGGTGGTGACCAGTGGGAACAAGCTCAGGCTCCATTTGGAGGATTCTCCCCCTGTGGCTGGGACCAGTCAGCCCTCCATCAGGGGTAGCCCCTCCCGGTCCTCCCCCAACAGGGCTTCCTCAAGGGTCTCCCCTTCTCCACAGCCCCAAGCCTCTTCTGGCCACATGAAGGTGTCCAGGAAGACTAGGGGGGTCTCTGATGTTCTCCCAGGAACGCCTCAGGAGGGACCAGGCCTGCCAGACCCGCCATCTGGGTGAGCTTGCCATGCATGTGGAACGCATGGCAGACAGCATGGCCTCCTTTCCCACTATGTCAGAAGCTGTCCAGGACGTTGGGGCAAATACGGCTGTTGTGGTCACCTGCCTGGGGGATCTGCAGGCCACCACAGCAGGCCTTGTGGATGAGGTCCACGCCCTGGCAGAGGCTGTCAGGGACAACACTGCAGCCATCCAGGACACAAATGCAGTCTTCACCCGCATCGCCCTGCGTTGGAGGGCAGGCCGCCAGCCGTGGATAGACCAGGGGATGCTCCTCCTCCTCCTGATTTCCCCCCCATGAGTCTCCCATGAGGAGCCGGGGCCGGGCCGTGGCAGGCGTGGGCCACGTCAGCGCCGTTGATGATTTTTTTGGTGTTTCTTTTTTTATACTCAGGTTATGATTTTTTTATGTTTATATTTTTATACTCAGGTTATGAGTTTTTTATGTTTTATAGCCCAAGCACACGGTCAGTAGTGCAGGCTAAAGTGTGACCAGTGTTTGAATGTGGGGGTGACATTCCTGCCGGAAAAGGGGTGTCGCCCTCGGTCGTCGGGGAGAAGTGATCCCCAGGGCCAGAGAGAAGTGATCCCCAGGACCGTGTGAATGTGGTATGAATGGACAGCGACATAATTGGAGCCTTGATGGGGCGTTGCTGCTCCCAAGTCCTGCATTGTGGACTAATCCAATGTGATGAGGATGTGGGGTGTGTGTGCTAGGGACCACAGTGGTGTGCATGCGTGCATTCTCCTTGTGCCCTGATGAATGTGTGTGTTTAACGTGCAAAGATGCCTACTGTGAGGCATCTCCTGACTGCTGTTCCCTCAGCAGACTGGGGAGCCTCGGTTAGGGGGGGAATGTCTGGTTCGGGGGTCAGGTCATTACGTATGTCAATCTCCATGCCCTTTCTCACGATGAAGTTGTGCAGCATGCAACATGCACCGATGATCTGGCACACAAAGTTTGGGGAATACAACAGGGTACCCCCCAACTTATCCAGGCATCGGAAACGGGACTTCAGGAGGCCAAAGGTGCGATCCACCACTGCACGGGTACGTGTGTGTGCATCATTGTATCTTCTCTCTCCTGTGGTTTCAGGATTCCGGAATGGAGTCATGAGATGGGGCCCAAGTGCATATGCAGAGTCACCTGGAAGGGAAAAGACAGGAGGAAGTTAGTCGTGCATGTGCCCCTCGTGATGTCTGCATCATGGGGTCGGACAGACATGCCTGACTCCCATGTCACTCACCAACCAGCCAGCTGTTCCCATACACGTTCTGTTCGAATTCTGTTGGGATGGTGCTTTGGCGGTATATGTAGCTGTCGTGGCTGGACCCTGGGTGTTTGGCACGGACGTGCCATATGAGGCATTGGGCATCGGCTATCACCTGTACATTGATGGAATGCCAATGCTTCCGATTGCAGTATATGTGCTCTGTGTCACGGGGGGGCCGTAGTGCCAAATGTGTGCAATCAATGGCCCCCACGGTGTGTGGGAATCCTGCAATTCTGACAAAATCACGCATTGCCTTTTGCCACAGATGCTCCTGGGTGGGTCTGATGATGTGGTGGGACATGCGTCTGAGGATTGCGGGGACAACCTGGTGCACACATCTGCTCATGGAGGATTGTGCCATCCCAGCCACAACTCCACTTGTACGCTGGAACGAGCCACTGGCAAGGAAATGGAGTGTTGCCAGTACCTTGACGAGTGGCTGCACTGCATGTAAGCGGTGTGTCTGGCTGGTGATGTCATCTTTCAGGGTTGTGGCTATTTCCAGGATGGCAGCAGGGCTGAATCTGAAGATGCGATACACCTCCAAATCACCCATGCCAAAGACGTCTAGGCGCGTGCGGTATATGCTCTCCCGTGCCCTCGTCCTATGCGCCCTCCTACGCCTGTGAAGCCAGTAGTATAGCTATGACCATGGATGCCCCTGGCATGTTGGCATACAGATTGTTGTCCTGCAAGTGTGGATGCTCAGCTCGTCCGTAACGGGGCTGCTGCAGCTGCTCTCCAGCTGACCTGTGCATGTCTGCTTTTAACTTACCCCTGCTTTATGAAGGGTAACTTTAGGCCGGACGTATAACTTACACGCGGGTGCACGTAGTTTAGTGGATCGCTGTATCTCCCTCATTTGCATATATGAACAGCAAATCAATGGTGCGTCCAGCGTATATATGCGCTCACGATGCGCCGGTGCAGAAAAGTTACGTTGGTTGTAAAAAGCAGAGTTTCAGGCGTATCTGGTTTTGTGGATACGGCGCATAGTTACACCGGCATATATATACACTTACGCCGCGCATCTCGAGATTAGGGTAGGTGGAGTGTGAAATTGCATGGGGGGCCAAGAAATGTTTTGCCCAGGGTCCCATCAATATTAAAGATGGCCCTGTTTAACCACTTAAGACCCGGACCTTTAGGCAGGTAAAGGACCTGGCCAGTTTTTGCGATTCGGCACTGCGTCGCTTTAACTGACAATTGCGCGGTTGTGCGACATGGCTGCCAAACAAAATTGGCGTCCTTTTTTTCCCACACATAGAGCTTTCTTTTGGTGGTATTTGATCACCTCTGTGGTTTTTATTTTTTGCGCTATAAACAAAAATAGAGCGACAATTTTGAAAAAAATGCTATATTTTTTACTTTTTGCGATAATAAATATCCCCCAAAATATATATAAAAAAAATGTTTTTCCTCAGTTTAGGCCGATACGTATTCTTCTACCTATTTTTGGTTAAAAAAATCGCAATACGCGTTTATCGATTGGTTTGCGCAAAATGTATAGCGTTTACAAAATAGGGGATAGTTTTATTGCATTTTTATAAAAAAAAATTTGTACTACTAATGGCGGCGATCAGTGATTTTTTTTCATGACCGGGACATTATGGCGGACACATCGGACAATTTTGACACATTTTTGGGACCATTGTCATTTTCACAGCAAAAAATGCATTGTTTACTGTGAAAATTACAATTGCAGTCTGGGAGTTAACCACTAGGGGGCGCTGAAGGGGTTAAGTGTGACCTCATCTGTGTTTCTAACTGTAGGGGGCGGGGCTGGACGTGTAATGTCATTGATCGTGTTTCCCTATATTAGGGAACACACGATCAATGACGGCCCCACAGTGAACAACGGGGAAGCTGTGTTTACACACAGCCAGGGTCTATCTGCCCTATAGGCTCACTATGCAAGGTGCTTAGGGCCCCCCAAATTACTAGAGGCCCTGCCTGGTGAGAAGTCATTTTCGCCCCCTCACCCTCTCAACTCGCTGGATGCATGGGAGAAGAGGTAAGAAGTCAGCACCCCCCGCTTCTCAATTTAATATAAGATGTCATTTCTGACAGCAGAACACCCCCTCCCACCGCTTCTCAACTTTCTTTAATGTGACATGTCACTGTTGTCAGCCCCCCCTTGCTTCTCATTTTTAATGTGCCATGTCATTTTGCTTAGGGCCCCAGGGAGGTCAGGATCGGCACTGCACACAGCTCTCCCCATTCTTCAGCTCCGGGGATCAATCGCGGGACTCCAGCGGCGATCGGGTTCTGCGGGTCCCGCGGCCGCGGAGCTTCGGACCGAGTCGCGGGCGTGTGCCATTCTGCCGGCGTATATCTGCAGGAGGCGGTCCTTAAGTGGTTAAACATGGTTGCTGACCAAGTACACCCCTTTATTAAAATAGTATTACCTGATGGCAGTGGCCTATTTTTAAAGGGCAATGCATCCTGCCACACCACAAAAATAGTTCAAGAATGGTTTGATGAACACAACAAGTTTGAAGTGTGGTCTCTGAATTTTCTAGATCTCAATTAAATGAAGCATCTGTGGGATGTGCTGGAAAAACAAGTCTGATCTATGGAGGCCCAATCTTGCAATTTACAGGACTGAAAGGAACTTCTACTGAAAGCTTGGTGCCAGACACCACAGCATACCTTCAGAGATCTAGTGGAATCCAGGTAAACGAGTAAGGGGTACAAAGATAATGTAAACAGTTATTAAACACATAAATGTTTTACAAGTCCTTTTTTAAGAATAAAATGTCCCTCATTGTGATTACATCGTCAATCACAGTTGCTGAAGATCCATGTCAATCACAATAAATGATGCCTGCCAACCCAGCAAAACAAAAAACATGTTGACGCATCCACACCTGTTGACTACCACATGCTATTGACAGCTTCCTGAGCTATCATATGCAATTCAAACAAAGGGGCGCGGGTAGCAGATTACATCATTGGTCATGGCCATATTTGGTCAATGGCATTGACCAAATAGGTTCATGGGGCCTTAGAGAGGTTTTATGTGGTTTACATAATTTGCTTTTCATATTTGCTTCCAGAACTACAACACGGTATAACTTTAATAACACTGACATTAACACAGTGTATATGTATTGTGACAGGAAGTCAGGTAAATCTGTGGGTGTTGTCACAGTCGAGACATACAGTTCTGCCTTGTTAGACAATACACCAATCATTATTAGGCGTCGACTGCCAGAAATAGCCAGGAAGGCTAAGGGCCGTTGGAAGACTCCAGCTGTTCAGAGTGAGGCAATTAAAGGCCTCTATAAAGTAGCCCAGAGGATAACCACTAATTGGCTGCATCACTCCTAAGACTGTGTGAGTAGGAGAGCAGTGCCAGAAAGTTTCCTAATGAGGTGAGGAGACCATTGACTTTTTCCTGTGTTATAAATGTCAAAAGACTATTGTTTTGTGCTGTATGACCAGCACTGTCTACCCAGCAGTAGGCTGTGTTAGACTTCATAGATAGACGCCCAGAGTGGCTAGGATTTATTTTATGTTTGATTTTGTTTATGCTGTTTGGATGCTTGCAATTGTTTTCCAGCAAGATGGAAAGATAAACCAGAAACTTTGTTTTCAACCGTCTTTGACTGCCAGTCTGTAGAAATTCAGTGTGTGGTGAACCCATCCAAGGGGTCACACACCCCACTACCGAGCTAACCCCTCACAGTATCTATACATGGATGTGTACATAGCCTTATCTCAATATAATCTCCAATTGTCTGTCTAAATTTCTATTTTGGCATTATAAATCATTTATTTTATTAACCTGTTATGCATGTATTTTCTTATATCGTGAAGAATAATTTGAAGTTCTATTTCAACAAAAATCGTATTACTTTGTTTATTATATTCAAAAAATATTCATAAAAGATACACATGCAAATAAAAGGTTTTGATTAGTTTGGTTAGCAAAATATATTTCTAATATCAGTTGCTTATCTTCTTCATTCCATAAAAGAGCAGACCAAATACAAATTTAAAAAGCTAAAAACAATAAAATTATTTTAGATAGAATTTAGGTAATCACTTATTTCAGAACAGTGCACTTACAATGCAATAATCATGTAATAAAAATATATTTTCCATGAACATATAATTTTGTGAGTAGAATCCTTCAGGTATAGCTAATGATGAAAGAACTTTGATGTAAAACAACTGCTATAGGAAATCATTACACTATAATTTTGTTCCTAGTTTCTTCATGCATTAAAGTTTGTTTTAGCTACTGTAATGGAAAAAAGCCAATCACATTTTTTTTATACATTTAGATCTGAAGCTCATGTTCTCTGTTCTGGTCCACTAATAAAAAGGAAATAAAATATGCCATATGTTTCAATTATATGAAAATTATCTTCTGCTGAATTTTGCTCTGGGACTTTCCATCCCCATGGTCCCCCAAAAAGTTCACTGATTCGGCCTTCTGACATGCACATCACTACTGACTGTTTCCTGTATATGGAAGGTCAGAGGGAGGAACCCATGGGGGACCACAGAGGTTAACAATCCCATATAGCGGTACCAAAAGAGGTATGTCCTGTCTTTGTATAGTGACAGGGCACGTTACATTACATCTTCCTGATAAAGCTATGATGTGAAACACATAGAAGAACTGGACACTCTTATTTACCCCTTATATATAACTTGAAGTTCTCCTTAACTTTGATCTCCTTCGTCATTTTCATATGTTAAGTTTTGTATAGGCTTTCTCTTGACGGCAATTCAAATATGGACTACTTGCATTATTAAAATTAGCTGAACATTGCAGATATATGCATAATATTTAAAGTTACTGGGCCAGATTCAGATACAATGGTGTATCTATCCGCCCGGCGTAACGTATCTTAGATACGTTACCCCGCTGTAACTTTGGGCGCAAGTTCCGTATTCAGAAGGAACTTACACCCTAAGTTACGGTGGGGTAACGTATGTGGGCCGGCGTAAGCCTGCCTAATTCAAATGGGGATGTTGGGGGCGTGTTTTATTCAAATTTGACTTGACCCTGCGTATTTGAAGTTTTTTGTGAACGGCGCATGCGCCGTTCGTGAAAAAATCCCAGTGCGCATGCTCGAAAATCCGCCGCAAAACGTCATTGCTTTTGACGTGAACGTAAATTACATCCAGCCCTATTCGCGAACGACTTACGCAAAAGACGTAACATTTTCTAAATTCAATGCGGGAATGACGGCCATACTTAACATAGGATACGCCGCACATACCCCTCATATAGCAGGGGTAACTTTACACCGGAAAAAGCCTAACGCAAACGACGTAAAAAAAAAGCGATGGATGGTCGTTCGTTTCTGAATCGGCGTAAATACCTAATTTGCATATTCCTCATGTAACTATACGGAAGCGCCACCTAGCGGCCAGCGTGAATATGCAGCCTAAGATACGACAGTGTAAGACACTTGCACCAGTCAGATCTTAGGGATATCTATGCGTAACTGATTCTCTGAATCAGGCGCATAGATACATCCGGCCGGACTCAGAGATACAACGGCGTATCAGGAGATATGCCGTCGTATCTTGTTTCTGAATCCGGCCCACTATTTGTAACCTATGTTTTAATATTTGTAAAATAAAAATGGTAATTTTATCTACTTTTTGTTTTTACTTTTTATTAGCAACATCTTAAAAGTCTCAAACAAGTTTTTTTTTTGGTTTGTTTGTATATATACTGTATATTTTGGGGGATGTGGTGCCTAGGTGCACAATGCTTCTTGGATCAACTCCCTGCTAATTGACTAAATGTGATTATTCTGATTTATTGTCCAATGAACAAGCTAAAGACATAGAAAGCTGAATTGCTGAACCAGGGAACAGATGTGCCAGTATAAACAACTATATTTACCATTGGCATAAGTAACTGTAACTTTAAACAGGTGCAAAATTAGAAGCAATAATGCAGAACAGGTTCAGGATGGTTAAAAAAAGACATGCATAAACTGCAGAACAATGAAGGATGGGAGGAAGAGAGAGTGAGGAAAGGGAGAGGGAAAACCAAATATTGTTTAAGCCTATTTGGTATATGTATTTATTAGACCCTGCAAGGCACATGTAAAGTCCCACCCCATTTTTGTTCTCATTTAGTAATTGTTTAGATTGGAGCAGCACTGTCTCAGGTTTAAGGTCAAATAATGATGCCACGTACACACGACCGTTTTTAATGGTCTAGAAAAAAAGATTTTTTTTTCAACCCGATTATTGTTAAGCTGGCCTTGCCTACACATGATCGTGAAAAAAAAAATGCTCTAGCAAAGCGCGGTGACGTACAACACGTATGACGTCATTATAAAGTGGAAGTACCATTCGGATGGTGCCACCCTTGGGGCTGCTTTTGTTGATTTTGTGTTAGTAAAACTTTGGTGAGAGACGATTCACGCTTTTTCTTCCCTGGGTGTGTCAAGGAACTCTGGTAGTTAGAGGGACCTACGCCTGCATCTGAGCATGGTCAGTAAATAAGTACTCCTCTACAACCTTCTACTGTAAAAGCAATCAGACACAGAAATTCCATCTTATTCAAATATAAAATATAATCCACACTATTCTGAAACAGAATGTTCCCTCATATGAATTGACTTGGCTAACTTATTCTCCAAGCAATAGCTTATTTGTAGGCTGGTCCAGATGTATAGCATCTTGCCTTTGCCTCCTTGTACTCCAGCTGCAAATTTTTCATGCCTTCGGATTGTTTCAATAAATCAAATGTTAAAACAACGTACCGTGTTCATTCACATTGAATTCTCACAGCAAAGAAAATGGTCTCTGATGAGTAAACAGTTCTTTCCGCGAACAAAATACCCATGAAAGCAGCTGGAATTTAAGAACTGTAGCAAGAAGAACATACTGAGCAGAACAACAGGTGCTACTATGAATGATCTTGCATATGGTTATTTCTTCTTCTCTAAGAGAAGCAACCAAGACTGTCAATTGTTATGCTAAAAAAAAGCCTAATGAAAACATTAGGGAATGCTTAGTACTGGTACATGAGGTTGATTTAATTGAAAAGGACTTAAAAGTGCAATGATGTAATAAAGGACCAACTTCACAAAAAAAAATGATCTCTTTTGATTGATTTGTTAATTGTTGTAGCATTGTGCTAACCCACTGTTGATGATAACGGGTCTTCTAGGACCTACCAACTGTTAATGGTTGATAAAACCGGCATTGCTGTCTGTGCCATCGTTACAGAGACTCACCCTCTCTATTTCTCCTCTTCCATTATCATTGAAAGTAAAAAGAAAAAGAAAATGCCAAATTTGGAGGGATTTCCCCAATTGGATATAGATGGCAAAACAAATTTAGTTCTACTTTAACTGCATTTGAAAAGAGAAATGTCTGTAATTCCTGCTGACTCATATGTATAAAGTATATAATTTAACAATGTGTATATAAACAGTTTATACAAAACATAAATTTTCACTTAAATATCAACTGATCTTATAGTTTATTTAACACATTTCTGCATCCTGATCTATACTGTGGAATGAAAGTGTCAGATTTTGTTTTTAATCAAATAAATGAACATATGATTTCTAATAAGCATATGTTCTTGTAGTCATATGGCTCTGCACCACATATGTCCAAAATAACTCTTTATATTAGACTGAAATCTGAATTGCACCCATAATTGTCCAACAATTATACATGCTTTTTTATTTTACCACATTGAAAAGTTGGTGTTTAGTTCTTCATTATAACAAGCTTTGGGCGGGACCTACTTTGCCCTGCACGTGGGGGTACCTTTCGTGGGAGTGCACTCATTAATGAAGCATAGACTGTGGACATATGAAACATCTAACATTAAGACAGTTTCCTGACATAAGGATGAACCTTCACTGTGTGCACTGCAGTAATAAAGTACAGAGTTCCTCTGAAAAATGCTGTCCCATGTCACTACACACTGTAACTTGTATGTTGCTTTAGGAGTGACATGCTGAGCCAGCACCCACTTTGCCAATCCAGCTTACCTCTATTACCTCACTTCAAGTAACAGAACATGGTCCTGCCGTGCACATAGCACGGACCTCATGCATGCACTTTTAAACTCCTTCACTCCCAAATCTTATGACCAGGTCATGGATCTATGTATTGCAAGTTTGGTTCTGGTTGCTACTAATAATGGACTGCTAGGTAGGGAGACAGACATCGGCATCGGCCCCCTTGCTACTGGAGGATCTGTCTCCCTTACCAGCTACCATGCCTAACAACTGGTTGCTTGTGTCTTGAACTAGAGCTTGGTTACCCATATAAACTACATGACTTCTCCTGCTTGTCTTGACGAGTATGTATGTATCTAACCTGTTTGTCTGGTCATGGTATGGCTGTGCTGTTGCAGAAATTAGATTTTATTTTCATAAATGGCTCTAGTGGCAGACCGGCATTTGCTGGGAGACCACTTCTCTCCTATGTTTTAGAGTGGAATGAAGAATCAGTGAGATATAAAGCTGCATCCAATTTTAGATATATTAGAATATTCTATTCAGTGACAAGTGGTTAATAATACCTGCCCAACATCATAATACATCTGTATTTTGGTTTCCTGAACCTAACGTAGTCCAAGTAAGAAATTTATATTTGTAAATATAGAAATATCTCTTTGAAAATAGCCCTTATATACACATTCAGCCATTCTAACTTAAGCTTGAAAGACTCAATCAAATTAAATGCCAGTATGAAACTACAGTTTTGTTGAGAGAAATAGGCACTCATGGTAATTTCTATACATTGCATTGCAAGGGTTTTGTCAAACTGTATTTCAAAATATCTATTCTGCCATTTTTTCATGACCGTGCCATCTTTTTAAAGATTAGTACTGGAAGAGTCTGCCTTCATTACTACAATTTGATCTGTCTTAGTGTTGTAATAAGAAGAGAAGCAATATCTGGACCCTTTTAGTACTGGAAAAGGCTTGCAGAGCATGCCTGAAATCTTACTTTAAACTTAGTGCAGATGCCTAGAAAAAGCAGTGAGTCAATTCCACAAGCATGACATAAGATTTTAATAGGAATTCTGCAGCCACGTAACACACAGAACACCTCCCGTTGCTATGGTGGAAGAAACCAGCATCTTAATTTTTAGACAATTTTAGAAAATCTTTGCTACATATTCAAATAGAAAGGTATTTTCTATTGCCATCACATTTCATTACAAAATGTTTTGTGTAGAAACTGTTTATTTTATATAATTTTCTAAAGGCCCAGCATATGCACAAATGGATCACAAGGCATCTTGAGACTTGTAGTGCACTTAAACTAGGCATCGATTAAGATTCCATGAATACATATCTAATAAAAGTTTATCTGCAATAATAAAGCTCTGCCAACATATAAGGATATATTTATAAATGCACAGAATATTCTTGCACATATGATTCACACAACTCTTACCAAAGGTTCCCATATTTTTATAGTTACATAGAAAATATGATTGAAAAAAAACACAGGTTCATTCAGTTCAATTTACTGTGTGTGCTTGAGTCACTATGAATTTCCATACCCCCGTATATCACTTTCACGCAGAAAAATATCTAAAAAAAATTTAAGTCTCCTTTGGATTTCCATACCCCCGTATATCACTTTCACTCAGAAAAATATCTAAATATGGGATACGATTGAGAACACACAAGCGGAATTTCCGACAGAAAAAGTCCAACGGAAACTTTTCATTGGATATTCCGTCCGTGTGTATGCCCCATCGAACTTTTTCCGTCGGAAATTACGACAGAATTAGATAGAGAACATGTTCTCAATTTTTCCGATGAAAAAAAATTCTATCGGAATTTCCGTTTGTCTGGATGCAATTCCGACGGACTAAAAACCATGCATGCTCAGAATCAAGTCAATGCAGGTTGAGGGCCGGTCAGTGGCCTGATGGTCTGATGTGCGTACACACCATCAGTTCAAAAACTGATCGGGTCAGAATGCGGTGACGTAAAACACACGACTGCTGAAAAAAAAACGAAGTTCAATGCTTCCAAGCATGCGTCGACTTGATTCTGAGCATGCACGGGTTTTGAACCGATGCTTTTGTGAACTAACCATTGGTTTGGACCTATTGGGCAGCGGTCCATCGGTTCGATTTTAAAGCAAGTTCTAAAATTTTTGACCGAAGGACAACTGACCGATGGGCCATACACATGGTCGGTTTGGACCGATGAAACTGGACTTCAGGCCGTTTTCATCGGTTTGGACCGACCATTTGTACGCGGCCTCAGAATTTGGTGTGTATGCAAGACAGCTTGAGCGGAATTCTGTCAGGAAAACCGGTCGTGGGTACAGGGAATAAGTGTAATCTTTGTAACCATTTGTCATAGCCTAAGTCCTCCAGCCTCCTTATTCATTTATTTTGTTTGCTTTTGCTGAACACTTTGTAACAGTATTTAAAGCAGACTTCCACCCAAAAATGAAACTTCTGCTTGCCTATTTTCAACCCTCCCCCCCTTCCGGTGTCACATTTGGCACTTTTCAGGGGGGAGGGGGAGCAGATGTCTAATACAGGTATTTGCTCGCACTCCCGGTGATAGATCGCCGCAGAATCTGCAGTGATCTTCGCCATGTCCGGCCCCTCCTCCGCCCCCCCCCCCCCCCCCCGCTGTCGTCTGGGAGACACACAGGTCCCAGTAAGGATGCGCAGCGCGACTCATGCATGTGCAGTAGGGAAACCACAAGGCTTCACTTCCTGAGTCCCTTTCCGAAGATGTCTGTGACTGAACCCGGGAGCCAAGGGATAGATTGATTTTGGGTGAGGACATTGCGGGCGCCCTGGACAGGTAAGTGTCCTAATATTAAAAGTCAGCAGCTACAGTATTTGTAGCTGCTGACTTTTATTTTTATTTTATTTTTTTGGTGGAACTCCGCTTTAACATTTTCCTGAAAGGAAACAATGTCAGGGTTGGCGCCAATAGAGGTATGGGTTAAATGTTCACAGATATCCAGTAAAGAGCCTTGGTTGATGCTGATGAGATGATAGAATGCTGAAATAGCAACTCCACTAGATATTTTGAACTCAGTCACCCTGCAGGCATTGAAAGGCCCATTTTTTTTTTATTCTGGGGACGTTAATGCTGTCCTAGACTTTCAAATGGATTGCTAGATATGATGTTGCTGATGTGTGGAGATTGAAGTACCTGGACATCAGAATGCACTCATGTCACTCAAACCCCTATAATACCCACTTTCATTTAGACGTTGTCTTTTTTATGGCCTTAGTACCTCTCATAGTATTGAATATAAAATACTTACCCAGAGGAATTTCTGATCATGCTCTCTCTCTTATCTCTAAATATGGTTTCCCTGGATTAGATCTTTAACTAGGCTTTCCTCCTGGAACCCTGGTGTTCCCAGATTGTGATTAATATTATTTCCCTTCTGTACACTGTGTTGTATTATCATGGCACCACCTGCTACATGGTCTAACAAGAACAAATGACAAATTATGACAAGTGTGTTGTGTTTGGAGAAATGTTTAGTTTCCCTGTTTTTGAAATTGCAAACTACCCATAAAAAAAACATTTTTAAAAATAAAAAAAAGCCTGGGTAGAGGTTTTGCACCAGGACCTTGATATGTTTTATTACTGTACAGGTTGACCTCTTCACTACTCTTCAAATTAGACATTCTGCTGTCCTGCTTGGTACTGTTTAGCTCAGGTGCACATGTTAAATGTGCTCCAAAGATGGGGGTCCTTGGTGTGTTATTATTCTTGTAAGAATTATTTTTAGTTGTTTAAAGATTTTCCTCAAGGATGCTGAGAATTGTGTTAAAGGAAACATGAACTAAGTGATTTAGGAAGGCTGCCATCGCTGAACTCTCCATCTGAAAATGCCTGTTGCCTAGGTGTCACACTGATACGTTGGCTTTATTACTTTTCAAATCAATGACCTGGGACAAAAAGAAATACCAGGGATTCCTTACTTTGACTTCATCAACTTTGGCCAACTTTGCAGCAAATTTCTGGCAAACAGTCCCAATTCACACAAAAGCAATGTGGCTCATATCCTGTTGTTTCAGTTCATGTGCTAAATTGGTGTAAAAAAAAAAAAAATCTTTTTTGAAAAGTACCTTCTGATATGCTTAAATGCATTGCAATGCACTGCTACACATAGGTCAAAGGAACTACAAGTTAAATAATGTTTTAAAAAAGGGAAAAAAATTGAGCTCTTCAATGCATTTTAACAAATCATCTTGTGTAAAGCGCACGTAAACGTGTGTAAATGAGCCCCAAAAAGCATTTTTCACCTTTACTATACATTTATTGTATAGAGGTCAGGCATTTCTGTATGAAAGTTTGCCACTTTTAGCTCAGGAAACAACTCATCATCCTCTCATCATGTCTTCTCTACTCAGCTCCTCCAGGTAACCACAGACTCCACTTATCTTTGAAATAATAAGCTACTTTACATTAGGGATGAGCTCGATGTTCGGGTCGAACAGCAAACATTATGGGGCATTCGTGGAAAAATTATGGAGTGCTGTGGAACGCCCCATAATGCACTGCGAGTTTACAGTGCATTGCCCGATGATTATTGGCCAAAGCATGCACCTGACCTGCATGCTTTGGCCAATCCCAGCGCCCTCTGCTAAGAGAATTGTAATTACATGACCCTGTTAAACAGGGGCAGAAAAATTAGGCCTTTGGTGGTGGCAGGGCCCATTCCTGCACTCACAAATAGTAACTGTGAGGGCTTACAGTGTTCTAGTACCACCAACACCTAAGGCCCAATTTTCTGCAGAGTATATAGAGCAGGTCGTATAGTAATGCTGTTCAGAGTATATAGTGCCTGGGGGACCCCCTCGCCATTTTTTTTTAAATTTGGGTTAGGGGTTCCCCTTAATATCCATACCAGACCCAAATGGGTTGATAATGGACTGGGGGGAACCCATGCCATTTTTTTCCAATGATTTTCATCTATATTGCCAGGACCCGACAATAAATTGCAGCCACAAGCAGTTTTAAATGACTTTTGTTTCTTCATTTTGCTGTGGTATAGTTCTAAATGCGGGAAAACTGTGCCACTTTACAGGCATACTATAGACACCCCCCCTGGCACAATATTTAACCACTTCAATACCATGCCCTTTCGCCCCTTCCTGCCCAGGACGATTTTCAGCTTTCAGCGCTGTTGCACTTTGAATGACAATAGCGTGGTCATGCAACACTGTACCCAAACACATTTTTTATCATTTTCTTCACACAAATAGAGCATTCTTTTGGTGGTATTTGATCACCTCTGGGGTTTTGGAAAAAAAAATTCTCAGTTTCTGTCATAAAATTTTGTTTTCCCCTTCACTGACGAGGACAAATGAGGCGGCACTGATGGGCACTGATGAGGCAGCACTGATGGGCACTGATGAGGCAGCACTAATAAGGTGGCACTGATGGGCACTGATGAAGAAGCACTGATATGTAGAATTGATGGGCACTGATAGGCAGCACTGATATGCAGCACTGATGGGCACCAATAGGCAGCACTGATATGCAGCACTGATGGGCACTGATAGGTGGCACTTAAGGGCACAGACAGGTGGCACTGATGGACACTAGGGATGAGCTTTGAGTTCGAGTCGAACTCATGTTCGACTCGAACATTGCCTGTTCGCCTTTTCGGCAAACAGCAAACAATTTGGGGTGTTTCGGCAAATTCGAAAAGCAGCAGAACACCCTGTTAAAGTCTATGGGAGAAATCTAAAGTGCTAATTTGAAAGGCTAATATGCAAGTTATTGTCCTAAAAAGTGTTTGGGGACCTGGGTCCTGCCCAAGGGGACATGTATCAATGCAAAGAAAAAGTTTTATAAATGTTTTTTCGGAACATTGATTTTAATAGTGCTTAAAGTGAAACAATAAAAGTGAAATATTCCTTTAAATTTCGTACCTGGGGGGGGGGGGTGTCTAGTATGCCTGTGAAGTAGTGCATGTTTCCCGTGCTTAGAACTGCCTCTGCACAAAGTGTCATTTCTGAAGGAAAAAAATGCATTTAAAATCACTCGCGGCTATAATGAATTATCGGCTCCCGGCAATTCAGAGAGAATTCATTCATAAAACAAATGACGTGGGGTTCCCCCCAAATATCCATTCAAGACCCTTCAGGTCTGGTGTGGATTTTAAGGGGAACTCCACCCCAAATAAAAAAAAATGGCGTGGAGTTCCCCCAAAAATCCACACCAGACTCCTTATCCGAGCACGCAACCTGGCCGGCTGCAGAAAAAGAGGGGGGAACTAGAGAGCTCCCACCCCCGAACCTTACCAGGCCACATGCCCTCAACATGGGGGGATGACCCTATGTTGATGGGGACAATGGCCTCATCCCCACAACCCTTGCCCGGTGGTTGTGGGGGTCTGCGGGCAGGGGGCTTATCAGAATCTGGAAGACCCCCAGATCCCGCCCCCCCCCCCTATGTGAATTGGTAATGGGGTACATTGTACCTCTACCAATTCACTAAGGAAGTATAAAGTGTAATATTATCACAATAAAGAGCCCAATGTACATGCTAGGCCTAGAATCCACAAAGATACAGCTGTGCAGGGTATTGCCTTAACCTTCTATGGAACATTATCCTGTGGCATAGATGTGTGTTGGGATCAACTGCACAGGTGAAGCCAGCATTGAGAAGATATTGGCTGAGGATGTCAAAATCACTGCAGGTTATGGTTTTGGGAGAAAGGAAGGAGGTGCATCAGGAGCAGGGTTATATCCAACTAATCTTAAAATTTCTCCCTTCCCCCTCCTACTCCAATCCAGTCATGTGTTCTCCCATGTGTCAGCCAGCATTGGCCGCAGAGGAGAGAACGCTCAACAACAGTGTACTATGGTGAATAAGTAAGGCACTGTACCTGTTTAGGCTTAAAAGAGTTGCCTAAAATTAATGTCTGCAAGGTAGACAGACAGAATAGTGTAATGATTCTGTTAAAAAACGAGTAAATACCTATTAAATTCCTTCATATATATCACCTCCAGCATTCTAGTTTGAGCAAAAACGAACAATGAGAAAGTGAAAAGAGGAATGTCTACAGGTAAAGGATGCTTATTATGAAAAAAAATATTCCTTTACAACCCCTTCAACCACTTGCTTACTGGGCACATATACCCCCCTCCTGCCCAGGTGAAATTTCAGCTTCTGGCACTGCGTCGCTTTAACTGACAATTGCGCGGTCGTGCGACGTGGCTCCCAAACAAAATTGACGTCCTTTTTTCCCCACAAGTAGAGCTTTCTTTTGGTGGTATTTGATTGCCTGTGCGTTTTTTTTAATTTTTTACGCTATAAACAAAAAAAAACGACAATTTTGAAAAAAAATACAATATTTTTTACTTGTTGCTATAGTAAATAGCCCAATTTAAAAAAAAAAAATCTCAGTTTAGGCCGATACGTATTCAACATATTTTTGGTAAAAAAAAAGAAAATCGCAATAAGCGACTGGTTTGCGCAAAAGTTATAGCGCCTACAAAATAGGGGACAGAATTGTTTTTTTTTACTAGTAATGGCGGCGATCTGCGATTTTTATTGGGACGGCGACATTATGGCGGACACATCGGACACATTTTTTGGCGCCATTCACATTTATACTGCGATCAGTACTATAAATATGCACTAATTACTGTATAAATGTGACTGGCATTGAAGGGGTTAACACTAGGGGGTAAGGAAGGGGTTAAATATGTTCTCTGTATAGTGTTCTAACTGTAGGTGGAGGGGGGTGACTGGGGGAGGTGACCGATCTGTGTCCCTATGTACAAGGGACACAGATTGGTCTCCTCTCCAGAGACAGGACGCTGTCTCTGTGTGAGCCGGCAATGAGAGATGATCTCAAATGTTTACATTTGAGATCATCTCTCATTGGCCGCACATATCGCAGAGCAAACGGCCACTCTGATTGGCCGTTCGCCGCGATCTGTGATTGGCTGTGTCCAAGGGACACGGCCAACACAGAGTTTCCCCACTGCACGCGCGGGGAGCGCGCGCGGGGAATGCCAAAAGGGGCAGACGTCAATTGATGTCCAGTTGGATTTTCAGGTCCGCACTGTAGCCGTCATTCGGCTATAGCGCGGGCCTCATGGGGTTAGAGGTTAAAACCAGTGTAAAAAATGTATATATAAACCTACATAATTACCTATGACGTATACTCTACAATCACTTTAGTGTGTAAAAAAATAAGTGCCATATGGTTCTCATCATTTATGAAGGGACTTCCTGATGACGCCATATCTGGTGAAATGCATTGAGGTTGGTTTCGATTTTTGTTTTAAATGTCCTTATTTCTTCTGAGAAATCCTCACTTCCTGTTTTCTGTCTGTAACTCCACACAGTAATGCAAGGCTTTCTCCCTGGTGTGGAGTGTCATGCCGGCCCCCTCCTTTGGACTACAGGAGAGTCAGGACGCCCACTAACACACAGCTCCTTTCTCTATCTGCAACGTGGAGAGTGTCCTGACTCTCCTGTAGTCCAAGGGAGGGGGCGAGCACGAAACTCTACACCAGGGAGAAAGCCTTGCATTACTGTGTGGAGTCACAGACAGGAGAACAGAAAGTGAGGATTTCTCAGAAGAAATAAGGACATTTCGAAGCAAAATCGAAGGATGAGGTAAGTGAAGGAGGACTGCACTAAGGTAAAGGAAGCTATTTAGGGGGAAAAAATTACCTTTACAACCCCTTTACTCATTTAAGTTTTATCCTTATGTTGGCTAAGCATGTGTGTGTCAAATCTGCTTGTAATGTTATGTGCAGAAGTGGTAATTATTTTTTTCATCCATAGTTTCCTTCCAACCCAGAGCAATGGCAGGACGTTGAAGCCCAGTTCCACCATTAGTGGGATTTTTCCAACTGTGGTGGTGCTATTAATGGCAAGCATGTCCAGATTGTCCCACCACCCAACTGGCTCATTTTATTTTAATTATAAGGGGTTTTGCAGCATATTCATGCCAGCTATATCTGCCAACTATGAGTTTTTGTATCTGGATGTTGGTATGAGTTAGATGAGTCCTTTTCTCTGGGGGAACATCTGATGAAGCCATTTTCTATGAGGAACCTCACCCCAGAGCCAAGAATATTCAATTACAGGCTCTCTCGTGCTAGAAGGGTGGTTAAAAATGCCTTTAGCATCCCATCAAGTCGTTTCAGGCTGTTTTTGACTCCAATCCACCTGGCACTCTACAAGATCAACCATGTTGTCCTGTGCTGTTATATTTTACATATTTTTTTAAGCAGGAATGCTACCAGCTACCTTGTGTTACTGCCAAGTGATGTGGTCCCTGCAGTGGAAGGCCCAGCTGAAGAGCACTGAAAGTGTACTTGGAAGTGCAGTCGCTGTACATCTGAGGGGTAGATCTGAAATGAGGGGAAGCTTTGCTGATTTTTTAATACAATCGTGTGCAAGCTAAAATGCAGTTTTTTTTCCTTGCATGTCCCCCTCGGATCTACAGTGACTGCATTTCCAAGTGCACTTTCAGTGCAATTTCAAGTGCACTTTGCACTTGTAGTGCAAAGTGGATTTGCCTTTCGAAAATAACCACCTTTGTTTTTGTTCTTAACGGATCTAATGCATGAAGTTCAAAAACATTATGCCTTTTCAATTCTTGTAATTTTTTGGAGCCCTAAAATGTGTAGGAGTTAGCCACATTTAAGAGCACATTGTCAGTGTAACTACAACTTAACAAATACACTGGTATTGAGCATTGAAATAATAAGCCACCCATATTTTTGTAAAAAAAAAACATTTTACTCAAAGAACATGCATTTTGAGGTTTTAAAACAAACCAACATCTTGGTGTATAACATGTATGTTTTGCATTAGTTAATTTTTTTGTGGCTAAACAGGCATGTTCTAAAATAGGGGTAGGCAAACTTTTGAGCACAATGTGCCCACAAATATTTTCAAAGAAATTAAGCGTGCCAATTTTATAACAAAATAATGTAAATGTGGAAGCTCTCAATCACAGAAATTAATTTTTTATGAAGTAAATGCTGTAAACTACTTGAGTAGTAGTGAGACATTAACTGTCAGAACCTGTACTCACCGAGACCGAGATGCTGAGGGCGGCTCACCTTTGCGACCCTGTGCAGGCCACTCCCTGGAGTTGGGACAGAGGAGGGACGGCACAAGGAGGCACCGGCGCCGGGAGCTGGCAGGAAGACTTGGTGCAGCTGACAGAAGCAGGGCAGGTGCAGAAGACTGGAGACAAGCGTTGGTCAGGCAGGAACTGGTAGGTGAGTCTGGTAGGGTCCACAGGAGATGAGGGCAAATCCGAGTCACAAGCTGAGGGTCAAGGGCAGGAGAGTTCAGAGGGAGTCCATGAGAGCAAGCCGAGGTCAAGGGGCAGGAGACAACAGCAATCCAGGTAACGTTAGCCAAAGGGTCAGAGGTTCCGGGTGAGAGGAGAGTCGTCAGGAATTCCGGGTCAAAACAGGCAGGTACGGCAACAGGTAAACACATAGGAGCTGAAGACAAACCAGCAACCTGTTCAGGGAAGGCTGCTGGTTTAAATAGGAATGTCCGGCCTCTGATTGGCCCCAGGGTTGCCGCATACGTGCACGTGCGCGCTTCCACGCACACGGCGCGCTGCCGTACCGCGCATGCGTGCGCGCAAACCACGCACAGGCATGCGCCGAAATGTCATTCTACTGGGCATGTGCGAGAATCTGTCAGAGATGGAGCTAGTACCCTGACAGTGCCCCCCCCAAGGGGCGGACTCCGGACGCCCAAACTAGTCATTAACTCCGGGTGTTCCAGGTGAAAGGCCCGAATCAGGCGAGGGGCATGGAGATTCCGGGAAGGCTCCCAAGAGTTATCTTCAGGGGGATATCCCTTCCACTTTATAAGGTATTGCAACTGCCTTCCTCTTTTCCTGCAGCTCAAGATAGCCTCCACCTCAAATTCTTTTTCACCCTCAATCTCCACTGGTGGAGGTGGCAGTTCTTCTCTACCGTTGAAGGGGTCAGACACAACGGGCTTAAGCAGAGAGGCGTGAAACACAGGGTGGATCTTGTAGGACCTGGGTAAAGCCAACTCAAAAGCTACTGGGTTGATTTCTCGCCTGATCTCAATTGGCCCGATGAACCTTGGACCCAGCTTCCGAGAGGGAATAGGTAACTTGAGGTTGATGGCGGATAGCCAGACCTTCTCACCCACTTTGAAGACAGGGCAATCCTTCCTCCCCTTGTCATGGAACCTCTTATAGTCCTGCTGAGCTTGCTGCATGCTTTCCTGTAACTTCTGAAAGTTTTGCTGGATGCAGGTCACACGTTCCTGGACCGCTGGCACAGATGTTTCCGGGATGGAGTCCGGCAAAAAGGTAGGGTGGAAACCGAAGTTAGCCCAGAACGGGGTTTGGTTTGTGGAAGAATGTATGGAATTATTGTAAGCGAACTCGGCTGTAGATAACAAGGAGGACCAATCGTCTTGGGAGACTGAGCAAAAGCATCGTAGATACTGTTCTAGCGTTTGATTAGTGCGCTCTGTCTGGCCATTACTTTGAGGGTGATAGGCCGAGGACAGACAGATCTTCACTTCCAAAGCTCTGCAAAGTTCCTTCCAAAATTTGGATGTGAATTGAGTACCTCTGTCAGATACTATGCTTTTGGGCACTCCATGGAGCTTGATAATCTCTTTAAAAAAGATTTTGGCTGTGTCTGCCGCGGAGGGCGTACCCACCATGGGCAAAAAATGCGCCATCTTGGACAGACGGTCCACCACGACTAGGATCGTGGTAAACCCGGCTGAAGGAGGCAAATCGACAATAAAGTCCATGGAGATGTCAATCCAGGGCCGTTCTGGGATAGGAAGGGGTTTCAGCAGCCCCCAGGTCTTCGTGTTTGGCCCCTTACTCCGCTGGCAGCGAATGCAGGAAGAGACATAATCCTTGCAGTCGGACCTCCATTTAGGCCACCAGAAGGAGCGAGAGATCAGTTCGGAAGTTTTACGGGTACCAAAATGGCCAGCCAATTTACGATCATGGAAGGTGCTGAGGATTAACTGTCTTGCCTCTGTTGGAACAAAAATCTTCCCACGAGACCACAGCAGGTCGTCCTTTTTCTCCAAGGAGGAAACCTCATGATCAGGGCACCGTTGGCATGCGGTCTTTAGAGCAGTCAACAAATCTGTTTGAGGGAGAAGCAAAAAATTTTGAGGTGACAGGATCGTGCTGGGCTCGGAAGTATCGGGCGTCTCTGGAAACATCCTGGAGAGGGCATCAGCTTTTCCATTTTTTGCGCCAGGACGATAGGTAATATGGAAATTGAAGCGAGCAAAAAAAAGAGCCCAACGGGCTTGTCTGGGCCTAAGGCGTTTTGCAGACCGTAAGTATTCCAGGTTCCTGTGGTCAGTGAAAATGATAATGGGATGCGCTGCCCCCTCCAGCAGGTACCTCCACTCCTCCAGTGCAAATTTTATGGCCAGTAGTTCTCTATCGCCTACGTCGTAATTGCGCTCAGGAGGACTTAGTTTCCGAGAGGCGTAGGCTACTGGGTGAAGAAGCGACTTCGGTCCCTGTCTCTGGGAAAGAATAGCGCCTGTAGCAGATTCCGAGGCGTCCACTTCTAGAACAAAAGGTAACGTAGAATCCGGATGACAAAGTACAGGTGCCGAGGTAAAGGCCGTTTTGAGTTTGATAAAGGCCTCCTGAGCCTCTTGTGGCCACTGGAAGCGGTGCCCCTGGCGGGTCAACTTGGTGATGGGAGAAACAATTGATGAAAAACCGATGATGAATCGTCTATAAAAATTGGCGAAGCCAATGAAGCGCTGAACGCCCTTTTTGTCTGTTGGAGGTGCCCACTCCTGAATAGCACTGATTTTCTGGGGATCCATGGCTACCCCATGCACAGAAATGATAAATCCTAAAAATTGCACTGATGTCTTTTCGAACTCGCATTTTTCTGATTTGAGATAAAGCCGGTGTTGTCTCAAGATGGTGAGAACCTGCCTGACATGTTGCCGATGTAATTCTTTTGTGGCTGAAAAGATGAGAATATCGTCCAAGTAGACTACGAGGAAGTCATCTAAAAATTGTCGAAAAATGTCATTGACTAGATGCTGGAAGGTGGCGGGCGCATTACAGAGCCCAAAGGGCATGACCAGATACTCGAAGTGCCCGAATCTGGACCTGAACGCAGTCTTCCACTCATCTCCTGCCCTTATTCGGACCAAATTGTAGGCGCCTCGGAGGTCCAATTTAGAAAAAACCTGAGCTGATCGGAACCTTTGAAAGAGCTCGGGGATTAGAGGCAGCGGGTACCGGTTCTTGATGGTAATTTTGTTTAACTCCCTATAATCAATGCAGGGTCTAAGCGATCCATCTTTTTTCTCGACAAAGAAGATCCCCGCCCCCGCTGGCGAGGAGGAGGGACGGATGAACTTCTTACTTAAATTTTCTTCAATATAGACCTTGAGGGTCTTCAACTCAGTCTCTGACAAGGGGAATATGCGCCCAAAGGGAATTTCAGATCCGGGCAAGAGGTCAATGGGGCAGTCATATGACCGATGTGGTGGGAGACAATCGGCTTGTTTTTTGTCAAAGACATCCTTGAAGTCTAGGTAGGCTGGAGGAACATGCTGTAGGTCTTCAGGTGGAGTAGCTAGCGTGGAGCAGGCGACTGGAGCGGGTGCGAGACAGTGCTGGGAACAGTAGGTGGAAGGGAAGCTGACTTCTTTCTTGAGCCAATCAATGCAGGGCAGATAAACTTGTAGCCAAGGGAGACCCAGAATGATAGGGAACATGGGGGACGGGATCAAGTCCAAACAGAGGAACTCCCGGTGCCCAGAATCTGAGATGGCACAAAGAGGAAGGGTTTCCTGGGTAATCAATCCGGAACGGGGAAGAGAGCCATCAGCCAGATGAACTTGCAGCTGAAAATCCTTGGTACGGCAGGGGATACGCAGCTTTTGGGCCAAGGATGAGTCCAAGAAGCAGCTGCAGGCCCCGGAATCAATTATCGCCGGCAGACGTGTTGCCCCTTCCGGGAGCTGTAGGGAAAGAAAGAGGATAACATAAGTCTGAGGCAAACTGGTAACAGGGAAATTGATAGCAGATGGAGGTTTCGACTTACAAGGCCTTACTGGGCAAGTGCGCAAAAAGTGTCCGGCGGCTCCGCAGTACAGACAGAGGTTAGATTGACGCCTCCGGAGTCTTTCTTCTGGAGTCAGGGGGGCCCGTACTATACCAAGCTGCATCGGCTCTGGGTCGGGTAATGAGGTGTTTGGTGGAGCTGGGTGAGGCGGAGGTACTGGAGCATATCTTGGTGGAACCCAGTTAGGCCGGTTGGACTGGAACCTCTCCGAACGACGTTCTCGAAGGCGCCTATCCAGCTGAGTGGCGGTTTGGATTAAATCCTCCAGAGAGGCAGGGGGTGCCGACCTTGCAAGCTCATCCTTTAGGTTCTCAGAGAGGCCCTGGCGGTATTGGTACCTGAGGGCCAACTCATTCCAGCCTGTGTCAGCAGACCACTTTCTAAATTCGGCGGTGTAGTCTTCCACCGGCCGTCTCCCTTGATTTAAGCTGTGCAGAGTACCCTCTGCGGTGGCTGCACGTAGGGGGTCGTCGTATAATTTCCCCATGTGGGTGAAGAAGGTGTCCATAGAGTCAAGTATTGGACTGCGTTGTTCCATTAAGGAGTGTGCCCATGCTTGAGGCTCCTCAGAAAGGAGAGAGATTATGAATCCAACCTTAACAGCTTTGGTCGCAAAAGTTCTAGGTTGCAAGGCCAGGTAAAGGGAACAGGCATTCTTGAAAGCCCGATATTTCCGGCGGTCGCCTGAGAATCGCTCGGGCATGGAGACCCGGGGTTCGGGATTACTCCCCATCATGGCAGGGCTTGCAGGAGCTTGGGCAGCAGAAGGTCCGGGTGAAGAGGCTAGGGCCGCAGTGGATGAACCTGGGGAACCGGCCAGTTGTTGGAGGCGGCCATCAATCTGGAGGTAGCCTTCCTGAAGCTTCTGGACTGCCTCTGTTAAGGCAGAGACCTGTTGGCACAGCGTCTCAAAGGGTGAGCGCGCCCTGTCGGTCTCAGACATCTGGCTGGTTTGTACTGTCAGAACCTGTACTCACCGAGACCGAGATGCTGAGGGCGGCTCACCTTTGCGACCCTGTGCAGGCCACTCCCTGGAGTTGGGACAGAGGAGGGACGGCACAAGGAGGCACCGGCGCCGGGAGCTGGCAGGAAGACTTGGTGCAGCTGACAGAAGCAGGGCAGGTGCAGAAGACTGGAGACAAGCGTTGGTCAGGCAGGAACTGGTAGGTGAGTCTGGTAGGGTCCACAGGAGATGAGGGCAAATCCGAGTCACAAGCTGAGGGTCAAGGGCAGGAGAGTTCAGAGGGAGTCCATGAGAGCAAGCCGAGGTCAAGGGGCAGGAGACAACAGCAATCCAGGTAACGTTAGCCAAAGGTTCAGAGGTTCCGGGTGAGAGGAGAGTCGTCAGGAATTCCGGGTCAAAACAGGCAGGTACGGCAACAGGTAAACACATAGGAGCTGAAGACAAACCAGCAACCTGTTCAGGGAAGGCTGCTGGTTTAAATAGGAATGTCCGGCCTCTGATTGGCCCCAGGGTTGCCGCATACGTGCACGTGCGCGCTTCCACGCACACGGCGCGCTGCCGTACCGCGCATGCGTGCGCGCAAACCACGCACAGGCATGCGCCGAAATGTCATTCTACTGGGCATGTGCGAGAATCTGTCAGAGATGGAGCTAGTACCCTGACATTAACATCATGCACTCACGCCTCAGATCAGCCCCAATTCCTGCAACTCCAAACCTCAGATCACTGCCCCCCTGCAAATCTGTTTCACCACTAGGGATGAGCTTCGAGTTCGAGTCAAACTCATGTTCGACTCGAACATTGCCTGTTCGGCGAACAACGAACAATTTGGGGTGTTCGCGGCAAATTCGAAAAGCCGCGGAACACCCTGTTAAAGTCTGTGGGAGAAATCTAAAGTGCTAATTTTAAAGGCTAATATGAAAGTTATTGTCCTAAAAGGTGTTTGGGGACCCGGGTCCTGCCCCAGGGGACATGTATCAATGCAAAAAAAAGTTTTAAAAACTGCAGTTTTTTCGGGAGCAGTGAATTTAATAATGCTTAAAGTGAAACAATAAAAGTGAAAATTCCTTTAAATTTCGTACCTAGGGGGGGGGTGTAAAGTAAGCATGTGAAATAGCACATGTTTCTCGTACTTAGAACTGTCTCTGCGCAAAGTGTAATTTCTGAAAGAAAAAAAGTAATTTAAAACTGACTTGCGGCTATAATGAATTGTCGGCTCCTGGCAATTCAGAGAGAATTCATTCATAAAAAAAAAAAAAAAAAAGTGTGGGGTTCCCCCAAATTCAATTACCAGGCCCTTCAGGTCTGGAATGGATATTAAGGGGAACCCCGCCGTCAATTAAAAAAAAATGACATGGGGTTCCCCCCAAATATCCATTCAAGACCCTTCAGGTCTGGTGTGGATTTTAAGAGGAACTCCACCCCAAATAAAAAAAAATGACGTGGAGTTCCCCCAAAAATCCACACCAGACCCCTTATCAGAGCACGTAACCTGGCTGGCCGCAGAAAAGAGGGGGGGGGACAGAGAGCGCCCCCCTCCTGAACCGTACCAGGCCACATGCCCTTAATATGGGGAGGATGTCCCCATCTTGATGGGGACAAGGGCCTCATCCCCACAACCCTTGCCCGGGGGTTGTGGGGGTCTGCGGGGGGGGGCTTATCAGAATCTGGAAGACCCCTTTAACAAAGCTGACCCCCAGATCCTGGCCCCCCCTATGTGAATTGGTAATGGGGTACATTGTACCCCTACCATTTCAGGAAGGAATTGTAAATAGTTGTAAAAAAAACACAAACACCGTGGAAAAAAGTCCTTTATTAAAAATAAAAAATACAGCAGTGATAATCCATTCTCGGTCCCCCCCCCCCCCCGCTCCTCTATTTACACTTCCTTCGTATAGCCGCAAGTCAGTTTTAAATGACTTTTTTTCTTTCAGAAATTACACTTTGTGCAGAGACAGTTCTAAGTACGGGAAACATGCGCTATTTCACATGCTTACTTTACACCCCCCTAGGTACGAAATTTAAAGGAATATTTCACTTTTATTGTTTCACTTTAAGCATTCTTAAATTCACTGCTCCCGAAGAAGCGGCCGTTTTTAAAACTTTATTTTTCATTGATACATCTCCCCTGGGGCAGGACCCAGGTCCCCAAACACTTTTTAGGACAATAACTTGTATATTAGCCTTTAAAATTAGCACTTTGGATTTCAAACGTTCGAGTCCCATAGACTTTAACAGGGTTCTAAAGTTCACACTAACGTTTGGTGTGTTCGCAGGTTCTGGTGCGAACCGAACAGGGGGGTGTTCGGCTCATCCCTATTCACCACTGTAACCCCGACGCTTCCTGATGACATCATACAACGAAACATACGTCAAGGCTAGTCCCGGTCATGTGTTTACCTTCGGCCATTTCCGGTATCCAGGCGGTGGAACGCACACCAATACAGCGCGAGTGAGACGGCTGCTCTGCAAACCTTCTGGCTTATATATGTGGTTTTCCTCTAGTGCCAAGGCAAGGCATCATCCATAGTAAGAGGCCATTTGGCGTGTTTGTTTTTAGATTTATACTTACATTAAACGATATGCTATGGCCGTGCCTTCTTTGTTTTCTCTGATTAATATGAGCTGGAGTTGTCCCCCAGACCTGTGAAGGGAAATTGGTGGGTAGGGGGCGCTGATATTAATAAAAAATCCAATAGGAAGTAGCAATAAAGTGCCTGTGCAAACAATGCAAAAAAATTGAAAAATGTGTGAAACCGTGAAATATCAATAAGTAAAGTTCCTAATAAGGATCATAATACTTGTCATATGTGTGACAAGTATCAGTATCAGTTCATATGTCTGAACCGTACCAGGCCACATGCCCTTAATATGGGGAGGATGTCCCCATCTTGATGGGGACAAGGGCCTCATCCCCACAACCCTTGCCCGGGGGTTGTGGGGGTCTGCGGGGGGGGGCTTATCAGAATCTGGAAGACCCCTTTAACAAAGCTGACCCCCAGATCCTGGCCCCCCCTATGTGAATTGGTAATGGGGTACATTGTACCCCTACCATTTCACGAAGGAATTGTAAATAGTTGTAAAAAAAACACAAACACCGTGGAAAAAAGTCCTTTATTAAAAATAAAAAATAAATAAAAAATACAGCAGTGATAATCCATTCTCGGTCCCCCCCCCCCCCCGCTCCTCTATTTACACTTCCTTCGTATAGCCGCAAGTCAGTTTTAAATGACTTTTTTTCTTTCAGAAATTACACTTTGTGCAGAGACAGTTCTAAGTACGGGAAACATGCGCTATTTCACATGCTTACTTTACACCCCCCTAGGTACGAAATTTAAAGGAATATTTCACTTTTATTGTTTCACTTTAAGCATTCTTAAATTCACTGCTCCCGAAGAAGCGGCCGTTTTTAAAACTTTATTTTTCATTGATACATCTCCCCTGGGGCAGGACCCAGGTCCCCAAACACTTTTTAGGACAATAACTTGTATATTAGCCTTTAAAATTAGCACTTTGGATTTCAAACGTTCGAGTCCCATAGACTTTAACAGGGTTCTAAAGTTCACACTAACGTTTGGTGTGTTCGCAGGTTCTGGTGCGAACCGAACAGGGGGGTGTTCGGCTCATCCCTATTCACCACTGTAACCCCGACGCTTCCTGATGACATCATACAACGAAACATACGTCAAGGCTAGTCCCGGTCATGTGTTTACCTTCGGCCATTTCCGGTATCCAGGCGGTGGAACGCACACCAATACAGCGCGAGTGAGACGGCTGCTCTGCAAACCTTCTGGCTTATATATGTGGTTTTCCTCTAGTGCCAAGGCAAGGCATCATCCATAGTAAGAGGCCATTTGGCGTGTTTGTTTTTAGATTTATACTTACATTAAACGATATGCTATGGCCGTGCCTTCTTTGTTTTCTCTGATTAATATGAGCTGGAGTTGTCCCCCAGACCTGTGAAGGGAAATTGGTGGGTAGGGGGCGCTGATATTAATAAAAAATCCAATAGGAAGTAGCAATAAAGTGCCTGTGCAAACAATGCAAAAAAATTGAAAAATGTGTGAAACCGTGAAATATCAATAAGTAAAGTTCCTAATAAGGATCATAATACTTGTCATATGTGTGCCAAACAGCAAGTAAATAAAGTGCATGTGCAATTTATAAACAGGAGAAATAAGTGCATAAACCTTGAATGTAAATCACAGAAAACCTGAACATATGTGCACTATACAGTAAATATATTGAATTAAAATATGTGTGCACTGAGTGCCCAAAAAAGGGAAAAATTGCGTAAAAAACAAAAAACCAAAGCAATATTTTTAAATGTGAAAGTTTCGCAAACTGTAAACCAGTGAAGAATCACAAAGAAAAGTCCATAATCATAGGTTGTATATGTCCATAAATTCCTTAATCTTTACTACTTGTGTGGTAAGTTGCAGAGGAGCAGGAATTACACCTTCACCAATCCTATCACCCAAACGTGCATAAAGGATGGCCCCTTACCGCATGTAGTTGACCTTTTTAACTAAAAAAAGATCAAATAAAGCTTTGCTGTCACCCTGGACAGATTGTGGATGGTCTGAAGTTCCTATGGGTCAGCTTAGTAGGACATCATGAAAAAAATATAAAGCAGAGAGATGCCGCCATAGCATATTATCATTTATTAAAATTATTAAAACAAAGCAAGTGACGAGTGGAGGCTTACTTTACAAGTGCCCACATCCCGGCACTGAGGCTTTGGGCTTGAATCAGAGAAGTACGATCCTGAGGACCTGTTCCGTAGAGAGTGATGTCCGCGCTGGAGTGTTCTACGGCGTGCGTTCCACCTTGCAGAAGCCGAGAACCAGCTGGACAGGAAGCTGTGCGTGATCTGCGTGTCGCCTCGACGTACGTTTCAGTAATCCGTCATCAGGAAGCGCGCAGAGTCACGCACAAGACCAGATTTAAATTGGTCTGTCAATCAGCGATAGATAGTGACGTGCCGTTGAAAGCCTCAGTCTCGGTTACTTGGCAACCAGTAAACATCATACAAAAATGCACTGGCAAGCGGTATTCAAACGACTAATACGATATCAAGACTAAAATCCATAAATACAACTTGTACTGACTTTTAAATATGACTTTGAGTATAATGGCAGTAAAAGTTACATAATAAGCAACAGGCATAGAGGACAGATGGAAAATTAGTCTAATACCTGTCGCAGAGAATGTCATTAAAACTAAACCAAGGAGATAATCCATAATACATACATAAAATTGTGTTAAAATTATACACAGAAATAATTTTATTCAAATTACATAAAAAATATATATATATAAAAAATATATACATATAAAAAATTGTTCTTTGCAAAAAATGCAATAAATGCACCGAAATGCAAAAAATGCAAAAATTGCAAAAAAACTAAAAAATAAAGGGGAAAGGAAGGGGTTAAGGAGAAAACCGTAATTCCCTAGTAAGGACTCCTAATTGATCATTCGTTGTTCAAAAAACAATTAAGATCAAGTTCGATATTGAGACCCAGTGGTCGCATGGTCCTCAGACTGTGAAGCCACTGGGTCTCGTTTTGGGACACTGCTCGAGTTAAATGTGTACCCCTCCAATGACTACTAATCCTATCTATACCATAAAATGTCATTTTACTGGGGTCTCTATTATGGAATAAGTCGAAGTATTTTGATACACTATGGTTAGGGTAGCCTTTAACAATATTGGCTACGTGCTCATTTATCCTTATTTTGAGCTCTCTGGTGGTTCTGCCCACATATTGGAAAGTGCACGGGCACTCCAAAACGTATGTTACGTACCTAGAGTGGCACGTAATAAAGGGTTTTATAGTGTACTCTAACTTGGTCACACTAGAGCTAAATTTGGTGACCTTACGACCTTTCCTATTAGTTGTCTTACATGATCTGCAACAAGTGCAGTAATGGAACCTTTTATGAATACACAAGCGTTTTCTGAAAGAGCTCAGGCTCTCCAGATACATCTATCCAAATACGATAGTGACACCAAAAACAAAAAACTTAAAAAATATCAGAGAGATATCACAGACTATAGTGATCAGAAAGTATATAAATGGCAAGTCGTTTCTAGTTCCACTGAAACACCAGACATTTCCATAGAGAGGAGCGATAGAGCACCCAATACGGTTACTCAGGCCACTTTTAAACCTAAACCCAAAATACATACTCCTAAAAACCATACCCCTAAAAAACCTAGGACCCCATCCCAACCCAACCATTTTTATC
Organism: Rana temporaria; assembly: GCF_905171775.1. Lineage (NCBI taxonomy): Eukaryota > Metazoa > Chordata > Amphibia > Anura > Ranidae > Rana > Rana temporaria. Next base: position 287,194,755 of record NC_053492.1, read on the forward strand.
CTACTGGAGGTGAGAACGTTTCACAAATGAACCATTATCCTACTCCCAATGATTATCAATATCCCCCCCCCTATATGATTCCCACTCATAATAAATTTGCCCCTTTGGATTATAGACCTATGGACTCTTCCAATGCTTATTATCAGCAGAACCAACAATACCATGCCCCCAGACCTCCACGAGGTCACTATAGAGGTGGACATAGAGGTAGACCTGCACAACAACAACATAACCAGCAAGCGGGGGAATGGAGGGGATGGAAAGAACCTTACAAAATTCCCCCGGCCACTACCAAGAGTACCATAGAAAAACTAGACCAAGAGGTAAAAGAGGGGGAACCAGAAAGAAAACGCCCCCGGGACAACTAGATGAAGGGATCTTCAATCTAGCAGAGGTCGAACTTTCTCAAGCTGAACTTGTGGTCCTTTCGAAAGGCCTTAAGTTTGCCCCCAACAAAAATATTGACAAATTTAATGTTTTTTTAGATATTGAAAAGTTTATCAGAAAACTAAATATCAAAAAACATTTTGCTCAACAGATTAATAACCCAGCCCAACCTTCTTCTACAGTTTATCAACATAGTGGGTTGAAAAACAACTCTGTTTTTAACCCTAATAAGGGCACACACCATCATATAGAGGTGTTCAAGAATATGGTTCAGGATAAAGTTAGAGAAATAGAGGTAAACAAAGCTAAACACAACAACCAAATGGTGACAGAAGGTATAAAAAGATTAGAAAGTAACAAGAATGTGGTGGTCCGACCGGCGGACAAAAGTGGAGGAGTAGTGCTTCTCAAGAAAGAGGATTACTACGCAGAACTCCAACGCCTTTTAAGTGACACCACTACCTACCTGCTCCTACCAGGAGATCCTATGACTAAACTGAAGGAGAAACTCACTTGCTGGGTCGATAGTGGTGTATCTGAAACCATATTGACCCAGCAAGAGGCATCATATTTGGTTCCCAAGGTCCCGCTTACCCCGGTGTTGTATATCATCCCAAAAATTCACAAACACAGGACTAAACCTCCAGGGCGACCAATATTAAGCGGAATTGATTCGCTATTCGCAAGAACTGGAGAATATTTAGATTTTTTTTGCAGCCTATGGTATTAACAGGTAAAGCCTATTTGAAAGATAGCAGGGAACTCATCAAGTCCCTAGCAGATATCTTAGTTACTGACAATACCTGGTTGGTAACAATTGATGTGGAATCTTTATACACCAACATTGTGCAGTCCGATGCTATTGTGGCTGTAAGAGAGGCCTTTCTTAGTAAATCCACATTACAAGAGCCTCAGATCTCATTTTTGGTACAGGGCCTCCTTTTGGCAATGAGTAATAACTATTTTTGGGCACAAAACCAGTTTTACAAACAAATAAGAGGAGTTGCGATGGGGGCTCGCTATGCCCCTAGCGTTGCAAATTTAGTTCTGGATAAATGGGAGGAGGAGACTATATTTAGAGAACCTGACAAATCATTAACATACTACAAACGTTACATAGATGACATTTTTATGCTATGGGAGGGGTCTGAACAATCACTGGAAGTTTTCATATCACAAATGAACACCAACCAGTATGGTCTGAGTTTTACAGCTGCATTCAGTTTGGTCACTGTTAACTATCTAGATTTGACTTTAACGAAGAAAAATAATAAAATCTGTACCAGAACGTTTTTTAAGTCCACCGACAGGAATGGCTATGTCCCAATTACCAGTTGCCACCACCCCAAATGGTTGGGAGCGGTCCCTAAGGGGCAATTCATGCGGATCCGTCGCAACTGTGATGACATTGTTGATTTTGAGCAACAGGCAGATATTCTTACCAATAGGTTTGTCGCCAAAGGCTATTCACAAACCATATTGCTTGACACTAAAACAGAGGTCAGAGATATGGATAGAAACATGTTGCTTGAATCCAAACCCAAACCCCCCTATCAGGGACAAATTTCTTTCTTATCCGGTTTTCACAGACAATATAAGCATGTGGAAAAGATATTCAAACAATTTTGGCCCATCCTTCTGAAAGACAATGATTTGTCTAAATTGTTACCTTCTAAACCTAATTTTATCTATCGTAAGGCCCCAGGCCTTAGAAACCAAATAGCAGGCAACGTCCCCGACCCTCCGGAAAGACCTCTTACTTTCTTGGACACCACAGGGTTTCATTACTGCACTCGTTGCAGATCATGTAAGACAACTAATAGGAAAGGTCGTAAGGTCACCAAATTTAGCTCTAGTGTGACCAAGTTAGAGTACACTATAAAACCCTTTATTACGTGCCACTCTAGGTACGTAACATACGTTTTGGAGTGCCCGTGCACTTTCCAATATGTGGGCAGAACCACCAGAGAGCTCAAAATAAGGATAAATGAGCACGTAGCCAATATTGTTAAAGGCTACCCTAACCATAGTGTATCAAAACACTTCGACTTATTCCATAATAGAGACCCCAGTAAAATGACATTTTATGGTATAGATAGGATTAGTAGTCATTGGAGGGGTACACATTTAACTCGAGCAGTGTCCCAAAACGAGACCCAGTGGCTGCACCGTCTGAGGACCATGCGACCACTGGGTCTCAATATCGAACTTGATCTTAATTGTTTTTTGAACAACGAATGATCAATTAGGAGTCCTTACTAGGGAATTACGGTTTTCTCCTTAACCCCTTCCTTTCCCCTTTATTTTTGAGTTTTTTTGCAATTTTTGCATTTTTTGCATTTCGGTGCATTTATTGCATTTTTTGCAAAGAACAATTTTTTATATGTATATATTTTTTATATATATATATTTTTTATGTAATTTGAATAAAATTATTTCTGTGTATAATTTTAACACAATTTTATGTATGTATTATGGATTATCTCCTTGGTTTAGTTTTAATGACATTCTCTGCGACAGGTATTAGACTAATTTTCCATCTGTCCTCTATGCCTGTTGCTTATTATGTAACTTTTACTGCCATTATACTCAAAGTCATATTTAAAAGTCAGTACAAGTTGTATTTATGGACTATTTAGTCTTGATATTGTATTAGTCGTTTGAATACCGCTTGCCAGTGCATTTTTGTATGATGTTTACTGGTTGCCAAGTAACCGAGACTGAGGCTTTCAACGGCACGTCACTATCTATCGCTGATTGACAGACCAATTTAAATCTGGTCTTGTGCGTGACTCTGCGCGCTTCCTGATGACGGATTACTGAAACGTACGTCGAGGCGACACGCAGATCACGCACAGCTTCCTGTCCAGCTGGTTCTCGGCTTCTGCAAGGTGGAACGCACGCCGTAGAACACTCCAGCGCGGACATCACTCTCTACGGAACAGGTCCTCAGGATCGTACTTCTCTGATTCAAGCCCAAAGCCTCAGTGCCGGGATGTGGGCACTTGTAAAGTAAGCCTCCACTCGTCACTTGCTTTGTTTTAATAATTAAATAAATGATAATATGCTATGGCGGCATCTCTCTGCTTTATATTTTTTTCATGATGTCCTACTAAGCTGACCCATAGGAACTTCAGACCATCCACAATCTGTCCAGGGTGACAGCAAAGCTTTATTTGATCTTTTTTTAGTTAAAAAGGTCAACTACATGCGATAAGGGGCCATCCTTTATGCACGTTTGGGTGATAGGATTGGTGAAGGTGTAATTCCTGCTCCTCTGCAACTTACCACACAAGTAGTAAAGATTAAGGAATTTATGGACATATACAACTTATGATTATGGACTTTTCTTTGTGATTCTTCACTGGTTTACAGTTTGCGAAACTTTCACATTTAAAAATATTGCTTTGGTTTTTTGTTTTTTACGCAATTTTTCCCTTTTTTGGGCACTCAGTGCACACATATTTTAATTCAATATATTTACTGTATAGTGCACATATGTTCAGGTTTTCTGTGATTTACATTCAAGGTTTATGCACTTATTTCTCCTGTTTATAAATTGCACATGCACTTTATTTACTTGCTGTTTGGCACACATATGACAAGTATTATGATCCTTATTAGGAACTTTACTTATTGATATTTCACGGTTTCACACATTTTTCAATTTTTTTGCATTGTTTGCACAGGCACTTTATTGCTACTTCCTATTGGATTTTTTATTAATATCAGCGCCCCCTACCCACCAATTTCCCTTCACATGTCCATTCTTATTTGAATTTATTCTTATTTGAATTGTTTGGGGAGCAGCTATTCTATATATACATTTTTTGTTTTAGTTTTATATTTTTGGCGCGAGATTTTTATTCCATTGTCCCCCAGACCTATTTAATTGATTCGTCCAGTATCCTAACCAGCCAAGCTTTTGACCTGCCTTTTTAGCTAAAGGGGTCATGGTCAGTTGGTAAGTGGGCTACTTACCTTACTCACTGTGTGTGTTTTTTCTACAAATCGCTGCCCCACCACTGTAACCCCCTGCACATCTGTCCCACCACTGTACCACCCTGCACATTTGCCTACCTCTGTACCCCCTGCTCATCTGCCCCACCACTGTACCCCCCTGCACAGCTGCCCCACCACTGTTAACCCCTACACATCTGTCCCACCACTGTAACCCCCTGCACATCTGCCCCACCACTTTACCCCCCTGCTCATCTGTCCCACCACTGTAACCCCCTGCACATTTAACCCACCACTGTAACCCCCTGCACATCTGCCCCACCACTGTACCACCATGCACATCTGCCCCACCACTGTACCCTCCTGCTCATCTGTCCCACCACTGTAACCCGCTGCACATCTAACCCACCACTGTAGCCCCCTCCACATCTGCCCCAACTCTGTACCACCATGCACATCTGCCCCACCACTGTACCACCCTGCACATCTGTCCCACCACTGTAAACCCCTGCACATCTAACCCACCACTGTCACCCCCTCCACATCTGCCCTAACTCTGTACCACCATGCACATCTGCCCCACCACTGTACCACCCTGCACATCTGTCCCACCACTGTAAACCCCTGCACATCTGCCCCACCACTGTACCGCCCTGCTCATTTGCCCCACCACTGTACCACTCTGCTCTTCTGTCCCACCACTGTAACCCCCTGCTCATTTGCCCCACCAATGTTCCCCTTTTCTCATCTGCCCCACCCCTGTACCTCCCTGCACATCTGCTTCACCGCCGTAACCCCATGCTCTTCTGTCTCACCACTGAACCTTTTTCTTATCCTTCCTAACACTGAATTTATCTGTTCATCTGTCCCAACTCTGTTTCCCCTGCTCATCTGTCCCACCAATGTACCCCTTTTCTCCTCTGCCCCACCCTGTACATCTGTCCCACCTCTGTACCCCCTGCTTTTTTTGCCCAACCACTGTTACCCTCTGCTCATCTGTCCCACCACTGTAACCTCCTTTCTCACCTGTCCCACCACTGTACCTCCTGCACATCTGTCCCAACTCTGTTTCCCCTGCTCATCTGTCCCACCAATGTACCTCATTTCTCCTCTGCCCCACCCTGTACATTTGTCCCACCTCTATACCCCCTGCTCTTTTTGCCCAACCACTGTTACCCTCTGCTCATCTGTCCCACCACTGTAACCTCCTTTCTCACCTGTCCCACTACTGTACCTCCTGCACATCTGTCCCAACTCTGTTTCCCCTGCTCATCTGTCCCACCAATGTACCTCATTTCTCCTCTGCCCCACCCTGTACATTTGTCCCACCTCTGTACCCCCTGCTCTTTTTGCCCAACCACTGTTACCCTCTGCTCATCTGTCTCACCAATGCAACTCCTTTCACATCTGCCCCACTGCTCTACCTCCCTGCTCTTCTGTCTCACCACTGAACCCCCTTCTCATCTGCCTCAACACTGAACCCCCCTGCTCATCTTTCCCACTACTGTAACCCCCTTCTCATCTGGCCCAAGACTGAACCGCCCCCACTCATCCCCCCTCCTCCCCATCCCAACTTTCCCTCTTATACTTTCCTGAGCCTGATCTCAATCCAAAGCTGTGCCTAAGCATATAACTGCTTTTAGGGCCCATCCTTGAAGTCCAGTACAGCATTTTTTTTTTAAAGTGTGCTTATCCTTTAAAGTAAGGTGACCAGATTTTTAAAATAAAATCCGGGGACATATTATTTTATGGGCGGCAATCAGCGTCTCTCTACTCGTTGGCCCCCACCTCACAACCTGTCAAGTCTTACTCTCGGCCCCAGCTACTACTGGGTGGGGAGCAGAGAAAGATCGTGGAGTTTATAAGCAGGTAGGCAGGCGGGTGGCTGGGACTTGAGCCAAGGCAGAAGATCATGCGAGCGGAGCTGAATGGCCATGCACCCGAAACTGAAGAAATATTCCCTCCGCCCCAACCAGCACATGATCATCAGAAAGGGGCACAGATAATGGAAAAAATACACCCCCTAAGGTAGTAGTAGCAGCGGAGAGGGGTGTGTAATTCAGAAACTTTTTTTATTTTTTTATTCTGCACTCACTGTCTTTGAAATTGGCCCAGCCCCTGTTCAAATCCAATCTGGGGACAAAACTAGGGACAAACTTGGTCCTGGGACAGTGTCCTCAATCCGAGGACTGTCCCCGGAAACCGGGGATGTCTGGTCACCCTACTTTAAAGGCACTGGAAACTGTAATATGGATATGGATGCAGCAGGGAACCTTTGGCTCCTGCTGCTGTCAGTCATAGCCTGTGAGGAAAGAGTGGGGAGCAGGGCTGAGTCGTGCTGTGTTAATTATGTTACACATTGTTTCACAGCCCCCTCCTAAACACTAAAAAATCAGGGAGAACATGTTAGCATTTTTAAACACTTTAAAGGGTAACTGGCAATTTTTTTTTATATTTTTTTTAAGTTATGCTATGTTAATGGGGACATGTGACACGTATCCCAATTTTTACTGCAAATTGGAAATACACTTTAAAGACCATACTAATTTGCAGTTGTTGTATTTATTGATGTATTTACTTATGTTTCAAAAACTGTATTTACAGCATGAAGGGAAATGTGTATTCCAGTTCCCAGTGCCTTTAAAGGATAAGTGCACTTTCACAGAAATTTCTGTACTGGACTTCAAGGATGGGTCCTGGAAGGCCGTTATATCTATCCCTAGCAGAGGTTGTGGGTCCTTTGAGGGACATGGAGGGGTTAATGGGGTCAGAATGTTTAGAAACTGCAAGTCTCGGCTGCTCAGTTGAGTGTGTTGTTTGAACATTGAGAAAAGTTGTAAAACTCTCAACAAGAGAAAAAGCATTTGAAGTGAGCTTTATATCAAAATGTTTTGGATTTACTCCTGTACCTGTAATAATAATAATAAAAAAACTGTATTACACCGCAAAGCAGAGTTTTATGTTGGAGCTCGCTTGTGCTAAAATGAAGCCATTGTTATGTTCAAGTTTTGCTTATACTGACTCGAAGTGTTCATATGTTGAAAAAATTTAAGGGACTTTCATTTAGCCCAGGTTCACACTAAGCTGCTGGATTGAAGCCATGCGAGTTCAGCTGAACTCGCACGATTTCACTCCTGCATGTCAGTGCCGATTTTGGCCACAATTTCAGAGATTCTGCAGGTTTCTGCTCAGGTGTCAATGTAAATCGCAGCCCAGAATCACAAAAAGTAGTATAGAAACTACTTTTTGAAATCGGTGCAGCGCTTCAGATGCGCCGGCGCACCGATTAAGACGGTGCCATTGACCGCAATTGCCACGCAATTTGACACGCTCTTTGACAAATTGCATGTCAAAACGCTCCAGTGTGAACCAGGGCTCAAGATTGGGTTCACACCTATGCAGTTTTAGTGATTTTTGCATTTTTCAGATTTGCACTATAGTCCATTTAACATGGTTGCCTATGGAACACATTCTGTAGTGCAAATCTGCAAAATGCAAAAAGTACTAAAAATGCATAGGTGTGAATCCTGCCTAAGCTACTGCATATAGTGGTCAGAATCTGGTGTTTCTATTTTGTTGGAAACTTTATTCAGTGTTAATTGTCCATATTTATACCTCCAGCACTTAAAGTAGTAGTAAACCCTTTAAAATCACTTTTCACTACAGGTAAGCCTATAATAAGGCTTACATGTAGATACCGTGGATATCTCCTAAACCTGCACGGTTTAGGAGATATCCACTGTATCAGCATGTGCCAACGTCATTGACACATGCGCACTGAAGCAATGGCTCGTTCGTGCTGTTGCCTCAGCTGATATGTCGTTACCCGTGACTCCCGCATGCGCAGGAGTGACGTCATCAAGGCTCCGACCAATCACAGCGTCGGAGCCCACGATACCTGGAAAAAACTCTGTTAAACATGTTACCGGGAAGAGCAATGTGCTGGGACCACTGCGGGGGCTTCGATCTAAGGTGAGTATTTCATAATGAGCTAGTATGCTATGCCATTATGCCTTTGTCTTGCAGGTTTTTCATTTTTTTTCATAGGTTTACAGCCACTTCAAATGCTGTTCATATGTGTGATTTGTTTTGTATTTTTAATAATATAGAGAAAAATGTGGTTTTCTTCAAAAATAGCAACATCCTTCAGTGCAGTTATGATTCTTAAGACACACATAATGCAGTACATAGAAGATTTCTGTATATTTTGTTGAAATAGGCTTCACTGCTCTTGCAAATTTACAAGGACATTGTTGAATAACTAAGCCTTATTTAAATAAGTATATTAGCATACATTTTAGAATCTGTGGTAAACAAAATTTGTTTACTTGTTTGTCTTTTCTTCAAGAAAAAAAAAACATGTTTGGGAACAAATGGCATTTTAGCATCCCTTTGCCAAATGATAATATTAAATAACAATGAAAGCCTGCCAGAACAAAACACTCAATAGAATTAACCTCACATGGTTTACTGAAATTTTGAAATGTCATTGTTATCTATGTGAAAAGGAAATTATATTATACAGTATATAGGTAAAAGGGTGCTCATACCAATAATGAAAATAAAAACCTTGAGATGCATACAGACTATTCATTCAATACTTTTTTTATTTTATTTAGGTATTTATGTACTGTACCAGTCCATCCCATTCACTAATTTTGATGAACTGGTGATCTAGAAACTGGTAATCCAAAAGATATTTTCCATAATCACAAATAATATTTCTTAAGTTGAATAGAAGAAAGTTGATATAAGGAATGCTACAAAGCACAGACTTTAATGCACAGTAATGTACTTGCTTGCAGTGGATTACAGAAAATCTTGATTTATTTAAATTGGTTTTAGTAAGAGCAGTGTGTTGCAATGCATTGATAATTTAGTGATTGATTTGACTTATTTCCCAGGATCCTGGTTTTGAAAACAAAGTTAATAAGTTTTGGCTTCCTTCTGTATAAACATACGTCGTTAACATAATGTCTGGGGGTTACACGTTTAAAGCAGAAATGAAGGCATCATTTATTTTTATTTTGGATAGAGTAAGGGAAGGTTATAACCCCCTGTCAGTTTTTCTTGCCACCTGTGTCTCATTAGGGAAATGTCTTTACTTCAAGTTAGGGTTACACCTATACTGATACTAGTATCGGTGCCGATACCAAGCATTTGTACGAGTACTTGTACGCATGCAAATGCTCCAATACTTGACCCAATACCTGCATCCTTAGCATAGCTGGGGGGGCCAGACAGCCTCAAAGACGATCGTTGTGGGCAGTTAAAAGCACCGACCTCCCTGTATACCTTTCAATAATGCAGCTGACAGCCGCTTCTCCTTCTCTCCCTCCCGTGGCTTTCAGACACTTTATTGAAAGGTATACAGGAAGACCGATGCTTGTAACTGCCTGCACCGATCTTTCTGACTGCCCTTTGTGTCTTCTTGTGGCTCCCCAGGTCCTCCGCCAGCTCCTCTGGTCTATTATGGTCCCCCTCTGTGTTCCTTAGGTCCCCCTTGTCCCAGATCTGTCAAGATGGAGAATGGAGGAAGAAGCCGGTAAATGTGTAATTTTCTGAATGAACAGAGGCAGTGATCACTGACCCTGTCCATTCATAATTGAGCATTGTAAACTGTGTTTTTGATGCTTCAGTTTATGAATGGAGAGGAGCCTCTGTCTCCTGTGCTTTCATCTTCAGTGCAGCTGATTTTTTTTTTTTAAAACAACTGACACAGTTCAGGCCTCATCAGTGCCACCTATCAGTGCCCTTCAGTGCTGTCACAGGACATGAAGAAAAAGTAATCAGTATCGGTGAGTACTTGAAAAAAGTATCGATACTTGTACTCAATCTTAAAAAAGTGGTATTGATGCAACTACTTTATGTCTATAGCCAAAACAGGAAGTGGAAGGAAAACCCTTAAAGTAGTAGTACATTTTTTTATTACTACTTACAGGTAAGCTGTCAGTAACGCCCATGGTGAAATGGGCCCAGTGGCACGCTCGTCCATTCCTCCGGCAGTGGGACTCCCAGAATCTGTATCAGAACATATCCTTAACACAGTCCATGAGACAGTCTGGCCTGGTGGGAAGAAAAGCAGAATCTGCTGCAGTGTCACTCCCTCCTCCCAACGTCCTGGATAGTGATCACCTCAGATGCCAGCAGGTCAGGATGAAGACACAAGTATTCAGTGAATTGGTAGCCTGGTCTTTTCTCCCAGAAATTGACCTCTTTGCATCTCCAGTCAAAGCAAAGCTCCCAGATTTTGCAAAAATGTTATTCATCCACGAGCATGCTCTGACTGAGAAGTGGGACTTTCAGAGAGCTTACGCTTTTCCCCCCTGTGCCGTTAATACTGTTCTTTCTGAACAGACTGAGATGGGTTAACATCACAGTACTGGCAGTGATCACAGATTGGCCAAAACACCCATGGTATCCTCTACTTTTACGCATGAGTGTCAGGGCCCCTTGGATGTTACCGACAAGGCCAGATCTCCTGAGCCAGGGCCCAGTTCTACACCCAGTGCCAGAGAAACTCAGGTTGATGGCCTGGATATTTAAAGGCAGAGGTTCATAAACCTAGGGCGCTCCATGGAAGTGGTACAGACCCTCATGAAGGCTGACAAAAATAGCACAAACAGTGTCTACAATAGAAGCTGGCAAAAGTTCCAAGAGTATGCATCATCAGCGGGACAAGGTGTGGAAGATCTCAGAGCCTCTCACATCCTTGAGTTCCTGAAGAAGGGCCTATAAATGGGACTAAGTGCAAGTACTCTCAAAGACCAAGTGTCAGCCATTTCCGCAGTCACAGGAATTCAGTGGGCCTCTAACAAACTAATCATCCAGTTCTTTAAGGATGTAGTGAAACTAAGGCCTCCCAGAGCACCTGCACTTTCCAAGTGGGATCTGCCACTAGTTCTGAAGGAGTCTCGCTGCGGGACTTGACGATGAAAGCATCCTTCCTGGTCGCAATAACCTCGGCCAAGAGGGTCTCGGAAATAGCGGATCTGGGGGCTAAAGAGCCCCACACGTCCTTTGGGGCAGGTAGGGTCATTCTAAGGCCAATGCCAGACTTCATTCCTAAGGGAGCCACCAGGTTTCACACAGGACACTACCCACCTATTTCCAGAAGGATGGACAAGAAATCAGCCCACTGGATGTGGGTAGAACATTGAAAGTGTACCTTGAAGCACCCTCTAGCTTCAGAATCTCGGACTCCCTGTTCGTAATTCCCAATGGAGTATGCAAGGGATATAAGGCCTCCAGCCAGATCATCGCCGCCTGGCTCGTAAAGACAATTGCCATGGCATAGAAGGATAAGGAGTTGGCACCTCCAGAGAGAATAACAGCTCAGTCCATGAGGAGCGTTTTAACATCATGGGTAGCCGCATTTGGTAAATCTCCAGAAGTCATGTGCAAGGCAGCAACCTGGCAGGAACATGTCCATGCACCGCATTGATCCGGCAATGTTAATCACAGACAAATTTAGCAAAACTATTAATTCTGTGGCCATAATTAAACTAATTTAGCAGCATCTCACCCTTGTATCTAGTTATTTTCCAGTGGTGGCTGACATGGAGCTGTCAGGAAAACAGAAATTTGTATATCAAATACTTACCACAATTTTCCTTTTCTGACAAACTCCATGTCAGCACAGACTCCCACCCTACAAACAAAGTTCTAGTTATGTAATGCGGTTCAGGGCGTGGGGGGCAAATTTATGACTTAGGTCCTGATTGCATGGGGATGGCTGACATGAAGCTTGTCAGGAAAGGAAAATTGCGGTAAGTATTTGATATACAATTTTCATTTTTTTTTTTTTTTGCACTGCTGGAAAAAAAATTTAAACAGAAAACGACTACAAAACTATTTGCATTTCCTGCCAGCCTGAAAAAAAAGAGCTTTGTCAGATTTTTAGTCCCCAGTGTAAAACGTATAAAAGTAAAAGTAATTTTGTGTCAATTGAGAGATAAATCAGCTATGTATGCTTTATGTATGATGGTGCTAATTTCTCATGAGGTACATTTGTTTCATTAGAATAGCCGTACATAGTGCTATGAGTAACAGAAAATCTTTAGGAAGCATTTTATTACTGTGTCACATTGTAACTGAGGTCATCAATCTAGTTTAGCAGGCCTTCACCTCGAAAATCTGCAATTTAGACACAAGAACACTTTTTCATGGAAGAAAAAAGTGAACAGAACAGAACATATTCAACTTAAGAAGCAGTTTTGCGAAAACAAACTCCACATATTTTAGTTTGTGTTTAATTTTTGCAGACAGATACTTACAAAAAATATTCTATGTTGTAAATTGGACACTGGGGCGTTTTCCAAATGAAAAACATTGACAAGTGCCTTAATGTGACCAAACAAAAAAAAAATGCTTTAATGTGATCACTCAGAGTGAGTTACCATAAATGTGTAACTTTTATGATCAGGGATTTCTGACCCATGTAATCACTGTGCTGGTGACAGCAGAAGTTTCTAGGGACACAGTGGGTGCCAACACCAATTGTTTTCTTGGGAAGCATTGACAATGGGAGATATCATATTGACATAAGTTTGACACAAACATTGGGTGTTTGGGTTTTCATCGGGTGTTCGCCGGTTTCCCGTTGCATCAGAGGGGGATGGGGTCAACTGTACATGTCACTGGGTAACCCCGGTGTTTCCCCGTTGCGTCAGAGGGGGGCAGGGTCACCCGCGCACATGACGGGTGGCCCTGCCCTCAGCTATATAAGAGCTGTCATGGTGGAAGAGCATGATGCGATGGGTGCCTCTCATGGAGGCAGGATCGAAACAACGTTTTTTTTTCTCCATATTCTCGCTGGAGAATGGATTATATCGCTGGAATTTTCTTTTTCTATTTAATAAAGGACTTTTCCCCAAGCTGTCTACTGTGGTTTTTTTAACACTTTTTTTGTGAAATGGTAGGGGTACAATGTACCCCGTTACCAATTCACATGGGTGGGCCAGGATCTGGGGGTCCCCTTTGTTAAAGGCTTCCAGATTGACTTCCGGTTCCGGCGCCGTATGTAGGAGACGCTAGCTCCGGAGGCTCCGCACTCACCGCCAGAAAAACCTGCCTACAAAGCCCCGGCATAGCCCCGGACTACAGAGCTATACACCCTTACATCCTGCGGGAACCCCAGCGGATGGAGAAATACCTCACTCAAGCCCGAGCGGTCAGGGGATCGGGCGCCACGGAACCAGCAGTGGAGGCCTCGACCCTGGGCAACATGGCCGCTGCAGAGGACACACGAGGCGCTACCGCGACTCACGGAGGCCCCCAGCCAGGCTCCTTCAGTCCTCAGCTAGACAGCGGACCCCGATCGGAAGGTATGGATACCTCACTCCCTGCTATGCCTGACCACGCCAGCACCCATGAAAGGATCGCAAAGGCAGTGGCTGCGCTGCTTTCGCCCACTATTACAGCGGCGGTGGACAGGGCGGTAGCGGAGGGCATACAACAGCTCAGGAGAGAGCTGGGAGAACACTCCACGAGGCTGGACATGGTGGAACACCGAGTGTCCTCGGTGGAGGAAGATCAACACAGCATGGAGACGGCCCTGGAGCGATTCACACAGGACCAACAGATTCTCCACGATCGTATGGAAGACCTCGAGAATCGCTCCAGGAGAAATAATCTGCGCATAATTGGCCTCCCTGAGACACACAAACAAAGTTCCCTGATGGTCATCTGCTCAGAGGCCCTGCCGCAGATGTTAGGCCTTAATCATAGATGCGTGGTAGAAAGAGCGCACCGCATTGGCGCGCAATCCGAGGACCAGGCCCGCCACAGACCCGTGATAGCCAAATTTTTGAACTATGCTGACCGAACGGAGTTGCTGCAGGCCTTTCGCAAGTCCAGATCGTTGGAATTTGAGGGCCACAAAATTCTATTATTTGCCGATTATTCAGCAGAAGTATCGCGCAAACGGAAGGACTTTCAACCTATCTGTGCTGAACTATATAAAAAAGGTCTCCGCTTCACATTGGCCTACCCAGCAGTGCTTCGACTACAAGCTCCGGATGGAAAGCAACACACACTCCAATCTGTTGAGAAGGCCAGAGCATTCCTGCACTCGATGTCCATCGTGCAAGAACCCTCAGTTACATACGCAGACCGAGTGAAACAAGGCCCAAGGGATCAGAGAAGTCCACGCAAGGAACCACCGAAGCGCCTCAAGCCAACGCAGACATCTGAACAGCATGGATCTGGATGATTTTCTCCCACTCCTTCTGGGATGTTAATAGATCGTTTGTATTGATCCTTTTTTTTTTTTTTTTTTTTTTCTACTCTATTTTTCTTCATGTTCCCAACCCCTGGAGGGGCTATTTCGATGTTAGTGCTACAGGTCCACTGCGACGCGCACTAACACCCATCTACACATCCTGGGGTCTCCACCCTAAGTGTCCTGATGCAGAATCGGCAGGTTAACTGCAGCCGGTTATGACATAGTGAACGTTAGTTCAGTTAATCTTTTATATGTTTCTTATTTTTGCATTATTTTTTTTTTATTCAGCCGATGTCATTTGTTCTGTCAGGTCTGTTCCCCTCACAGTACACAGGCAGGGTTATTACGGCTGATACCGAAATGTAATGTTTGTAAACTTGGCTTTCCAAGGATGCCTCCTTTGTAGCAATTAGTAGGTATGTACTCTTATCATAAGACCGCCCGCAATCACCATTAATGCTTAACTAATCCAAGACCCGTAAACTGGCGAGTGCATTGATCCCACATAAACGAGGCTATGCCAGTACAATTTACCCCCCCTACTGGCGGTGTAGCGGTACGTCCGGTGGGGAGAGTACATACGGAAAAAAGCGAAGTCATTGGAGTGATATATGGTTGTGTTGAAGTTAATCTCTCTTTTCTCTATTTTCCTTTCTGTCTCTCTTGACACCTTTCCTTTCCCCATGAGAAGACGGTCTTGCCAACGCACATGCAGGAACGAAAGCTACCTACTCCCATCCCCACCTGAAGTCACCCCTCGAAAACAGGGTAAGAACAGTACAAATCTATACATCTATACCCCCCCACCACATTCACCATGACCCAACTACAAGTAATATCTTGGAATGTCAAAGGGTTAAGGGCACCGACAAAGCGAATGAAAATACTTAGACACCTTAAACGTTTAAAGGCAGATGTAGCTCTACTCCAGGAAACGCACCTAGAGGATAAGGACTTTTTTCGAATGAAAAAACTGTGGGTAAGGAAAGTGGTGGGATCGACTTCGATCAACCGCAAGGCAGGCACACTCATCTTGTTCCATAAAAATCTGGTGTATGACTTAATCTCTATCACCAATGACTCAGAAGGGAGATATACGTCTATACACCTTAGACTCCCCTCGGGAGATATTCGAATCTCCAACATATATGCCCCTAACTCTCCTGACCAGGAATACTTCTCACGGTTGTCACCGCTTCTACACCCACATGACTCCATCCCACATCTTGTGGGGGGTGATTTTAATTCGACTCTTAATGACCAGGAAGACAGGTCCAGACCCAGATTACAACCTCGAACACCCCATTCCCCGCGCCCCACCCCACTATGGCACATGACACAGGCATTGAACCTAATCGATACGTGGAGGTTGCAGCATCCCATAGACACGGGCTTCACTTTTTTCTCGCCGGTACATAAGTCTTTTGCAAGAATTGACTATTTTCTGTGCACACACGCTCTTCTACCACGCATACATAACACGGTCATACACGATTTAGTGATCTCCGACCACTCCCCAATTGCGATTTCACTCAATTATCTTAGGCCAACTCCATCTCTCCTTCAATGGAGATTCCCAGCTTATCTAGCCCATGATGTTGACTTTAAAACAATGCTGACCGCGGCTTGGGCGGAATACACACGGGACAATGCCCAACATATGGACAACCCTAACTTATTTTGGGAAGCGGGTAAGGCTTACTTGAGAGGTAGGATTATTTCGTATGCAGCGGGATACAAAAAGAATGCACAAAAGCAATTCGTGGAAGCTAATAACCAATTACGTATAGCACAGCAAAACTTAAATGACAACCGCACAGACATCAATATTAAGGACTGGGTGGCATCCAAAGAAAGATTTGATAATTGGGCGGAAAGAGTGGAAAAGACAAAACAATCAGCAGCACAATTACTTTTCCATAAATTTGGGAACAAAGCAGGTAAACTCCTAGCCAGACTCACTAAGGGCCCCTACACGCCGACACACATTGACAAGCTTAGGAACCCCGATGGCTCCCTATCCACAACACCCAAAGATATAAATAAAACATTGGAAAATTTCTATAGCGCACTGTACAGCGCAGAACCGGTAGATAGGGATCTAGCTCAAACCCTTTTGAATGACACCAAACTTCCTTTGATAGACCCCGAACAGTTAGAACAATTGAATGCGCCTATATCCCTGACAGAAATTAAACATGCAATGGGAGGTCTTTCCAATGGAAAGGCGCCTGGACCAGATGGGTACACACCCGAATTTTACAAGCTCCTGAATCCGGACCTTATACCCACTCTCCACACGGTTTACAATTACATATGGGCAGGGGGACCGTATCTTCCTACGGGACACCTGGCCAATATCAAACTTATTGCGAAAAAAGGGAAGGACCCGCTAGACCCAGGATCCTTTCGCCCCATTTCACTACTAAATGTAGATTCCAAAATATTGTCCAAGATCATAGCCACTAGACTGGGGGATATTATGCCATCTCTTATACATAATGCCCAATCAGGATTTACAAAAGGCAGATCCGCCGCGGCCAACATCCGCAAAGTACTGATGGCCCTTGAATATGCACAGTCACACCCCTCTGATGATACAGCAATAGTCACCCTAGATGCGGAGAAAGCTTTTGACAACGTTAGTTTCAAGTGGCTTTCTCTGGTTATGCAACGGATTGGCCTTAATGGGCCGTTTTATTCCTTCATCCAAAACATATATTCAGCCCCCTCCGCCACGGTCACCGCAGCTGGCATACAATCCCCACCCTTCCGTCTTCACAGAGGAACGAGGCAGGGTTGCCCTCTTTCCCCTCTGCTCTTCAACCACGCCATAGAACCCCTATCACGCCTCCTTTCTCTGTCCCCTCTGTTACACGGTCTACACATAGGACGGGAGGAATTAAGAGTAGCTCTTTTCGCAGATGATATTCTGATATTTACTTCATCTCCCCACACAGACATACCGGCCATACAAGGTATTTTCGAAAATTTCCACAAGTGCTCGGGACTCAAAATTAACTTCTCAAAGAGCGAGATTCTCCCGTTAGGTACTACCCCCCTGCGCCACACCCTCCCCCCCTCCTCTCTAAAGATAGCGAGCACCCATATAACATACCTCGGCTTGCGGATTGGCAAAACACTGTCTTCTCTATACACTCTGAACTACCCTCCCTTGATTGATAGATTAGTGGGCGAACTTGAAACGTGGGTGGATCTTCCTCTCTCTCTTTTTCGGGAGATGCGCATTATTTAAAATGGTTAGTTTTGCTCGCTTACTGTATCCCCTTCAGACACTACCCTTACTGCTGAAACATAAGGATATTCAATTATTGAACAAGCCATAACCAAGTTTATTTGGAAGAAAGCCAAGCCGAGAATAGCTCTGACCAAATTATTTCTCCCGAAGGGTGAGGGTGGAGTGGGTCTTCCCAATATACGGCTATATAATTTGGCCTGTCTACTGAGGGTCGGGCTGGACTGGATACTGGGTGCCTCAAAATATTCCAATTTCAACCTTGAGTCAGCGATGGTCAAACCCTCTGATCTAGCAGCTATACTGCATAGCTCACTTCAGAAACTACCAGTGTCAATCAAACATAACCTGCTTTTCAGAGACACCTTAGTGGCTTGGCGAGAAATCAGAAAGAAGTTGGGTCTATCCCCCCTATTCTCTAAACACCTCCCGATTTACGGCAATCCAATGTTCACACCCAGTCTCCAGTACGAGCCCTTCTCTAAATGGAGAGACAAAGGTTTAGATAGGATTTACTCCCTTTTTCAAGATGTCACAGGCACTGTCAAGTCGTTTTCTCAGCTGTCACTGGAATTTCACCTCCCCCAAAACCAATACTTCCCGTACATGCAATATGTAGCTTTTATCAACAAGATATGCCCGAATAAGTCTGTCCGTCTTCGAGCATCATTCATTGATACCCTTGTAGAAAATGATACCTACTCAATTTCGGACATATATACTCCACTGCTTGGGAAACTTTCAACACCCCTACAAAAAACCTCCATGTCGTCATGGGTCAGAGACCTGCCCGGTATTGTGGAAGTGGATGACATCATACATGGCTACAGTCTTACCAGGTCTGTCATCCAAAACGAATCTTGGAGAGAGACTCAATTCAAGATTATCCACAGGGCGTATTACCCTTTTTCTGCATCAAAGGCCCCTGAAATAGGCCCGGCCTGTCCCTGGTGCCTAACAATCAAACCAACGCTACTACATAGACTCTGGAACTGTTCACCCATAGTGCTATTCTGGTCGTCGGTTATCCGCTTAGTAACCAAAGTAACTCAGTATTGCCCCATGATGGACCCAGCACTACTACTTTTTGGATGCCCTCCTCACACGGAACCACACTCTTCTATATTCCACCGGTTGCCCAGACACACACGGCAATGGATACTCCTGGCCCTACTCACGGCTCGCAGGACAATTCTTCAACACTGGATCACTTCATACCCTCCCTCTATATCAGCCATGATAAAGGAGCTGAAAACTCTACTACTCAGAGAAAACATGGACACTTATTCCACTCCCTCGCACTCCAGACCCCAATTTGAATTAAGGTGGTCAGCCTTCATTATGCATTACCTATCTACCTCAGAAAAAAATGCCTTATCTTCAGGATCTTTTGCTTTTACAATCCCCCAACCTACGTGATCATCCCTTACCCAAGGTGTAACGATGTTGCAGTGTACCTATCCCCCCTCCTCATTACCCTCTATATTGACTAGATAGACATGCTCACTTACGGTGACCTAAGGTAGTGAGTTATTGTTATTGTCCTAGCCACCGTGCAATTAGAATGTATAAAGATCTCTTCTTGCTCTCCTCTCCCTCTTTACCTTCTTCTCTAGCCTTTACTTACCTTTATCTTAACCTTTACCTCTCCCTGGAGGTCTGTCTGATAGTCCGAAACTGTTCCAACAGTCAAGCAAGTCCATGACGTATCTTTACCTGTGCAATAATGATGTACACCATTGGACTATGTATAATTCTCTTTGGACTGATCAATGTACCTCAGTCCTTGTGTCTTTGTTATATTATTTTTTCTGTAAACTCAATAAAATATTAAAAAAAAAAAAAAGGCTTCCAGATTCCAATAAGCCCCATGCCCGCAGACCCCCACAACCACCGGGCAAGGGTTGTGGGGATGAGGCCCTTGCCCCCATCAAGGTGGGGACATCCTTCCCATGTTGAGAGCATGTGGCCTGGTACGGTTCAGGAGGGGGGAGCTCTCTCACCCCCTCTTTTCCTGCAGCCTGCCAGGTTGCATGCTCGGATAAGAGTCTGGTATAGATTTTTGGGGGAACCCCACACCATTTATTTCTATTTTGGCACAGGGTTCCCCTTAAAATCTATACCAGACCTGAAGGGTCTGGTATGGATTTTGAGGGGGACACCTACGCCATTTGTTTTTTAAATGGCGCAGGGTTCCCCTTAATATCCATACCAGACCTGAAGGGCCTGGTATGGAATTTTGGGGGACCCCCACGCATTTTTTGGTTTTTGGTTCTGGGTTTTCCTTAATATTCATACCAGACTTAAAAGGCCTGGTAATGGACTGGGGGGGCTCATGCTGTTTTTTCAATTACTTGTATCTGTATTATCGGGACCCGACAATTCATTATAGCTGCAAGTAGTTTTAAATTACTTTTTTTCCTTTAGAAATGTCATTTTGTGCAGGGACTGTTCTAAGCATGGGAAACATGCGCTACTTTACAGGCATACTATAGACACCACCAGGTATGAAATTTAAAGGTATATTTCACTTTTATTGTTTCAGTTTAGGCATTATTAAAATCACTGCTCCCGAAAAAAATGTGTTTTTTAAAACTTTTTTTTG